>NC_064878.1:57453548-57491048 GCF_943734665.1 Anopheles aquasalis | reverse complement strand
CTTATCTATCGTTTCCTTGGGTACACCAACCAGATCGCGTTGACGTAATGCGCGTGGCTAGCAAAATTAACATATTGCGACACAAACCAGCCGCCCCAGGGAGAGCCGCTGGAGGGAGGGGATGATGATGATATGGACACTATCACGATTCACGAGTGAGGATGCTTTCGTTGCCCCTTGTCTGACCACAAACACATTTGGCGGTGTGATAACGAGCAGAAAGCGCCACACTCCGATGAGATAAGCGGCGAGAAGAAGAGACGCTTTACATCTCGCGCTTCTGTTGCTGCTGCATCGACAATCGCGCGAGAATTGCTGTGATACCGGGGGGGGGGTAGGAAGCGTTACACAACACACTGGTCACTGGGCTGTGGCTTTCGGGATTGATTTGCGACAGCATCCTCATCCCACCGAGCTCGTGCACTCTGCTTCAATCTAGAGCGGTATTAACATTTTATGGAGTTTTTGCTTGCTTGCGCCCGCCTCTCGTTTGAGTATTTATTGATGGCGTGATGGAATACACTGCTTGGCATCGCGCTGCATCTCACAAAAGCCTTATTTGGAAAAGAGCACTTGGAACTACGCTGTATTGTATTATTCATGGCAAATTGCAGGCCCTCCGTCGTCATTTCAAAGGTTTAAGTGGGAGTGCTTGAGGTGAAAAGTCAGAAGGAAAACGTAAGATAATGATCGAAAAGTAAAGCTTAGTCCTATTTTCTTCTCTGAGGAACTGCTTCTTGTTCTAATGCGTCGAAAAGAACGGAAATGCGCTGGCAGTGCACTAGCTTCCTTCTTTTCAAAAACAGAATGCGAGTTCCGCGGAATTTTTCACTTCACAGTGCGGCCCTTTTTGGCATGAAGTGATTTGCACGATTTATCCCTCTCTCTCTCTCTCTTGCTGTGCATCACATCACCGGCAGTCGTCGTGATGCAGGAGGAGGAGATGAGCAGCATATCGTGCCCTGATGCTACGGTCTGATGTTCTGGTGGGGTGAATACCATGATAGTGAATAATGATGCGTTTCTATTTCTGGAGGTGCATTACGTCGATGGAATGCCACTTTGTTTCTGTCTTTTTTGCGAGACGAGTCGTCGAACGAGCTGCGTCTGCTACTGCCGGGCGTCCTCCGATCGCACGGAATCGCGTGACCAGAAGAGCAAATGGAATGCCATTCCGTCCGACGGGTTATTAATGTGGACTCATCTCTTTCATTAATTAATTTATTGTTCGTTCATGAAATAGCTTTGTATTATGACCCGGGACCGAGGGCGTTCGTCTTAATGGCGATGGTCGGCGGCAGGTCTGTCATGGTATTTTCATTCACTTTGAACGCGTTTGACCGCACGGAAATTTTATGATTAGATAAATTTGTGTTATTTCAATATTAAACTTATGTTACAGTTACCTTTCATCTGAATGTTCTTGTTTCAATCCGACTTTTTTTACGCGATCTGACGCGGGTTTTTATTTTACTTGTGCCACGATTATCGCTTGACTGTGTTTGCGGTTGCCAGTGTAAAAGTTCTTTTGCTGCGGATGAAAAGTTTTGCTTTTTTTATGCTGGATGGAAAACATTTTTCTCTTTCTTCTGGCCCGTATCAAGCAGTTGTGTTTCCCTCGTCGCTCTGCAGGCGAAGGGTCGAATATAGCTTTAGAAAACATGAATATTAAAGCGAATTCAATCTCCTTAAAATTGCTTGCAATTTTGTTAAAAAATACCCGATACCCAAAACCTCCCTGAAATGCTCCCGATAACTTGAAGTAGATACTCCTTCGCTTGTGGTTTTACATCACGAAAGAAGCCCGAGATGGTTGTCTCTGGTGGATGGCCTTTTGTTCTTCCAAAGAAAATCCTAAAAAAGGACCCTCCAATTATCATCAGTCCACCGACATCTTCGAACCGAGCACATTGTCTGCATGCTAGGAACCAGAACCGCGACGACGAAAGCACAAAGTCGATCCTTTTCCCTTTTCTGTCTCTCCGCCATTGCCGCGCATCCGCTGCGGTATCTGCCAGTGGCAGTGGTCCGGGTAGTGATATCGATATCACTGCCAGCCAAAGAAGAGCCTCCACCGAGAATTAGATATCGTTAATTAACTTTCGTATCGGTACGGTACTAAGCCCTCTATTGGTGGCCCCGGCGTGGGTGGTGTGAGTGCGCATCCAGCATCGGGACTCGACGATAAATTAATTTGATTGAATTTTTGCCTTCGCTCGACATTCGATATCCTTCTTCTTCTTCTTCTTCTGCTTCCGCTAAATGGCTCGTAACGCAACCGATGAAAGAAAGCTTCTCCACGGCAGGAACTGAGATAAGGAAAAAGGAGGAGGAAGAGGGAAAATCTGGTCCACAATGCGTTAAAGCTCTGTGATCCCGGAGGAGTGGGTCCGAAAATCACTTCACGTCGCCACACAATCGTCGGTGGTCGGCAATCACGACGACGACGACGACGACGAGGACGATGGACGAGGATGCGTATTATGAATGTCAAAGCGCAGGATGTCTGGGCGGGCTGCGGGTGGGGGGGTTTCCTCTTCACCGATCAATCACCCGGTCGGCTCGTGCTGTTATGCTCGCTGAAGGACACACCGGCACAAGACGTTATGCTCGTCGTTGGCCGACGCTGAGTGGACTTCAGTCGCGCACCGCAGGATATGGTTCTTTATGGGCTTGATAGGTCGACTCAAGGCGGTTGCCCGCCCCTTCTCTAGGTCCTTCTCAGGCCCTTCGCGCTTCTGTGCGGCCGTGAATGAGAATTCCCCCCCCCCCCCCCCCCCCCCCCCCCCCAGGAGACGATGAATGAATGAATCAATGAATGATGGGTAAATCAAGAAGACCACTTACCGGTGGTTAGCTCGTGAAGATTTTGGGATGGAGACTTGGTGTCCTCCGATACACAAGACCTGCTTTATGCGAGAAGCTATCTATTCTGGTCAGAGATTGACTACGATGATCCGCTACTCCTGAAGGTTACGTAACTTTCTTGAAACAATTGTTGTGACTAAGAACGAAAGAATGCTGTAGCTTAAGTTTTCTTGGAAATTGCTACCATTCTAGCAGGCAACATGTTCCCCACCGTACATTCCACGGGTTCTAATGCCCTGCCCTGACATCGATACCGGTCGACAGCGTTCGTAGAATCGAGCAGTCGGTCATTTGGTCCACGTTGCCGCCGTCGCCAATCCGTTTGCTGCTGCTGGTGGTCTAGACTAAAAGCACAGCAACAGAACAACCGGCATTATCTCCTTCTTTGCCTCTCTTCCACCCCACTGTGTGTGCACCTCGTCTGATCGATTCCGATCGAGCTGGAAGAATTATGATTGATTGAGCTTAATTAATTGGAATTGGATAAATCGTCCGACCGGCCAGCCAGCCGGCCGGCCATGCGATGAAAAGTGCGGCCGCCGCATGAAGGCAGGAATGAGCCAGTCAGCTCTCGTAACAGCTAGCTGGGTTGTGCATGCAGCGTGGCTCGGTCTCTAGTGTGGACTAGAGCAACCAAAGATGGGAAAAAGTGGCGAAACACACGTAACCGAGTGAAGAGAGAGAGAGAGATGGCGAATGATGATGATGATGATGATGCAGACTTCGTTTATGGACGGATGTATCGATTGGTCCCTGACCTGCCGTCTGACGCTGTGCTGTGTGATTGTGTCTTTCAATGCATTGGCCATATAGGTGGACGTCTCAAGGCTGAGAGGAGCTTTTTTTAGTAGCTCTTATCGTGTTTTTGGATCGCATCTTCTATGCGTTGCTTATCGGTGTATCAACTATTAAAGTGAAAAGCATAAAGTTACCAGTTCTGTTTGCTACAATCAATCAATCGTATGCTGCTACATTCTCAGAAATTCTCATCTCACAAATATTCATTAACAGGACCTTAACTTCCTAGCCAACAAACCTTGTGCGCGGATCCTACCATTTGATTTCGCTTTCGAAAGGCATCCCTTCTGGGTCCAACTGAACACCGGCAAGACCTGCGCGTTGATACGCCCTCACTCCGGGTCTGGCCATTGCAAATCTGTTTAAATTATTTCCATTCATTCGATTAACAAGCCAGCCGCACTGTCGCTCTCGGTTCCAAAGCATTCAATTCCGTCAAGCCGTATAAACGTCACGTCCCATTGCTGGACAGAAACGAGCATTGTGGACGACCACGACGTTCGCCTCCACTTGCGGTGAAGTGCTTTCCCAATCCCATCGGCCGGTCGTCCATGTCAAGTGGCATCAACATGTTCGCTTTTCGATATGGTTCCTCAGAAGAAGTAGCCGGTGGTATAATTTGAGTGGTTTGTGTAAATATGGCGCCGCCGTGGGCGTTCTGTGTGCTTCCGGAGAAAACTTCCTTCTCTGTTCGGTGGTGCGTCCCCGTCCTCCGCTTCGTCGATCCGCCGGTATCCTGATCGATATCCTTGCGCCATCATTTTGACGTTCAGCTGACAGCCTCAATAAGGATCCTCGGGGATACCTGGCTTCGACCCCGAAGGAGGCTTCGTTGGGGGGCAAGGATAAACAAAACCATTCGCCACCCGTCCCAAAATCGACGGAGAAGAGTACTCTGTAGCTGACCAAAGTTATCCTCCTGCCGAGAGCCTGTCAGAGAGTGTGTTTTTCATGCTGCGCTCTTCCGCGAGCGCTCATCTCAAAGCCGCATGTAATCCTTGAAGTGACCGTTTTCCCTTCGTTTTCCTTTCGGTTGAAGGCACCTCAGCTCGTCAGTGACCGCGTCTCCTGTTCCTGCATTCCCACCCAGGGCCCCCTTGTGCTCGAGAGGGTGGAAAAGTGGACAAGCTTTTCATTATTGGTTTTCGGTTCATTAGAACTTTGGACGAGCACTTTTGGAGGGTGTTATTCGCCGCCCGTGAGCATGAGTTCAAGGGTGGGTTTTGTTTTGTTGTGCCGTATGGCCGCACAGCTGCCCATCCACAGGGGAATGGAAGGCAGAAGGAAGCATGACGCAAACATTATTCTAACTTTCTACTACTGCACACCACGTGTATTGTGTTTTATGGCGAGTCATGTTTGTGTTTTGTGCGAACTGGCGGCCCCAGAGTGGCGGGCTGACCCAGCGAGTGGTGCCCAGCGAGAGGTGCAAGTGGATGATGGAATTCGCAAATTACTTCTGACGTTTCCCGAGTTGCACTGGAAAAGTTTGATCATTTGGCAGGGGTCGGGGTAGTTTTTTTTCAAAAACTTCCCTTTTAATGTTTTTCGCTACTTCTGCTAGGGTGTTTGTTTTAGATTGCATTTTTTGTAACGTATTTTTACATTTTATATGTTTTTTATTTTCTGACTATACCTTACCTTACATACCTTTTGATTGTGAAGATCATGTTCCTCCCGAATAATTTGTCAAATTTTGCGTATTTCTCCGTTTATTGCATAGTCACTCTTATTCCCTAACTGTATTCAATTATGTATTGTTTACGCAAGCTGGTGTAGCTGAATAATTCGTAAAACGTCACGAAACATCACCGTTTGATCGGTTATGATGGTGCCACGACGGTTGACTTCCAATGAACGTATCAAGCGATCAAGCACTAGCACCTTCCTCCCCCGACTGGTTAATACATAACGTGTGTGCGGTATCGGATATGATGTGAACCCCACCGTTCGATGAATCATAAAATCGACGTTTCGTTGGAGACCGACCACAGGAATGTCAGGCGAAGTCGCCCCCCCCCCCCCCCACCGCGGCATCGACCATTAGCGGCGCGCAATGGCTCGCCATAATCATAATCAGTGGCAGTAGTAGAATAATGTAAACATGGAGCGATAGAGAATTGAGCTTTGGAGAAGAAACAGCGAAAAGGGTAACCACGGAAAAATAGACAAGGAAGATGAATAAAACATTATCTCATCTGGTAACGCGTGCGCGCACAACACCGGGGGGCCACACACCACACCGTGCTACGTAACCGATGAGTTAACCTTCACACGCCGTCCATTCGTCGATGGGTTGACCAGCTCCAAGTGGCTGCGCTGGCTGTAGCATCGAGTCGAGTAGCGCGACCGAGGAAGACTTCTGCACCTCTGGGGTCTGGTTGGTCGCGCAAGGCTGATCGGTTGATCGAATGCCACATGGGAACAGCATCACCTGGAGAGTAGCATCATCGAGCTTCGGTCGCTTGTTCGCTCGTTCGCTCGGGTTAAGATGAGATTTGGCGCTCTTTACGTTGGTTGCTGCTTACGTTTTGATATCCATCCCCCCCGAGAGAGGCTTCGTCACATGACCTCTCCGTCACACGCGACTCTACGATGCTGGATGTGGAAGTGAAGATCATGGGTTTGTTAAGAAACCGGTTTGATATTCTGCTCGGTGTCTGTTGTTGTTTCTTTTGCTATCGAAAAAAGCTGCCCAGTGCGCTTGGTTGTGTGGTTGGTTCCCATGGATATGGTGGATCATGGCGAGCGTTCCTTCGTTTATCTCTTATAGCCTCTCTCGCTCGCTTTGGAATGGTGCTGTATTGGCTTTCAAAATATGCTCGTTTGATGGTTGTGCGTTGTCGGAACGGAATTTAACGTTTTCGCGAACAAGAAAAGGTCTGCAAACGCGCCTTGGACCATGGCAATGCAGTCCAAGGTAACAGGAAAGGGAGGGTTGTATTGCAGTGAAAGTGCAGATGGCGTGCGATGCCGTAAAGATATGCGCTCGCGAGCTAAAGTTCAAGATTATTTGTGGCATTATGGGTTTGGGGATGTTTCCCGAAAATAAAAAAAAAACCTTTCACATTCCTGATCTCCATTCCTTTAGCTTCGCCTCTTTAGCTTCCATCACACAAAATGCTATGCGTGATAAACACGCGACGCGCCCGCCTCGCGATGACGATCAAGGTCGGTGATGCTGCGCTGCCACCGTAATGGCTCGCTGGATTCCTCCGGTTCCTTGGCCTTCCCTTACCGTGGCACATCTTGCGGTCGTTGTTTGCCGATTTTAACATTCCCTGCCAACTTTGCTAAGTGTTTCGAATCACCGCTTCGCGAGCGCCTCCGGGACTGCCAACCACCACCCGAAAACCACCGGTCGCGTGAACTTGACTTGTGTGGCTTGGTTGGTTGGTTGGCGCCCGCTCTTAATGGTTACTGCGCGCGGTGAAGGTTCGCCCGAAATCGTGTGACGTTAGGTTGCGCTCCGTTTTCGGCCTTTTAATTACATTTCGCCAAACCTTTTCGGATGCGCAGGGCGGGCAGAGGGAGGGGGAGCAGCAAAAATTAAAAGTCCCGCGAGTCAAATAAGCAAACCATGCGGAAGGTCGGTCGGTACAATATTTGGATTCCATTGTGTGCTGTGTATACTCATAAGCAGTGGGCTCATTGTCGCATAATTGCTCACCAGGGGGGGAGGGGGGGGGGGAGCGTCGAGGGTGTTTAATATCATTTTCCCATTAAAATGCCCTCTATTTGGAGTTTTTTTTTGTACCCATGAATAGGTTTTTCGCAAACTTCCAAAACTCAGCAAAGAGAGAACGACCATAAAAAGCAATTAACGCGCGCGTAAGCATTATCGGTCCTGTTTTGACATGTTTCTTTTGTTGTAACTTAACATGACGCATAGTTGACGTATTCTGCGAATATTGAAATTGAGTTTCGTGACATCATTTGGAGTTTTGAGACGAGTTTAATGATTCATCGGCAAGATGGCTGCAGGCTTGTTTTGTTAATTCAGATGAACTCACCGAATTGGATCTGTTTTCGCAGAATGTAATTAGCTGGCAGTTTTCGTTAGTAGAGGGTGTTAGACTAGGTTGTTAAGTACTCATTACCGTCAATTGTCAAGTCAACAACAAGCGTTGGTCGCTTGTCCTGCTAATCATTTTTACACAGAGTGAACGTTTTCTTTTTTTTTTCATGCTCAAAAAGAACAAATGTATCCATTTAGAGCGCGCGGAACCGAAGTAATGAGGAACCGTGCTGTGCGATGCTAATTTCTCTTTTTTCCATTCCATACCGTATTCTAAAGCTCTTTTCTCTTTCTCTCTCCCTCTCCGCTTTTCCCATTCCAGCGACGAAAAAACAAAACGGTGCCACCATGCGTTCCAATAGTCTCAACTCGGGCTCCAGGACACCACCGTTGGAGCGGAAAAGTAGCAAATTCAGCGCATTTGGCCGCCTATTCAAACCGTGGAAGTGGCGAAGAAAAAAGAAAAGCGAAAAGTTCGAGTCTACTTCCAAATGTAAGTGCATGTGCGGAGCGGCGCCTCCTCTGTTTGCTGTTGTTTCAGCGCTCTTTTCACACTCTTTTCGTTCGTGCAAGTTTTTGTTTCCTCTGGTTCTCTTGTGTTTGTTCTAACAAGTTTTGTGTTCGAGTGCATTACTAACTCTCATTTACACGGTCTTTACTGTACTCTTTCTCTCTTCTCTCTCTCTCTTTTTTTCTGTCTCACATATGTATCTTCTTGTTACATATTTGTGGGTTTGAATATTTACCATTTTCCATTTTTCCTACCTTATATTTACCCTGCAATCATAATTGCTCATATTACGATATTGTTTTTGATTCGATTTCCTCTATTTCTTTCCTTCTTTCTTCCTTTTTTCTTCCCTTTTTTCTCCGCTTGCGTGTTTTGTTTTGCTCTCCCTTTTCTCGTACGCACCACCAACACCACACCGTGAACCAACCGTGCCCCGTACTCATCCTTTCGCTCCACCGTCACCTTATCATCATGAACATACTTTCTTCGTCCGTTCGTCCGTCTGTTCCTTCCTTCGGCGCGCGGTATTCTTTGTTTTGCGGTGTGGCGCCTCCACTACACACGACAGCGCTCGAGCGGAAAATATCAGTACGTGCCAACCGGGAAGAACTTGTACAAAAGGGTATTCTGTTACCGGAAAGCCCCACGTCTGCACTGTCGATAGCCGGTAAGTAAATCCCCTCTTGTTTCCGCTCGATCGGGCTCGGGTAAACTATTCGGTTAGCTACCTCTTCTCTATCCGGTGCTGGACTTTCTGGTCTAAGTATTATTTTCATTATTTAACTAGTTTTTTTGAAGATATTATATTATGCTTTCTTATCTTATATTTTGGTTAGTGTTTTCGTTGCTTCTTTTCTCATATTCTATTGTTATTTAATATCTGTTGCGATGTAATTTGAGCTTTTGTTTTTCGCTGTGCGACCTTTTTCGATTCTTTCGCCTCCAATTCATGGTTTCGCATTGGCGTACGATTACATTTTCCACGAAGGTCTATGTGTGGTGACTGGTTCCGTAACTGACGTGTGGCGACAGCTGTCATGTCCAAAGCGCGTACGCGGGTAAAGGTCACCCATAAATGTTTTACCAAAAATATTGATGGCATTTTCTCCCTCCCACCACCCACTGCGCTCCCTCTTTTTTTTTTTGCTTTTCAACGCTCTGAAACGCTACAAATCAACAATAACACAACGACCCTTCTGCACCGTACTCACCATGAACGCGCGAACGCTCGTTCGCTCGCTCGCTCGCTCGCTCGCGTACTCTTAACGCGACAATGACCACTCCGCTGGTCATCGGTGGCGGTGGACCATGTGTTTGTGTGCGTGCGTCTGTGTGTGATTGTGCATCTGTGGCGGATCCCGGACTAACTACTAACCCTCGATCACGAAATTGGCCACAAACACTAAAAAACCACACTAACCAGCCATTTGCATCAGTCCCACGGAATCGGTAACGTGGTCCACCACCGCATCCCATCGCCAATTGCAAACGTTCCACCATCAGCCACCACCGCCGCCTCCACCGGCATCACTGCACTACCGTGGTCCAAGTAAGTCCGACCGACGACCGTCGCTGCTGCTACTGCTTTCGGAGCGATAGCGCTCGTTGTTGTTGTTGAAAGCAGCACCCACCCTGCAGAGCACCCACCAGATGTTTAAAGCATGACGTTAACATGACGACACTCGGTGACGTTTAGTGCATGCTTTGACACTGATTGCCGTCATTTTCTTTTATCATTAAGCGTTCACCCTTTTTCTACTCACTCTGTTGCTCATCTTCGTGATGCCCTTTTTGGGGTATTATTCGCACCGCTTCTCGTAGGTATTGAATGAAACATTCATTCCATTGTTCCATTCTTCATTCATTAACATACGCTAGCGATAAGTGTTTTGGATGGTTAGCTACCATTCCGATTGCACTTCTGTTTGTTTTCTGTTTTTGTTTTCAATGTCTATTCTCATTGGTTACTCATTGGTAGAGATTTTTACGTTTCACTGTCAAGCCAGTGTGTCGCCAGTCATTATTAAACTTAAAACTTGTTCTTACCTTCTACGAATGTGGCCTCCTTTCACGTTCACGGGGTCGATGGCGATTAATCTCTTGGTAGGTTTATCCCGGGAGTTACTTTCAAACGGAGAGTGAGCACGGACGTAAATGCATTCTGCTCTCGTTTCGCCATCACAAAAGACGTACTTACAGAATACAATTCCTGTGATTAGGGCGATTATTGTGTCCTAACTCTTGATTTGCTACTCTTGATGGTCAACTGTATGGTCAAGCACTAAACCGATTCAAGATTCGCTACCTTGCATGAAAGCTCTAAACGTTGTGTCAAATCTTGCGTGCAAAGTTGTGTGGAAGCTTGTGTTAAGTTCAAAAGGCTGCTCGACGTCGAACAGTTTGGGTATCGCAAAGTCGAACGCAGACACAATTTACTAAGCAAAGCTCACCATTTACTCAGAAAAGCTCCCGGTTTCCGGTTCACAACGAGTTCTTAGTATCCCCTTCCTTTCCTCGTTCGGACTGCACGTAGCGTCACTACAAACATTTAGTTTGGTTTAGGTGTTACGGTGTTCCTATTGTTCATTCCTCATTGCTTCACCGACTCATTGCACACATTTTGTAGCTATTGTTCGTGTTTTGTTTTCCAAATTCGAAATAGTAATACAAACTTGTCGAGCAAATGCACATGCATGCCCTGGTTGTGAGGATGTAACAGATCCCTTTGCATTCCAGCCACGTCCCACGGTGAGAGCACGTCGTTAATTCATTTTTTTTCTCTCCTCCCTCTTTCTTCCATTCGTTCCACAGATGAGGAGCAGTACACGATCTACAACTCGCTGAACGGAACGAGTGCCGCCGTCCTGCCAAATCTCGCCTCATCCGCCGGCACCGCACCAAATAGTAATAGCATAGCGAACAACAATGTGCCTTTATCACAATCGGCCCAGCAAATCAGCAGCCTGCCCGGTGGTGGTGGTGGTGGCGGCGGCATGGGGGGTAGCGGGGGCCATGGTGGACTGAGCGTCGGTGGTACTCCGGTCGGGGCACTCAACCTGTCCGCCATCCTGAACGGTGGCGGTGGTCCCGGCTCGATCGCAGGTCAATTGGTAACCGGCAATCCCGGGATGGGGGGCGGTGCCGCCAGTGGTATGACGTCTGGCCATGGCCCACCGAGCCACGTTATCGGTGCAAACATGATCGGTGGCAGTACCGCGGGCAGTGCATTGGCCAGCATACTGACCGGTGGTGGTGTTAGTATAGGTGGTAGTAATCAGCAGCAGCAGCAGCAGCAGCAGCAGCACCAACAACAACAGCAGCATCAGCAACAGCAAGGAATGGTGCTAATGTCGTCCGGGCTGGCTCACTCCCAGTCTGCGCACCAGATCGGCCAACCAGCACCACCGACGGGCCTGATGCACGGTCAGCTTGCACCGCATCAGGCGCTCCAGCAGCAGCTGCAGCAGCACTTTGCCAATGTAGCCGCTAATGCCAGTGCCAACATAAATCAAGGTAAGTGCACAAAGGCTTTTCTCCTTTTTTCCCTCATTTTCTTGCTGTTTGATCTCGCGGCAATACGTTGCCCCTAGAATATAGAAGAGTTTGCGGTTGATCTTAAGTTGGAAGCAACAGACACAGAGTGAGTGTGAGAGAGTGAGAGAGAGAGAGAGAGAGTTAAAGTATCCTAGTCAAAGTCTGGCACACACTCGCGCTACTCGCTGGTCTGGAATAGCGCTAACCAAGGCCAGATGCTTGGACACGGTTTAGCGCGGTCGTGCATATAGGAACGCGACGCTTCAGCGCTCCGCGAAACAAAACACACATTCCTGGTGCAAACAGCTGCTGCTCCTCGTGCACCCCCAGTATGTCCACTAATTTTTCACATTTTTCATCAGCGTGAGAGGATGCCGGTGGTGGAATGGAGCAGCATTCTTTTGGGTTGCCTTCCTTCCTCTGGTCGCACGTGTTTCAGCGCGCTGGGAGTTTTCTTTTTTTTTGCTGATGGATGGTTGTAAAATATGCAAAAACCATGTTGCTTCGTATGTTTGCCGTGGCCGTTGAATGCTTTTGAAGGTTGAGATTTGTTTCTCTTTTTTTTTGTGGCGCTGTACTGCTAGAGCGACGTGACATTGTGAGAGGTCTTCGTCGATCGGTGGTGATCCATTAATATTTGAGATCCATCGAAGGCCAAAACCTAACCAGCAGCGCGTAACCTAATTTCAACCTTGTGCTGTTGGTGTTTCGCATTCCATACAACGCTCGCTAATGGTGTTTTGGGTTTTAAAATTGGAATTTTGCTACGATTCATTGGCCTATTTCAATTCAACGGAAGCTCAGCTGAAGAGCTGCAACGCCAATGGTAAAACCATCCACTAACGAAGCTTGTTTTCAATTCGTCACATAAAAGGGAGGAAAATTTGCCCCTAATCATGGCGCTACATTCACCGAAAAGTATGCAGCAAACCACGAAATGAAAAACCCATTCCTTCCATTCATCCATCCGTGGAATGTGCTTCCATTCTTTGATGCTGTTTTATGAATTCTCGTGGCTGCTTTTTTAACCCCAATTTCTGCATCACGCCACGCGCTGGAACGAGCTGTTTGTGGACAAATTCGTCACGGAAAAGGGGTCCAACTCTCCATGTACCAGGCGCCTCCATTCCAAAGTGCATTCGTCGTCGTCACGGGGGTCTCACTCACCCAAATGCATCTCAGCATCCACCATGAGCACCAGAAAAGGCGTACTGGTCGCGTACTCGTGGTGATAAGCATTCAAATTCCCTCTTCACAGTTGGTGGGTGTGGTGAGTGACTCAGCGCTCAGCATTCGCTGTTTCACGCCCCGTGAAGGGATGCTATTCCAACGGATGCTGAGGAACCGAAAGTTGGTTGGCGTTGGTTTAAGCCTCACTGACCTACACCGTTCACCGGGGGAGCCACACCGTCGCGACCGTCCGCGTGTTCTCGAGATCACAGCCCCTGAGGTGGTTGGAGGTTAAGGTGGAAGTCGTCGTTTCCGTTCTCTGCCCTACCTCCCCGGACGAACTGTGTGTTCCACTTTTGCGGGAACAGGTTACGGCGGTGTTCCCGGTGGTGTGATGCTAGATGAAGCGCTGTGTTGGTGAGATGACTGCTAGGTACTCCAGCCGACCGCACATACCGAGTGTATGTGTGCGTGTTAATGCAAGTCAAGGCACTGGCACTGCAAATTAGCATGCAATTTTGTTGCTTCAAGCATCACAGCTCTCGCAGCTCGGGACTCCTCACAGACGGACCGACCGACCGACCCGACTGCGTCTTTGGAGTACACTTGGTGCATGTTTTTAGTACCACCCAATGGGCCATAATGTTTGCTTGGGAGCCATTTTTCACCCATCATTCACCTCTTGCTCGATAGGTAGCTCGTTACGAAACTGACTGAACTACTTTCCTGCCAGATCGAAACACTCGAGCTCGCGGTATTTGCAGATGCTGCTCGCGATTTGATTTAGTGGCGCGGTTCGCGCATTGCGATAAGATAAAAACGGCGGGAGCTACCCGCCCCAACCAACGCTCGTCCAATGATCTCTTATCTGTTTTTTTCCATTTTATAACAGCAAACGGAGCGGCGTTGCAGTCGATGACGATGAGTGTCCACTATTTGCTATGCTCTTGAGGTGCGACGTTGTGTCCGGGGGTCTCAATAATATTGCATTTTGCGGCGAGCTTCGAATGGACGTGGCTGTGGCATACTTGGACCTTGTACAATGTGGTAATGATCGCAAAAGGCTGGAAAGGCTGGATAATGGGATTGAGTGGAAATTGAAATTTCCTTCCAAACGGGATGCTCGCTCCTGGACGAACCAGAGCAATTACCACTTCAAAGGACTCCAGAACCTCGACCGGAAGACGGAAGACGTTCGATAAGTTAGTGACACGTCGATACGGATAATGGAGCCGTGAGCCATATTTATGGCGATTATAAATACGATCAAAGCAAAATTGTTCGCATATTCGCATTTTGCTGCACGCCGGTGCTAACGGACCAGTGTAGCACGTTCGCTGCGCAGCGAGACGTTGCTTGTTTGCTGGTTGAATAAATATGAATGTTTATACTATGCATGTACCCTGCCCTGCCTGCCCTACAATGGACACGATGGTTGTGGCATGGCCGCACACACTGCCTTGCTGCCTTCTTTCGCATAAACATAATTCCTGAGGGAAAAGATTTTTGGTGGTAGGTTGTAAATTGTGAACCATGGATAAAAAATGAAAACAAGCCAAACAGTAGAGACCCCAAGGTTGGGTTGGTTGTTGTAAACATGAATTTCTTTTCTTTGCTTTCGGTGTTCGTGTGTTCAGAAGCAAAGAATGGAACAGCATCCGTTGAGATCCCTTTAATCCTATCTCTCTATCGCTCGGAAAGGATAAAAGGGCGTTTAAAATGCTGGAGATGATGCTCCATCATGCTGTAGGTTTCTGCTCCTCAGCAGCGCTTCATCATCATGTGTGTCTCGTGCTCTCGTGGCTCCATTGAAATGTTAAGCAACATAATCCATCGATTTAGGGACCGCTCGACTCTCTCTGACGTGAAATGATCAACGAATCGATTTTAAGGGAACTTAGGCTAGTGTCTGTGCCTTTTGTTTGTTCGCTTCAAAGATGAAGAAGACCACGATAAACTTCCTATCTATCAGCGTCATCTTTTTTTGGGTTTTTTTAAACACAACAACATTACATATGCTTAACGTGAACTTGAACCAGCTTGTGGTTGTTGTTAGTGTTGTTCTCAAATTCCACTAAGGCAACTACACGATACGAGTGTGTACGCAGCGAGGTGATGACGACAAACCCCGGGGGGGAGACCCGATAAGACGCCGTTAACGTCGTCTAAAGTCGCTCTTCTCCATGCACAATCGTACACCGTGCCCGTAGTAATTCAATGCGATGGAATGTAATCTGGGCGCGATTAGAACACGTTCTCCGAACGAAAAATGGCCTATGATAAAGGTAATCAGCTGCGGCGGTGACGGCTGTTCGCTCCCCCTTTAAAGCGATGATGCAAGCACCCAAACAATGCAACCGCGAGGGGTGACAGATTGAGCAGCAACTCTTGGACATGGCCTCTTCACAAGTCCAATATCTAGGGTACAGTCGAAGATTAATTCGATGTGCGTGCACAGTTCATTGTACAGGGAGGAACTTGGCAACAATCTGATGTAAGGGAATGAGGCCATTCGGAGTTCTCTATCTGGAGCTACCCTCAAGAGAGAACGTAGACTCTTCTTGATGGTTTGCGTCGCTTTTTGTGATTTGATTTGCGTTATGATGGGCTGCGTCTCCTCATTCACTGTCTTCCCTGGCGTCTTCCCAGTCGCCCTCATTGCATCAATTGCAGGCCAGAGAGTCCCCAGACTTCTGCACAGCAAATGCGACCAAATTCCGTCCCCCCTCGGTGCTCGTCAGCTCGTCGCTTCCTTACAACCGACCAACGATGTGGATTGAAGGAAGTCCAGCGAGGGTGCACACAGACACACTCACAACCACATACATGCACACTAATTTTGTATTTATTCCGTGTGCGCGTGTATGGGTGCATTGCGTACTGCAACCTGCCGGCAACCGAACCGAAGCACCAGCAGCACAACAAAAACACAAACCCCCGAACCTGGCGAGCTCACAAATACCATCATCTGCTGTTCTGTGTATGTGTGCGTGCCGTTCGAGACTGTTATACAAATCGTAGCGTGTCTGTACACATACAAAACACACCCACATACACGTACGCCAAGGGACTCCGTGCGATGGAGCATGAGAGTTGCAAACATCCCATCGAGGGGCGCGCTCCCGACGACGCTGGTTCCGAGCTGGTCCGGTCCGGTCTGGTCGGTCACTAGACAGCGGCCATTCGTGCCGTTCGTATCGTGGTGTTGTCGCCGTTTTCGGGGTCGCGTCGCCCGTCATTCACGCGCTTTGGCAGGTGCACTCCCGGGGGAGGGGGGGGCGAGCGCGTCCTCGTTACAATCCTTCTCCTCTTCCGCCGCTGCCGCCGCCGCCGCCGCCTTTTCGTGTGTGCTGTAAGTGAGTGAGTGTCCGGCCCCGGACGTCCCGGTGGAGAGGAAGGGGTTTTGTGTGTGCGTTCCCTTCGCTTCTCCGGAGCCAGAAGCCATTATTGGTGATGGCGTGCTGACCACGGGTGGGGGGTGAACGACGCTTAGGGGCCGCGGAGGACGATGTCCGCCGACAAATGTTGTGTTTAAAGCGGAGCGACGCATATCAGCCAGTGTTGGCTCTAGACGGCGTGGGTCGTTGAGCGTCGACGAAAGTGATGACCGTTCGTCTTGGTCGCCATCGCCATCCGGAGCAATTCAATTGGATGCCCACAGCCAACTCGCGACCTCAACGGTGGTTCGCGAAAGTGTTACAGGGAAAATTGGGGTTTTTTTTGTTCTGTGTGTGCCCAGTGTGTAAGAAAGAGAGAGAGAAAGAGTGTGAACGATGTGAAGGGAACTTACTCCGCGATGTGCGCGAGTATGGCGTAGTACGGTCTAATATTTTATGAGTATATTAACTTGGGAATCCTCGTGTGGCCGTAAAAGAAAAAGAGAGAGAGAGAGAGAAGGAGTTACAATACTTTTTACAACATTCGTGGCGTGTGCGCGTGTGTGCGTGTTGTGGAGTCCTTCGTTGTCCTTTCTTTGGATCCTTTTCCAACAACTCCTTCAGTATGCGATTGGGCATTACAGAGACATGCCGAGAATTGGCCTCCTCCTCCTCCTCGATCTTCCAAAACCCCTCGGCATTCGTGAGAATCAGAATTTAAAGCGCTGATGTCGTGCTAAAGTGAGGGCAACTTGTGACACCTCAGCCCAGGGGTATAATAAGATAGCATTTTGATTGTGAATTCTTGCGCCCGCGAATGCGTTTTCCTGTATTGCCTTTTTTGGACTCTCGGTGTCTTTCTTATTTTCTGTGAAGTTAAGACTTCAAATTTCTGTTAACAATTTACTGGCGTTTTGTGGAAACTGCTAAAAAGCGGATTCAAGGAGTCTTTTCAAGCATTTCGATAAACAATTAATGTCGCCACAATATTGCGCCACCCCACGTACCATCACGATAATGAATCCAATCGATTGTCCGCTACGAACGAAAGGAAGAAGCCACTGACGCAAACTCGCCGACGATTACAGTGTACAGCGTGTCTTGGTTGGTGAACGGTTGGCGGTTTGGAGAAATCGTGGAGAGCGTTTTACTGGAAACCACCACCACCACCACCACCACCACCACCACCACCACCACCACCACCACCACCACCACCACCCCCCCCGTTACACAATTATCGACCAGGCCGAGGAAGCGGAAAACAGAAAATCCCACCTTTTGGTCTCGTTTGGCAGCAATTCCAATCACGACCAGGGGATTCTCCCCGGCCCAGGGTTGATGATATAACAGGACACAACACAGGAGGCGACGGTCACCACCGACATTCCACCTCATCGTACCCAACGTCGAACCATCAACACGGAGGAATGTGACGTCTCGTGGCCACCTCCTCTCCCTTCTGGAGAGTGCAAAACTGTGCAAAGGATTCCATTCCTTGTGCATTCCATGGCATGGCTTCCCACACCACGCTGTTACCGGATGATGATTCATCGTCCACTCGGACGGACCATACGCGGGAGGGAGGGGGAAAGTAATCGAGCGGAAAACGCAACGCAACTGGACGGACTGCTTCTAGCGGCCACTAGTGTGCACAGCACGATGCACATTTTCATTCCCGAACGAAAGGGATCAGATTGCGCTCCGGGTTCGCTTGAAGTGTATTTTGATTCTTTGCAAGCCCTCGGGAAAGCGTTGCGATTGCGGGATAGAGATGACCTTGTAGGTTGGTGGTTAGTAGGTAGCCGGAGAGAAAGAGAGAGAGAGAGAGAGAGAGAGAGAGAGAGAGAGAGAGAGAGAGAGAGAGACGGTACGAAATGCATTAGTAACTAGTAGCAGGGAATTGCCGCGGCGGGCTCTGTTAGTGTTTGTGAGGAGCGCACTGGGGGTTGCTTTAAATATTTAATGCTTTGCGCGTCCTGCCGCCAATGTTCTGTTCCTTTTTTTTTTTCGGGGCGGCAACACTACCCTGACCTAGGGGCAAGGGCCTTCAAGGAGAGCAAAAGGTCCTGGCTTGTCCTGGCTCCTTAAATTCTGCTTACAGATTGTTTAAAGAAGGAATGTCGACCTTTTTGGTGCCTCTCTAACCATGCAAAGGTGTCAGAGGCGACCAGCTCACCTGGCGACCTGCCTGCCTGCCTGCCTGCCTGCCTGCGGCCTTCTTTACCCTTGACCATGGTAATGAGCCAATGGAGCAGGTAGTTCGGGGTTATCATCAAGTGAAATCCGTCGAAATTCGTCCGAAATGCTGTCAGCAAAAAAGGGTGGGCTGCGATCGGTGGTGGTGGGAGGTGTGTTATTTGTTATTTTTAGGCAGCGAGCGAGCAGTTGGTGCGCTGTGCCCGCCGCCGGTACATGCTGCTGTGCATGCACACATGCGAAAGCATATTACAGAGCGCAAGACACACGCAAGACGCGGATTTCTTTTGCGAGCAATACAAAAATTCAAAACGGAACGAACCACGATTCGCGACCGTGGCTGGCCGTGGCCTCGCTTCAATAAATGTAATGTAACGTCGGCAAAAAGATGTGCCGTGGCGTGGCTTGGCGTGCGTGTGCATGCGAACGGACTAAAAATATTTCTTAATTTGCTGCAAACTGCAAATCGACGGACGGACGGTCAGCAGCGGGGCGGTAATGGACTTGAAGCGCGAGCCCCCCCGCAGCTATGCGGAAATGTAAATATCCACCAAATCGGAAGAGCGCTCGGAAGCGGCGGTTCCTTGTGTGGTGCAACATTTTGGCGTTGTTGCGTGTGTTTGATGCCGGCCGGGAGCTGTTGCACATGCCGCTACAATTGGTGCCAATATGAAGCGATGTTTCGTAGCTTTTTGTTTACCTTAAATAGGAGCTCCGCATCGAAACACAAGCGCCTCGCGAAGCCACTTGGCATAGTCCTTGAAGTGTCTAGTGTGTTAGCATTCCACTATCCAGCACTTCGATTCTGAACGATTAGCTATCAGCCGTCAGTGGAGTGTTTGCGGCGAAAGTGAAATCAAACACTGCAAACCACCACCATCACATCCTTCTTCTGTCTGACGTCTTTCTGCTCATTTCTCCTTCCCTGTTCCGGGCTTGTCGCAACGATTGACATTGTTGTGGGGGGGGCGGGAGTGTCCGCAGTCCGCAGGGGAATAGCGTTGTAGTGATAGTGGATATTCATTCACCCCCTTTTGATCATTAGCATAAACGGGCATCAACGTCAGAGGGCTTGGACACCCTGGGCCCGGTATCACTCACCGAGTGACTAATGATGCGCAACGATGCGGAGACTCCAACCCCTGAAAAGGGGGAGTTACTTTGTCACAGGAACAGTCGCGTTTTTCCCGGGCGCAGTATCATTATGTGACGCGCCCGCCTCCCCCAGAAGTGGACTTGAAGGAGCTCTCGCAATTGTTTGACTTCAACGCTAAACGGCCGGTGACAGTTTGTGAATAATTTAGTCCCTTTTTCAAAAAAGAGGCTCGATGGAGCGCGACGTGGCGCGCACCATGCGTCTCCATCGTGGCAATGGTTTTATTATTAAATTTGTGCGAAATTTGAAACGGAAACGGGCGGCACCGCGCCAGCAGCATTGCAATCATCGTAAAACACTGTGGGCCACTAAATGAAAATGGTGACGAGATGGCCAGCCAGCGCAGCAACCAGTAGATCATCTCGCGTTGAAGGGAGTGTGACATCAAACACTTGTTAGATGCAAAGGTGAAGAGGTTCTTCATTCGTTTGGACTGTTATAACGTGCTGGTTGCTCGGTGAAGCGCACTTGTTGACTTGCCAGTCGGTCCAGTCAGCGAACACTTCCGTTCCGTTCCATCGTTTTCATAAATTCCAAAACCAATTTCAAACGAACTGGGTGAGCCAGCTGGCCTCCCCGCTCTCCACTCGGTCTGTCCTCTCTCCTCATCCTGGCCCACTTTTAAATGCCACATCCACTGGTGGAGGGCATGGAGGCGAGGCCATCGCGGCATAACGCGCGTTTGGCCACTAAACTTTATGGATGTCGCCAGTTGCGTCCCGGGTCGCACGGAACGGAACGTGTTGAACCCTGAGACACGGCCAAGTGAAGGCGAAGGAGAGGGAGAAACAGAGAGAGAGAGAGCATGTTCAGCATGATCGAGCGAATTGCTGCATGCTTGGTTGACTGACTGGTGCTGCGGGATTACGAGTGAACAGTGACCACCACCACCACCATCACCATCGAGGAGACGAGTCTATGGCAGCCTTTGGAAGCGTAACTCCCGCCACGTCAGGGAGCGAGAAGAGTCGCCACCGTCAGTCGGTTGGCATTTCATTTTCCTCGTGAGAAATGGAAAAGGCTGGAAAGCAACGAAAAAAAAAACCCGGGGAAAAAGTGGAAGAAAACCACAAGACGCGCAGAGCACACGTACCCGCACACACATGTACACAGAAAGAGGCGGTACGACGAATGCCAACAAGCAAGTTACAACATGGTTTGCATGCTTCTTCTTCTTCGTCAGAGAAATGTGTATAAATCACCTCACGTTCGCTCGCTGCCCTGCTACTCTTGGGAACACCGGAACACGGCCTCTCGAACGTTCTTCTCGTCTCGTCTCGCAGTGCGCTCTAAATACAATTCAATTATGCATGGCCGCAACAACTTACAACACACAGGGCTTAGAGCGATGCATTGCAATCGGTACGAGTCTTGAATTCCATTTTTCAATCCTCGTTTCATTCTGCGCTACAGATCGCTCCGGTCTTTATCGTTGAGATGGAATAATATTTCTCTCAAGCAGAGTCCTCCTACGTCCGTTTACATTCGTTTTCTATTCGAAGCCTTCGAAGAGGTTGAGTTACTAAGGAAGCGAATGATAACGAATGTCCTGGAATTCGTGGTATGATTGGCACAGATTTAGAAACTATTCTGATGACCTTTGCAGCGTTTTGCGCTTCCAGGATATTCTTGTTAAAACAAAGCTAATTTTGGCATTTTAAGACGCTACTGGCGTACGTCACTAGCCACAGATCTGCCAGGGAGTTATCGCAATCGATTAATAGTTTCCCCGCATATCACCCACTCTCCGTGCCGTTTATTCAGAAAATCCATTTCAGGTTTTTTTTTTGCATAAACAGGCTGACAATGCATGCGAATCTGGGGACGAATTTCACTTCCCATTAATGGCAGCAACGGGCGGGATGATTGATTTTATGTCATTTGAATTGCTTTTGTCGCTTTTGACGTTTCTGTTCTGTTCTGTTTTTTTTTTTATGCCCGTGGCACCGCACCCGCACGATCACCGAAAAAGGCGCTCAATCATTGGCATAAAACATTGGCGTCGCGTCAGCATCATCAGAGCGTCGCGACCTAATTGACATCAACTGTTCGCTCACCAACTATTCTGGGCTGTTGTTCCGTGTCCTATTGTGCCACCGGATTGAACACGGGAGGTTGTGCAGGATCAGGGATCCCTGACAGGGATGATGAAAGCTTTACGATGTTTCCGGAACCTTTGTTAAGCGAGCTCCCTTTCATGGCCGTGCCGTTGCCGGGAACATTAAAACGAAATTAATTAAAATTGGTTAATTAATATCGTTCACTGGAAGATAAGCCCCAAAAAACCGCTACCACTGGAGCGCAGTCCATTGCGAAGCAACCGAGGCGAGCCAGCTAAAGCACTTCCATCACTCGCCGAAGTGAAAGTAGTAGATCATCATTAGAGAGCGAACTGTGGGCATAAATCCTGGCCTCTAGCGCACAATATCTATCAATGTTCAGCAGCTTTGACAGCTTCCAAAAGTCCCTGTCAGGTGCAAACCGGGTGTGCTGCTGTGACCGGTGCCTGTCAGTGTCGAAGTCGAAGATGACCGTTTTATTGACCTTTTACCTGCGGCCTGACGAGGTGAAGTATCGAAAGGCCATCAGGCCAATCAAGCCACGGCCGGCGCTAGGTCGGTGCTCACCGGTTTTATGTATTCCCCGTCCGCACAAAAATGCGGAAAGATTTTATCGCGCGATCCACCGAACCGAACGTCGTCGCTGTCGTCGTTGTCAGGTACCGGTGCGAATCTGCTCCGTCGTGCGTCGTGGTATGGCCAGAGGGCCAGAGGGCCAGGGGTGTTCCGGGAAGCCCTACAACATCCTGGCGACCATATAATCACGGCATGGCGTGAACCAGTCACACCATCGTCTGTTGTTTGCGCCAGGACGTGCGGCTTGGCCAGTCAGCGCTCACACTCCGCTACATCGTGGTCGGTCGGTTGGTGGCTGGTCATCGAAGATACATCGTTGTAGCGCGTATTGATTGGATGGAGGGTTGAGTCCATTCCATGTCCATGTCGCGCGAACGATGCGTGTGTTTGTCACTGTGGTGACCGTGTTGAGCATGTTCCCAGACCCAATTTGCGCCTCACGGCCTCTCCTTCCGCCCCATTATACCCTCTCGGTGTACCGAAACCACGCCACGTTTCCGTGTATTTATGAGATTTGGTCGGGCCGGGGACGAACGACAGTGAGCTGTTTTATGGAGCTCCACATGCAGTCGTTTTCAATTTAGTGACCACGGCTGCTGGACAGTGTAACCGGCTGTGCCCCGGTGTAATGTAGGCAATAAAGACCTGCAGAAGAAGAGTTGAACATGAACACCACGCGTCCGGTCTGTTATGCAATCACTTAGCGAGTAGCAGGAGTTTTTTTTCTCTACTGTCTTACGGTAGAAACTGCTCTGTTTCAATTCTACTTCATTCTATTCTAGAGAGAGAGAAGTACTTCACGACGCTCATAAATAACCCAATTCCCACGCTTCTCAACTCTTCATTCTGAGCCAGCGAATCACCTTTCACCTGGTGGGCCCGGGTTTCGGTTTTAAATGCTAGCAGCTTCCAGTTAATGTCCCAGAGCAGCGGCTATAGACCACCCTGTGTGTATACTTGGCTTTAATTTAAGTTAATTTAATTTAATCGCACCGTGATCGTCCGCTGGTGTTCCATGGGGGACAGACCATGGCGGTCGCTGGCACCGCCGCAACTCGCCGTCGGAATACCGGCAACCGTAAGGATAATTTAAATAATTGCGCCTAACATCGTTAGCAGTTTGTAAACAGAGCAGTTTGGACGCCAAACGCTGTTTTGACCCAGAAATTTGGCCGAATGTCACCGCGAAGAAGAAAGTTGTGAGCTCCCGCCAACTGACAATTCGTTCTAACTGCTTAATCACATTAGTGTGTAAGCTTCTGGTTCTGGGCTTTCTTCTAGGAAAGGGGTTCCAACCAACCAGCAACCAGCCAACGCAGAGAGAAAGGCGCAGGGCATCCATTGCTGCGGTCAGAAATGAAATGTTCACGCACCTGTGTTCGAGTCGGTATACGGCTTCCCACAATTCTTTTTCTAACTCGTTCACGACTTTTGAGTTCAAATTTTATGTAACTCAACAAAATTTCCAAATGGAGTCACTATCGGTTGTCCATTTGGTGTCCGGAAGAACCGGTTCCAGCACATCAGCGCGATGCTATCGATTCGAGTCGAGGCTTTTGCGGTTTCTCAGAACCAAGCGACATTATGGAAATGGCGGAAATGAATTCCTTTTTTTGTATCTAGAGACCATCCTGTCCACCTCCGGGAGTCTTGTAGGAAGAGTGTAGAAGTGTGAGTTATGCAAAATATTCATCGTCATGCGTTTGCGAGTGAAGGAGTGTCTCCCCGTTGAAGATGCTGCTGCTGCTGCTGCTGCGAGGCTTCAAGCGCTGGGCACACCATGCATGTGGAGGAGGTTCTTTTCTTTCCTTTCCCTACTTTTTCCTCGTCAAACGCCACCACACTTTAGTCGCGGGCACAGGACCAAGCCCGAAATGAAGGGCTAACAAATGCGAAACCACGACATCATCATCGACCTCGGATGGTTGATGCTACCGAGAGCCTAGCACTGTCGTTCCCGGGAATCACCGAATTCGTGGAATACGAGAGAGTGAGACAGGGTGCAGGAAATGAAAAATAATCACACAACCAAATCCTCATCCACCGCGCGTTCTGTTCTGGAATTAATGTTGCAAGGGTGGAAGATTAGTTCTCTCCCAACTCCCTGAGCTGATGCTCCGGATGTTGCTGTGTTGGCACATCGCTCCAGTGTGGTGGCACAAGGGATATGGCCGTAACCGTGCCGATGGTATCGGATTTGTAAAAGAGGACGTAGCGCAGGGGCTCGGGCCAAGTCACACAACAGAGAAAACCGGGACACTGTTCCGTGTACGCCACAAATCATCGTTTTTCCAGTGGTTCGCCATTCTGCCTCGTCTCCGTCGTTGGTGTCCTCTTTCTCGGGGAGAGATATGGTTTTTTGGGTTCGAATTCGGTGCGCAAATGTGGTGCTTGGGCTACAAAATTTGGGACGCGCTTCTGCGGCCTAGTCGTGGCCAAACCCCGGTCGTGGTCGAATGCTGAATTTGCCACTTTCCAATTTTGATGACCAACCAACCGACGGTGGCGACGGCGGTTGCTGCGTTTGTTTGCTCCCGGGTCAAATGTCGAATTCGGACGACCGGATATTCGTTGGCGTCGAATTCGGGATTCCGACGAAGCGAGGGATGGTGCTCTTTGGTTAAGGGTGGTCACGACGAGGTATCGAACTGCCGCACCCGCAAATTCGGTTGCTGGTCAATCGATTGCCTCTTGCGAATGCTTACGCCCCCCGAAAAGGGTCGGGCCACATCCCAATCGACCGGTTTGGACATGGACAATTATAGCCAGTATATTTTCGAGAGCCACAGCGGGGGACAGCGTAAGTTGGTTGGTGTGTGTTGGGATTATGTTTGATCAAATTTCTGCAATTTAAGGAGTGGTTCCGTTTCCAAACACCGCCATTTACCATTTAATTGCTTCTCCTCTCGGCACTGTTGTCCTTCTAAAATCGGCAATTGCTTCTAATGAAGAAGCGTCAAAGCTAAGCTATTGGAAGTGCGAGGAAGGCGCTATCCGGCCATTTCCAGCGAGTACTAATACCGAGAACGAGCCCATAATGTGCAGCGATTATCGTTAAGCTTCCCCTCCCAGTCCGCTCCCGATTGCCGGAAAGCAAACTCAACTGTTGTGCATTGGCGGTGGCGACGGCGGCGTCGTCGTCGTCGTCGCACACCGGGGCATGTATGTGAAAGCATAAAAAAGAAGCAAAGTGTAGAAGAAGTCACCACATTCCACAAGAAAGCGAGATACCTGAACGGTGGGAACTCGGTTTGTGTTGAGGTAGAATTTGTGTCTATTGTTTCATTAATTGTTGTTGGCCAAAGTTTTGTACCAAAAAAAGCGGTGCTCGTCTGGTGGGTGGTGGAAGGTGGCGCTTTGTTGAAACAAGTGTGATTACGGTTACGGTCGCTCCGCTTTCGGTTGCTGCACACTTGCGGCTCTGTCGAGTCAAGCTGGAAATAAAGGTGGCGCACTGGATGGAAACACGGGACAGTATCGGGGGCAGCAAACCATCGACGGCGTATCGATCGATCGGTCGGTTGCTCGTCGAATTAGAAACTTTTTAATGGCTTCCGCGGCAATCCTTGCTCGCCTTGCTTTTAATGCTTTAATGAGATAAAGGGGAAAAGTTTGGCAGGAAAAGGGCGATTGATGAAACAAAATCTATAGAGATCGCTTATCTTTAACCATATTGGCCTTGCTGTTAAGCGCCACAATTGGCAGACAAGGCAGGCAGAGGAGAGTGAAATCAATCAAAACCGGCAGCTCCTCTCCGTCGCTAACGTAATTTAATCGCACAGTTGGACTAAATGTCAGGGCAAATTAATTCGCACTCGCTACAGTAATTTGCCGTGACATGGCAGCCGTCGGCCCGGTTGGGAAAATGATGGAAAGAAAAATGAGTTGCCCATCATTTACGGCGCGAGACGTGTCTTTATCATACGGCAGCAGCATGATGCTCGTTGACGTGATTATCATCAAACAGATGGCGTACGGAACCCGATGCCAACCGATGATGTCACAAGATCGACAGCCGTGGTAACCGCGCGGTGCGGCTTTAAAAAAGGTGACGGTCTCTCACCGAGTTCGTGGTGCTGAGTGGCGTATCCTTTTGGTTGTGTTTACAAAAAGCAATTATTATACCAGTTTGGCCGCCGCCGGTGATGGTATGAGTGTGCACATCACTAGCGTGTATGTGTCCGTTTGTCACTAGTGTCCGGCGAGTGGATACCGAGTACGGCTCTGTGTTAGTGTCATCGCGTCGTCCTAATGTTATCAGGATATGTTGCTATGTATAGTGGTAGTTGCGCCAAATGCTGCTGCCGGCATGCCTACAAGAGCACAAACACACCACACCGCCGTCTCGGACCACCTCAGCTTCCTCCTCCTTCCTGGGGAGGACACCTCTGGAGCTTCTAATATGTGTTGGTGCGCCGGTCCGCGGACCGGGAGAAGTGCATCTGACATCGCAAACTGAATTCCGGAGGAAATTTATTTATTGTATGTGTTTCGTGTCCATTCATTGCTTTGCACTTTCCTCGGGGGGGCCAGGAGTCTCGAACTAGACGCGGAAATGGCAGAAGCCTATCAATGGAGTCCTAGTGGCCGCTTTTTGTGGCAAATTCAATCAACATTCAATGGAAGGGGGCCGGAGTGCGAGAAAATGTTCCGCTTTCTAGTTCGAGGAAGTTCCATCCAAAGCAATGACCGATTTACTCGAAGAAAAAGCTAGAGCCTTCTTCCACGCCGTTGAACTCCACGGCGGTCCCCGGTTACGGTACGGCCACTAGAACCTGCTGAAAGGTGGTGGCCCGTTAGGCCATCCATTTCCCCCCCCCTCTCCGTGTACCAGTCAGGCGGTTTTCAATTTAGGTTGAGCACGCCATCATGCCGTCGCCGTCGCAAATGCAAAGCGTGTCTCGTTCGTTCGTTCGATGCCCAGTTTTCCTTTGTTTTCCGTTTTTTGTCGTCCGTCCGCTGGGAACGACGCTGCACGCGCAACAGAACACCACCCAAGCCCTTCAGCTTGCTAGCCTCCCCCAAGGATCTGTTCCCCTTGTCTGCCCCCCCCCCCCCCCCCCCCGCCATCCCCTTCTAACAATAGATAATTGTTAGCGTTATGAATATGCTTGCACCCTTTCTGCGAACACGCGATTTATACGCACACACTCTATTCTAGGGCTCACCACCCTCTTTTCGGGCCGGGGAGGTGGCGAAAGTATTCTCTTAAACAAAAAACAAAATAAAGGGAGGGACATACGCACGCACATACAGAGGGGGGGAGGGGAGGAGCACCAACAATTGTTCCCTCCCTCGGGGAGCAGTGTCTAGTGCACCGTAAAAGCTACATAAATCAAAAAAGGAGGCCTCTCTCTCTCTCTCTCTCTCTCTCTCTCTCTCTCTCTCTCTCTCTCTCTCTCTCTCTCTCTGTGGGCGGTGGATAAGGGATGCCAAAGGACGACTTGCATACTGGTTTGTGCGGCCGGAAAATAGCGACCCAAAAGAATGGGGAGGGCAATGCATGCCCGCCTCCGGTACTCTCATAGCGTCATTCAACAAAATCCTAGGACTATTCGTGTGTTCTGTTCCGCTTGGATGCGTTCCCTTGGTACCCGCTCGATGAAAGCGATGGAGAAATAAGTGAAAAATGGGGCACCAAACTGTCTGATTTCCCTGCAACCGTGCTGCGCGCTCTCGCTAATGGACTTTCTAGGCGCGCATTCCATCCCCCCGGGCCCCATTCTATGCCTTACCTCTTTTGTGGGTGTTTGTATCAGTGCGCCCGCTTGGTTTTTCATTAAACTGCCGCGCGTGTCTGTACAGAAGATTGTGTTAGTGTGTGTTGCAACGCATCTCAGAATTCAACTCGTCGAAGCGCGTGGCGGAAGGATACCGTCAAACAATCGGAAACAGAAACAAAAGTGTCCATCACCACCGAGCATAGCCATCTCTTCCCCCACCTCTCCCTGTGTTTTGCAATAGCGAGTGTCTTCATTCTTATCATCATCATCATCATGACGAGAAAGTAACGCAAAGTGCATCCACCATTCGGTGGCCTGTGCAAGCAAAGAGTGAAACGGGTGGCACATGGTGACCCATGGTGATGTTGATGATGAAGAAACCGTGATGTTGTGCTCCGTTTGTGCTCCGATTACTGCTGCTTACGTTGACACGCTCCAGGGACAACGCGTATGTGCGCACCGTTCGCGCGCCATTTCTTTCTGTCCCGGGACGGATGGAAGCATGGAACCGCGATCGCGCTCGTGAAAGTAATTGCACCAGGCGCACCAGTTTTGTGCCATCGTAGCTTGTAATTCCTGTGACTTGGTGAAGCCGGGCATCGTGCAAAACCCGGATTTAATGCACGAAACTCGCGGATCACATTCAAAATACAATCAGCGATCGGAGGTTGTGTTTATGTTGATCAGCAGCAGCAGCAGCAGCAGCAGTGCGTTTGGTGTTGAGAGAATAAAAGAAACTTACGGTGGTTAAAACGACGATCGGTCAGTGCGGTTTTGATGCAGTCCGCCCCAATTGTGATTGGTAGACGCCACCAGAGTGTGTTTTATTGATTTTTCATGAATTAGAATTGCACTTTCGTGTGGCGCCAGCTATGAGGAGACGGCCTCGCTTCCTTTATATGACTTCTTTGTAGTCACAATAGAATTTGGGCTTGCAGCGACCGTATGCAATGCGCGCAAATCCTTCCGCGCAGTAGCATCCTTTTATGCACGGTATGGTGCAGATCACCTGGGTGTCCTTGTTGGCGCACGTATTCTCGCAGAGCTCATGCGAACACTTGTACTCCTCGCCATACTTGCAGGCTGCAGATGGAAAACGGACGTATTAAGCACGATTATGTTGCGGCAGATTAAGCTGTGAGTCTCTCTACTTACTGATGGCGTCGATCGGCACAAAGAGGGTGCAGATGACTGCCAGAAGGACGAAGATACTCAGCACGGCTCTCATGTTGTGGCTCCGGGTCAATCGTACGAGTAGGAATGGCTCGTTCGTTGGCGAATCTGGTGATATTTAGATCCGCTTCTGCTTTCGCGAGGCTCACTTGTGCAAACAGAGCCGCCGACCGATTGAGCAACTTGCACGAAGTGCGTGGCAAGGTTGGATTCCGAGTTCTCCCGTGGAATTCTCCACCATTGATGTGGATGTGGCAGTTGCTATACCCCCCTCATGATTGTTCCTTTTTCATTAAACTCCCTCGTGTTTGTGTGTACAGAAGATTGTGTTAGTGTGTGATCAGCAGCAGCAGCGCATTTGGAGTTGAGAGTGAAAGAACATACGGTGATTAATACGATCGGTCAGTGCAATTAATGCAGTGCGTCCCAAACCATCCAATATCTACAAACACACCGGATCGGTTCTTAGTGCATTACGAATCGGGTTGTGGCAGTGCATCAAGAAGCATGAGCTTATCACCTTACTGAGCACCTTTCGACGATTCCTACGCACCGCAACGGCACTGTCGCAGCAGCTCACCGCCAAGGCTAGTGATACGGTACTACTAACAGACGCTGGACTGGACTGATTCTGGTCCGATCGCGGCACCTGCGGTTGTGAATGTCTGTAGAGAGATGAGAGTTATCACCGTGCAAAGTGTTCTGCTCCCACGACATCAGCCGTGGGCAACCACCTTTCGGATACTCCATCCCATCGCTTATCAACACAACGAACTGGAAGAGCAGCAGCAGCTGAAGAAAAAGAAGGAGAAGAAGCGGAAGCAACAGAACAGCTGCAACGAACGGCCTAAGCTAACGAACGACGACAAAGCCAGCACCAGCAGCGGGAGCATCCGATTTTGCTGCTGCTCCACCTCCACCCCGGTTGTGGTTTTGCGTCGCGTGATTTTAACATCCCCACCCCCTTCTCAACACCCCACCCCATCTGCCGTGACTCGGCCAACGACGACGGGGTTCGGTCGGTTAATGTGATATCATCCTCATCATCAACGGCGTCCCAGCGATTTTAACGCGGCAGCAGGCAGCTTCGACCGGAAGGAGAAAGCGACCTCTATCGGTCACTAGCGCGGAACTCCACGACAGACTCCACGTTGTGGCACGTTGTGCAGCACAACACAGCACCACACAGGGCAACGAAGAAAGAGGTGCGCGCGCGCGCGCCCAACGCCACCGGCATTCGTGACACTATCCGCTGGTCAATCACACTCTGCTCCAATGATGGGATACATCATGGGTTGTGCTTGTTTCAAAGGTGAGCAGCAAGGCACGTTGGAATCATGAAATGAACGGGAAAGAAAGAACCAGAACGGTCGTGATAAGGTTCGCTTTTCCTTCCTAGATCCCCTGGCTACGTGTTTCTTCGTCGATGAACGCCCCCGCTACAAAGTCAATCAATCTGGTCAACTCGTTCCCTCTTCGGGGAACCGGTCGTGCATCGGTTCGCATCATCAATCTTTCGCTTCTTCTACTTCCTAGTCGTGGTTCCCAGGACGCAGGTCCCAGGCCACCACCGGGAAAGCTTTGAGGCCTGACAAGCCACCATCACCGCACCGGAAATGATGTCGGTTTCCGGGTGCACTGTCCGTACCGTAGATCGTCTCCCTGGCCCGCCAATATTGCCTTTCCACAGATAAATTGTTTGTTTGACTCGCGATTGACCCCTTTTTTCTGTTGTTTTTGCGACACAGGCGGCGGCAGCGCCTGCTTCCGGTCCGGTCGATTGATTGGTTGACAAACGGTTGACGCGAGGTTGCTGCGCGGATGCGTTTTTTTTTTTGGGAATCCAATTGTAGATTCGCTCGGTACGCTTTCAATCGCTTGCGTGCCGATAGTGATTTGTGTTCCTCGTCGTCGTCGTCACCATTATCATATCGTGGTTGTTCTATTTGCTTATTTGTGTGTCAATCAGAATGAGCACAAACCCGTTGTTGTGGACATGGATTGTTTAGCGGACCGTTCTTTTGTGTGGCCATGTGAAAAGGGAGAACTGCAATGTTTATCTCATTTATCGAATCGAAATACGAACGAATAGCCTCTCAGTTTGCAATCTGTCCCGCCAGAATCACCTTTCGCGTCACCAGGCGGCGTTTTATTGTTTTTTTTTTTCGTGAATTAGAATTGCCCTTTCGTATCGCTTCCTTTATAAGACGTTCATGTATTGACAAATGAAGTCGGGCTTGCAGCGATCGTACGAAACGCGCACGAAACCGTCCGCGCAGTAGCATCCATTTGTGCAGACTACGTCGCAGACCAAATCGGTGCCGATGTTGCCGCACGTTCTCTCGCAGGCCTTATTCGAGCATTTATGCTCCTCGCCATACTTGCAGGCTGCAGATGGAAAACGGGCGTATTAAGCACGATTATATCGCGGCTTTCGACGAAGAAGATTAAGCTGTGGGTCTCTCTACTTACTGATGGCGTCGATCGGCACAAAGAGGGTGCAGATGACTGCCAGAAGGACGAAGATGCTCAGCACGGCTCTCATGTTGTGGCTCCGGGTCAATCGTTCGAGTGGGAATGGATCGTCCGTTGGCGAATCTGGCGATATTTAGATCCACTATTGCTTTCGCGAGACTCACTTGTGCAAACAGAGTCGTCGACCGATTGAGCAACTTGCACGAAGTGCGTGGCAAGGTTCGATTCCGTGTAATTCAATGGTCGATCAATGGCCTCTATCATGTGGCAGTTTCGTGGTAATAACTGCAATTTTTTTTCGTTGTTTTTTTTTTTGTTCACTTTGTTCGAAAACCTCACAGCGTCAACGTGAGCAATATATGACGGCTACACGAATAAGTATATAGAATAATGAAACTGTGGTTCTGATTACAAGGATAGCTGGATTTGCTCAGCTGTGGTGCATTTGTCTGATCGGCTGCCGGACGCAAAACGTCTGGACCACGTACTGCGCAGTTTAGCGCCTATGATAAAATCGTCAAGATGTGTTGTAGAAGATGGCCCAAAGCAAATTGGAATTAGGCAGTAAAGAAGAAATGGTGAACGCCTAATCCGACGCTGCAACGGATAATCAAAACTCATAAGATTGCAGGAGCCTCTAGGATTCCCATACATACAGTACCTTTGCTACCCTGCTGTCCCTGCCTATCGCCTCCGATTGAACGTGCCACGCTTTGGCCAAGGTGGCGCGACGTGATACAGCATTTTGCCTATGTTTATTCAACTGATAAAGACAGTTACTTGGGAACGCTAGCGAAATCGCTACAAAGTTGGTTCACTTTCGCGCCGTCCCCTACGAATAAGAATACTGCAGTACGAGTCGCCGTTGGCGTGCAGTGCAAAAGTACTTGTCCACACAACATGGCGCTTCATTCGGGAAAGCTGTTTTTAGTGCTCGTTCTGGTGGGACTGTGCTCGTTGGAGTTTTCTGTTGGACAAGGTATACGAACGAAATGGTTTGACGCAATTCTTGAGCCCCTTTCCTAATGACCTCAAACCGATTCGATTCCTTTCGATTCTACAGCGGTATCCCTTATTAGCTGTCCGGGACCCAACGAGCAGTACACCGACTGTGGTCCAGTGTGCGGCGATCGGCTGTGTAGCAATTTCCGCGACGGCTCCGTGCCGTGTCTGAAATCCTGCGGCTCAGGCTGTTACTGCGAGCCGGGGTACGCGCGCAACAAGAGCTACAAGTGCATCGCAGCGTACCTGTGCCCTTTCTTTGGCTAACGGTTGGGAGCTAATGTGTTCCACGACCAGCTCTCCACCCAACGAGTCATGAAACGTTGAAAACATGGAAATGAAATACGAAAAACAAAAACCATTACCTATTTGTTGCCATTGTTTTATTTCGTCCGGTTTCACATGTTCGCCTACACTAGCCTGTCGCTTGCTGTGCTACGTGATTGTATTTACAGAGAACTCAATATGCACCGTATCGCGGGAATACACTCGCCACCGGCCACCTTGCGCACGTAGCCAAGCTTACAGTAGCAACCGGCCATGCACTGCTTGGTACAGTGCAGATCTGCCCGCCGCAGGTTCTCACACGTTTTTTCGATGCATAGATTACCACAATCGTCGTACCGTTCATACTGGCCCGTGCACACTGGCGGAGGCGCGTCCGTTGTTTCGGCCGGTGCATCCATGGTTGGCTGCTGATCGACATCTATTTCATGGGTTTGTGCTATAGTATCGGACTTACTAGACTCTAGGACTTGGCGGATGCCTATATTGTTAACAAACTTACCAGCAATCGCGTTGACATTGACCGTCAATCCAATGAATAAGATTAACAGAACGCTCAAACAACCGTAGCGTGGCATCGTTGTACGGAAAAAGGGGACTTGTGTGAACCTTACGGGTTGGTGGTGAGGAACCAAGTAAGATTGAAAATTGCGAGCTAGACCTAGACCTTCATCTTGATGCCGTTCTTGTCGCGCGATGCAGAAACGCTCGCTTACAGTTGTTCAAACAATGGTAAAAAGTGAAACAAAAGCAAGAACACAAAGAAAAGATCCACCAGACCAGACCAGAGTTCCTTGAACTAGCGTTCCGGTGCCAGGGGTTGCGAATTGTGCAATAGACACGTTTAGAGAAAGTTCTCCTTAAATTCACAGAATTCGGTTGAGTTAGGTTCATCGATCGAACATACTTTATTACTACACTAAGCTACTATGTAATACGAGTCAAAAACATTGACACTTCAAGTCAGACAACCTACCGGCAGAATGCACATCCCCTTCGAGTTACGCACGTAACCACTCTTGCAGAAGCAGCCTGGGGCGCATGCTTTCGAGCAGCGAACACTAGCCGGATTAAATGCCCTCATTGCCGTGCACGTCTTATCGCCACAGAGCGGTCCACACTCTATTCGTTCTTCGTTCGCACCGGAACACGTGGTCACTTTTTAAGAAGAAAAAAAAATCAAAAATCAATTGCAAAATCCAAAAGTTGAGAACAGCATTGTCGTCGGCATACCTGGCGTTGTCTTGGTGGTGGTTGTCGTGGTTTGTGCGCGACTTGCTCCAACCATCAGGAACATCACGATCAAACCGATGGCAAGCTCTGGTACCGTTGGCTTCCTCATGTTACTTGTTCCCGTCCGCGAAATTCTGGAAAATTGAACTCGCTTCCCCGGTGGATTCGCCTGTTAGTAGTTCCTATCTCCGCATTGCCAAAGCAGTTGGATAAACAGTTGATCCAGCCAGAGCCGTTTCTCGGAAAACGGCGGCGCGTTTGTTGTGTGCAAACGCGACTGTCTGCCACGCAATTGCACTCAGTACCATTGCAATACTTTGATTAGCTCGTATCGTGTCTGTCAACTCACCCCCACACTACAACCGTTAAAGTGTCTACAAAAGCGAATTCTAAGCTGTCTGGAGGCGACGTGACTGATAAACTGCCCGTTTGAGTATGATGATTAATGTTTTTTTTCTCTTTTTTCTACTCTCTTTGCAGGTATGAATTCATTCTCTTTAGTTATCACTTAACGGACAATATATACATCTCGAAGCATCGCAACATCTCGCAACGCTTGTGGATCGTTTTGCACGGACTCTTCCTCTATCTCTCGTTTCTGGTTTGTTTTCATAGTTTTCCTATTTACATCCTTCCTCTCTCCTTTTTCCACTGTGATTCTGTGTCGCTGTTACAGCGTATGAAAGAGAAAACAGAAAACTCTTTTCAATTAAATATGCTTCAAATTGTGGGGAAAAAATAAGGTTGCTTTTTAGTCGGAGATTCAAATAACAGCGCCTGCAGCACGCTTCTAAATCGGGGATAAATAATGTCAAAAGTCCATGTATTCTACGTTAGTGTGCCAACTGGTGGCGAATTCCTTTGCCGGAAGTGTGTCCGAAATGTGCAATTGATTGGCATAGACCGCAGTGACCGATGGTCCGTGAGGGTGCCAAAAATACGGCCCAACCTGTCCAACCGGATGTTGGTGTGTAAATATGCCGCTGGTTGCCTCTGTAACATTTGGCAGCGCATTGGAATGAAGGAAAATCAAAGCTAAAGGAAAGACAAGGTCAAGGCGCAGGTGGATTGAATCATCTTCAACGTACCTGGAGCAAGAAGTAACCGGGCACGCACGTCAGCTCGAGACTGGCATCAGTATCAATATTTATAGCATGAATCACTGCGTTGTGGTGGTGGTGGTGGTGATGGTGCGTGTTACGGCGCCATAATAGCAGCAGGACGATAAACAGTGTCGGCGCCATCGCTACCATATGCTGTTGCCGGCATCCGATTGAATCACTCACCGGACCTCTAGCCAGGATCAGCGAGACGAGATGACGGCACGGAACTGATCCGGTTCATTCTCTTTACGCTGTTGTTGAGTGCCACTATTTTTACAGTGTCGTTAGTATTCGCTGTTCACTCAAACGTCACTAGTGGTGACTCTTATCCCACCCACTACCCCCTTTCAAAACAACAGGGTGTTTCGGCAGAACGTAAACACACAGCTGATGTGACGTACAGGGTGCGAAAGAGCCAGCATGCTACCTTGTAGCTCAAAGTAGCTTAAATTTTGGCAAGAGAGAGAGAGAGCGCCGGAAAAAAGGGGAAATTAGTAGCACGATAGCTGCGGTTCTCTCTCTCTCTCTCTCTCTCTCTCTCTCTCTCTCTCTCTGCTCTCTCTCTCCTTTCCCTTGGGTCTCTCGACGGTCGCCGTTCGGCTCTCTGTTTATTTTCGCACTCACCGAGCATGCGGTTTATGTCGCGGCCACTTCATTGAACTGTGGTTGAATGTCCTCCTGCAAGCTGTGTCATTCTCCCCCGAGGCGGCGTTTCTTGTTGTCCACGTCAAATGGAAACCATAGACCAGGGCTGCACAATGTTCGCGGAGGATTTAGCTTTGCCAGCGTTCCCTAAACGCTACGGAACGCGCCTCAACTGCAGTACGCAGTCTTGGCACATACGAGCATATGCAATTAAGGGCATTTTATGGTTCGAATTGGATTTTAAATTAAATCCCACCCGAAGAAACCCACGTGCCGCGGGTGGTTTAGGCATCAGTTGCTGGCTTATACAAACATACAGCGTGGACCACCGCGTGCTCCCTAGGATACCGTAATCGCGATAGCAAAATGTCGCCAAAGTCACGTATCGTTGTGTGCCCGGTAAGAAAATGGTTCGAAAATAACCGAAGACGTTCCCTCGGTCATATCCTTTGATGCGCCGTGCTCGTATGTGGAAATGCTACAGAAATGAATGATAAAATTGAAAAATTATTTTAAAAATCTTTAGAATCGGAATGGTAGATAACAAAATTGGCAGTTTGGATAGCTGGTTCATTAGATTATGATATATTTACTCGCCTTGTGGACGGTGTGACATGGCCAACGCCACTGGTGGTCACGTGAATCGCGTTTCGTTCCCACTCGTGCTCGCGCGTTTTCCATTTAACCATCACTAACACAAACCCCAAACGGGTCGGCTGTCAAAGGATAAACAAACACCGTTTAAGCAGTGGGAAGAAGTCTCCTACAACAGGTTCTGAACCGCCGCCCTGTTTGGTTTTACGATTACTTGCACAAGCCTTAGGTCCACCAAGATTCTTGGCTTCCGTGGTGCCAGTATTGGTCTGTTTGCAACAGTTCCCCCAAGCAAGCAGCGCACCACCAATACACATCCATTGTACGCTTTGCAGAGACTGGAGTCTCTGACGGTCCAAACTTACGCCTCATCGGGGCTCAGGCAAACACAATGAAAGGCGCATTTTCGATCCCATTTCTCTAAATTAAATACTAGCAGTCTATTGAGGTACGGGCCGGGGGGGGGGGGGGGGGGGGGGGATTCGTTTATCGCGCATGCAACCTCATAAACCACCTTTCCAGAACATCTTTATGGGCGGAAACAGAGGCGGTCCTCTTCTGTTGAACCGTGCCTGATAAGCGTGGTGGTTATATAATGCGAAATGGTTGATGAGGACGAGTGGAACAGACCAATAATTCGCGAAAAAGTGTCACCACCAGGCGCCTCCATTCATTAGAGCTGGTGCAGAAAAGATGATAAATGAAGCGCTGGGGCCTCGTGTGTCTCGTTGATCAAACCACGATTTAATGCAAATTTTTTTGTTGGAGGAAAATGAAAAGCATTCCCATATGTCGAGTATGCTCGATGGTGTGGTTGCAGACGCACTACAGACGCAATGTTGTATGGATGGTGGCGCCAACCTGCTAGTTATTTATTGGTGGCCACTCAAGGTCCAAGAATTTTAATGCATAGCGTGACCATCACAGAGACCGTGGTGGATGATTTTTTTTTTTGTTAACGGTATCCCGGACGGTTTCAGTGGTGTTTTCCACCGCCCATTTC
>NC_064878.1:57411048-57448548 GCF_943734665.1 Anopheles aquasalis | reverse complement strand
TCTCGCGACACACCAGATGACGCAGACATTTTGCAGCGAGAAGAAGAAGAAAGGCAGCAGAAGGGCACCGAGCCGCAATGAGATGATGAGCTGCTGATCCTTCGACCTTTTTGGCCATCATATCCTCAAGGTGCCAGCAGCAGCAGCAGCAGCACCGGGATAGCGACCAGGCAGCGATTGACGTCAGGCGACCGACCGCGTTCGTGTTGTTCGAAAACGCTTCGATTCCCTCCGGGGGCCACCACCGGCGGCCACAGGATTATGGGCCCCACCGAAAAGGCTTACAAGCGACGCGCAACGACGCGCAAGGGCTGCCGAATTTTGCTTCACTTCACCATCGCCTGCAGGCCGATGGGAGCTAAAGCCGATTGATCATTAAATACTTAGCGTGGTGGTGAGTGGGTGGTTTGGGGCCCTTTCCTTTCAATCCTGGGATCGCAAATCGGTCGTCATCTTCTGCGGCAGCCGCGGGGTGGGGGGGGCGGGAGGATTGCGCGGGTTATTTCCAATTTTTCCTCCCAAAAATTTGGAGGCCCCGTTGTTATAGCGTCGAGCACGTCGAGGACGCGACGCAAAGTCTCTAGTACCACATTGGCCGAGCCGAAGGTCACCGGAAGGCCAATGGGTTTTTATGCGTGTGGGCATCTGCCATTGATTACCCGTTTACTTCTTTGAGGTTTTACGTCTCGACGCCACGAACCACGACGAGGACGACGACAACAATGGCAGCTGGCGGCATCTTCGTGACTGGAATTCGGGCAGCGCGCGGGCATTGAAAATTGATTATCAAATTATTGCTTCTCCGCACCCGTGAGTTGGCGCCATTATGATGGTAGACGCAGAAAACTCTCCCATAACAAGTCTTGGACGTAATCAACTGAAAGCATCCATCACGCGTCAATTTCTGCACAATATTACCCTCATTAATCACGTTTCGCCATGATGCCGCCGCCAGGCTGCTCCTCTGTTCCGTGAATCCGGATGCCTCCGGACAACTACAGTGCACAGGGAACCTCCTTGGTTCCGTGGTGGAAATGGCCATTACAGTCGGGTTTATTTCCCGGGTTCCCGGTTTCCTATCGATGGGGGCGCGGGCTGGTTGTGGCGTGTTAATTACCGATTACATCGCGGACTGGACTGGAGTACCGGGACTTGAATTCCGGTGGCCTTCATTCTTTCCCTGACTTTTCGATCAAAAGACCGAGGAGACCGCACCTTCTATCGCCTAATGAGAATTGGAATTGAAATCAACAGTCATCTCTAACGCGTTGGCGTCCATCGCTGCTTGTTGCGCTCGCAGCGATTCGCTTTCGAAGGTTAGGCACTCCAGTGAAGGTCGCACGCCTCGCGGGAATCGTAAAACGCCCGTTCTGAACGGATCGTAACCAACCACCAATCAAACAGAAATCAATTTCCCATCCGAACGGCCACAGCAGCGAAGGTGCACGGTGTGCCAGGTGATCCGCTATTGAGGAGCACCGTCAAGCGCAGAAAGGTGTCCCGTACCGGCGCACCACGATGCATATGGTCTAGACACGCGAAAGACGTGGCCCTTATGGGCAGGCGAGGGAGCAGAAAACCTCAACTGTGACCCTGAAAATGGATTACGCCTTTGAACGACGATGAACGACGGGGGCCCGGATTACACATTCAATCAATAATGCCTAGCGAGAAAGAGGAGCGGAGCGTAGTGGGTGCTAAATCTGTACTCATCGTCCTAGCGACCTCGTGACTCTCGTGGCAGTAAGCCGGTGGAGTTCCAAATACCATCCAGCAGTTCCTATTTACGTTGCCTGAGAGCTTTTGAGGTTCGTAACGAACTTCATTAATTGACGCAATCAAAAACAAATTGAATTCCAACCGGAGACACCGGATACTGGCGCTGGCTCGCTCGCTCGCTAGCTGCCTTTGGAGCTTATGCGGGTGCGGTAATCAAATTCATCCGGAAAGTTAACACTTTGGACCTTCCCGTTTGGGATGTGTAATGCCAATCAAAATGCGACGCACGGCCAATTCTTGGGAGCACCTTTCAGGGCCCCTTCTCCGGATCAATCACTCACTGGGATCCTTCCAAAAGGTCTCTCTCTCTCTCTCTCCCTCTCTTCCTTCACGCTCTGTGGTCACAAGCGGTCAGTTCTTGGTTATTGAGGGTCTTTTGAGTCTATCAACGGGCACAGGTCCTCGGCTAGGGCCATGGTCCATCCAAAGTTGGTGCTGATACCGACGCTCGGTAGCATCCGAAAATGAAGGCCAATCAGAAGCAGCGAAGCCGTCGTCTCTCTAGTAGGAATGTAATTTACGTACAATTTGCAAGATGAATGCGATATCCTGCTGCTGCAGAAGGGTTGTTACTCCCCCCTTACAGCCCCTCGCGCAATGATAGCGAACAACTTTGGCACGAAAGGGAACGAGCCGCGAGTGGGAAAAGTTTTCCCCAAAACTCTCCGTGTGGTGCACACCTAGACGCCATTACCTGCGATCCCCTCTGATGTGCCGTGAGCTTTTGCTGCTGATATATTTGCATAAATGTTCATCCTTCAGTCGAGTTTTCGCGCAGAGCACAGCGGGAATCGCGGGAATAGATACAGCACCACCTAGGGCTCAACTCTTTGCGCTCCTCACTGTTGTTGAGTGGAGTTTGTCCGAAGTTTATTTGGAAATTATTCTGAAATCTGCGTGGAAAACTGAGGAAAGCAAACGTAAACTCTCTGGGTGGTGATCATGGCATAGGAAAAGAAGGAAAACTGCCAGGGAATCAGTTCCTATTCGCTTACACCCACTGCAAGAGAACCAAAGCGGCTGTGAAAGCTAGCCGGGAGTGCGGGAATTGCATTGTTTGTTCCATCCACTGCAAGGTCCTTTCCGCAATATTGACTTCAGTCCGGTGCGTCCGCCCGTAATCGAATCGTAATCGAAATGGATATGGTCGTGCTCCGGGATGTCGGTATGGCAAGCATTGATTTCATCACATACACGGAATCCATGTAGCCTGTTTTTGATAGTTCTCCCTCGAAGCTGCATTCCGCTTCGATAGTAAAGTTGTCGTCATCGCCTTTTTTTTTTTTTGGGGGGTGAGAGCTTCCACAACAATGATGCACATTCATTCAGGACCTCCGCCCGAAACCCTGCGACCTAATCGGATTTGATTGATCACGACATCACGGACAACCCGGTGAACGAAACGAACCGTACGGGTGAACCGTGACGCGCATGACGTGGCACATAATGTTTTTTTTTTCGCCAAAAACCAACCTCCACCCCGTCGCCAGGACACAAGAGTTGATTGAAAGCGATCCCCCGATCAGTCGATACGCCGCGTTGCCTGATTAACGTGTTCGATGAAAGCGGTCCCGAGGCTGGTAGGAAGGAGGTGGTTGGGATAGGTGGACGGACAAGCATTGGCATTACATGAAGGTTACGGAAACGGTCCTTCAAGGTTTTGGGCTGTCTGGGCGTCTGGGCCTTAATCAACAGAGAACAGCCATGTAACGAAAGGGGATTCACTCGATCAAGGAATCAATCAATCATGTAGCAAACAGGTCCCGCAAACACACACCAGACACATGCCCTCCCATGGGAGGAAGCGACAGCGAAATCAATCTCTATTTACAAACACACGCTACGCACGCGGTGTTGCGTTGTTACGTTTAAACGCTTTTCAGTCAGTTACCAGTTATTGAATTAGTTATGTTGTTTTGTCTCCATTATGCTATGCGCCCGCGCGTTTATGCTGTTCATTACCAGCGAGCGCGCGCTCGTTGGGACCGACCGGCTCCGGGAAAAGCTTTCCTTTGGAGCCGTTCCGTTGTACAACAACACAAACACACCTTTCTTCCCCCAAATGAGCTCTGATGTTTGTGTCAGGGCCTGTCCCGGTGAGGTTCTCGGAGTTTGTTGCGTAGGATGATGCGTGTCCTCTGACCCCTGAAGATGAATGAATCCCAAGAAGACAAACAGAGCAGAGCATGGCGACCTTTTGCAACATTTATGAACAAAATGGCCAACCATGGTCTAGGGGATGGTGGTGGTGGTGGTGGTGGTGGTGGTGGTGGTGGTCGTCGTTCTTTCAAGCTTTAGATGACGGCATGACAGAGGCTGTTGGCCTGGAAGTTTGGCCAAGCCAGAGCCAGAGCCCGAGCATTTTGTGCTGGATTGTGTGTTCCTTTTTTTTTTGCTGCTGGAAAATGCCCCAAACCCTGACGGCAACAAATTGGACCATCGAGCTTCTGTTGCTCGACACGCACCAGGGGCACCATACCGTACAGAGAAAAGTGCGAGTTTCAGAAAAGTAACTTTTCCTGATCCTCACCAACTTGCCTGTAACCGATTGACCGCTTTGCCCACCTTCCATGCCCATGCTCTGCGGGCACTTTTTCCGAATGGACGTCAGCCAGGCAGTGTCTTACAGGCCTGTGGAGGGGGCTCATGGGCCCATCACAGGAGACTCAACCGACCGCTCCGTCAAATCACATGCACACGACGAGTTAACGAGTCTCGCGAGAGCTTTCGATTGTAAGTTTGGTGGAGGAGGTTAGCCTCGCAGCGTTGACGTCAGTGGCTGTTAGCTGATGCTGCTGCTGCTGCTGCTGCAGCACCAGCAGTCTGCAGATAGAACTCGCCTTGGTGACGTCATACTTTGAACGACACGACGCCATTCACGTGAAAACACTTCTCACGGGATCGAGTAAAAGGTTAATTGAAATGGAACCCCATTGGTTTCCGTGGACCTAACCTGGCGTGACTTGATGCGTAACTTACCAGAAACTCGACCAGAAATGTCATTACTTGTGCGACGAAGCTGTGAACCAGTTCGCAAAGGACTGCCACACCAGCCATGGCCAGCCATCATCGGTCCGTTGGATTTCCCTTCAAGGCACGTCCAGCAGAAGACGCTCCAATTCCTTACGGAGATCCTTGAGCATTACATGCCAGCAAGCTAGACCCAAAAGCTAACCCAATGTTGAGGTCCCTTTTTTTTGGAAAGCCATTTGTACGCGAGGGTTTTTGGCTTTTCTTGGGTCAAAAAAAAAAAAAGAAAACGGCGCAAAAAGAACTCGAGAGTTTTGTGTGAACATGGGCCCCACCGGGGGGGGGGTACTTGCGCCCAGTCCTAGGAATGAGCACCTTTATTATCCTGCTCCTATCCTGCGCAACCCTTTACTGCGGACCTGGAGCGCATCTTATTATCCCTTTTTCGCCCCCCCCCCCCCTCTCTGTATGTACACTCGAGCTCGATTGGCGAATGCAAAGTATACACCCGTGCGCGCCATGATTGGGATCTGGTGTATGGATTACACTCTCGGTATCTAGTTTACCCAGCGCCCGTCAGCAATTCCCGTCCGGTTGTGTACGTACGTACGTACGTACGTTCGAGGATGCACAGTTATGTTGTTGAAGTATGTTGGCGATTGCGAAATAGAAGGACTTCAGCGATTGGAGAGGGAGAAAAAAAAGGCTCTTATGCTGTTCTGCGCTCAATGTTGTGAGAAGTGGATGGTGCGCGACTAGCGAGTCCGTGTACCAGAGATACTACTCTACGCGAGTACTGAGCCTCATCCATAGATCATCGGTTTCCAGCCAATCCAGACACTTGGTCTGGCGGATTACACAGAAGATACTCCACGAAGGCCACAATGCCAGCTGCTGCCTGGCTGCCCATGACCGTCGTCGTCGTCGTCGTCATCGTGACCGTCATATGTATATGTAATACATTATTGGATTTGAATATTCAGCATGAATAGAGCGCGCAGCAGATCTGCTTTGCATACAGTGTGTACCGTGTGCTGCGCCCGAAGCTGTGTTGCTGAATTCATGAAGCTGAAGGAGAAGAAACGTGTGCGATAGTACACACAAGAAGACGCAGATCTACCATCGAATGTAATCCAAGACTGTAGAACCGTTCCAGTTGGCGTGTTACTTGGAATTTTTGGGGGATTTTTTGGGGCTGCGGTTCACCGCGAAAAAGGTGCGTTACACGACGTCGTTGCGCATGCCTCTCCGTAGCCATCAATTGTAGTGTCGGGTGTGCGTTTGTTGTGGACTTTTTGTTGGATAATCGTTTCGCCAAAGAACCAGAACAAAAGGAGAAGAAAAAAAAGAAATCCCTTGGTGCAATAGACACGCGACGCGACGCAAACAAAAGTGGTGGCCGCCAACTCATGAATGATCCATCAAGCCGCGTAAGAAACACTCGCGTCGCCACGGTATCGAATAACCGTTTCGCTTTAGGATGTCAACCATTACTCCTTCCGTGGGGAGAAGAGGTCCCTTTTTGTTTTGCCAACAAACTCAAAATGGACCCAAGTCGATGTCGAGTCCCCCTCTCTCGCTCTGCCTTTTTTTTCGTGATGCGCGCTGCTTGGCGACCGCCGATGGGTAATAAATAGATATTTATGTTTCGATTTCTCGGAAGCCCGGACGCCCGCCGGTGGGCAGGAGTTTCGGTTGCCCACTTTACTGGAGGGTGATTGAATTTATTCAGTAACCATGGTGCACTCTGCACAGAACCCACGCCGGTTGGTGGTGGTTTCTTCGCCGTCGAGTGGCTCCGCGGAAAAACCCAAAAATCAACATTAAAACATCTCCACGCCATTGGCGGACGGGAAGGGGAAGGGGAAAGCTTTACAAGGAGTCGAAGGAGGGGCTGGCTGGGTTTTGGGTTCACGTTCCGTCCGTCCGTGCACGTGATGCAAACTGACAACAAATGACGGTTATTGGAAATATGACATTAGCAAATGCTTTTGCATGAATGAATGTGCTGCCGGAGCGGAGGAATAAATGATGAGACCGGCAGGCCACAGCATGCCCGCTGCTGTTGTTGCCTCGAAATTGCCTTTCTGGAATGACATTCGGCGGCAGCGACAGCAGCAGGTGCGCTTGGGCGCGCTCCCTAACGACGATCGTTAAACGAATGACAGAACACAAATGGAATTAGTATCGATATGCGCCTCCCCCCTGTATGCGTGTGTGTTCTCGTCTCTCTTTTGTTGTTGAATTGATGAGCAACAAAGACAAAGGAAGCGATCGAACACCTCTTTGCAACACCTCGTCGCTCACGATCGCAAAACATTATGCCACCGGCACTGGATGGGGGAGCGCATGGTTGTTGGAGGATGCCCTTTTGTGACGTAAACAGGTCGTTACGCTTTAGTGTGCACGTTATGTGCGATGTTGTGCTGGCACGCCCTTTCTGGCCTTGTCGGAAAGAAAGGGGAGAAGCAGAGCTTAGCTGGTTAATCCTTGATTGATGGTAACGATCAGAAAGCAATTGCTTGCGTCAATTAGCAGGTGTCACAGGTGTGTTGCGTGCTCTGTTGTTAAGTGTGGGATCACGTTTCATGGAAACTTTATCTGGCGTTGTGTTTGATGTCCTTCCATCACGCCACACGCTTAATTACATCAAGGTACACCAAGGACGCGTTAGTAACTTTCATTTTAGAACTGTCAAAAAGAAGTTGAACTATAGTTGGTATTTGTTGTCTATCACTGTTTAGATGAAAAGAAACTTTCTTTCAGATTCAAGATGCTTTTATGCAGCTTTTGTATGGACAAATAATCATGTTATATGACCGAAAGTTGGTTATAAAGCCCCTAAATGACTTTTTTTTCTTTAACAACATGTTGCAACGATATAATTTGCGAAGAAAAGAATTATTCTATTTAAAATTGTTAAAACTTGATTGTCAGCCAATCGTGTTCATGCATTTTTACGAAATCAGCTGCAGATAGAATCGGACAGAAGAAGCAGAAGCAGTCAGCTGAGCAGTTATGCATTTCTGCAAAAAATAGTCTCTTACATCCGAGAATCACTCATCGCGCCCCACTGATGGTGTAACTGTTTGTGACGAATTTCTCCTCCCTGCTGGGCGCATCCCGCCCATGTGGCACTTTCGCTGCGCATAGATGACAGCTTAGGAATTCAAACTTGACATCCTGCTGCAACGCAACGCAAGCGCACCCACGCGGCCGCCATGTGGATGACCCGCAGGAATATGGAAAGAAGGGACAGAGAGTAGCCAGAGTACCAATGTATGCGTGTATCTGCTTCTAATCGTCACCGCACCCGGTCGTTCGTATGTTGCGTTCTGGGGTGCGATTTATTTTTAAAATTCGTCACTCATCAACGGAGCTCCATCTCCAACCAACCAACCAACCAACCAACCAGCCAATCAACCCCATCTTCTGCTCGAATTAACTCTTCGGAATTCAATGTCATTGTCTCGCTGAGTACCACGCCTTGTCTGGTGACACCGGTTGGGTGTTGCGTTAAGCGATTGCCACACTCCGTTACGTCGGCATCGCGCAATCTGCCGTCCGCCATTTGTTTATTTGTTATCTCTCGCAGCCAAAGCCATCGGGATGAGGGGGTGGGTGGGGAAATGGGTTTTGTCTGGTGTTCAAACCACCCTCCGCTCTTGCTCGTTGACTGTAGCGGATTCGATTGACAGGTGCAGGATTGCTGACGGTTGTTGCCGTGTGCTCTGCTACTCCATGACTCACGGACTCGACTGTGCTCCCTGGCACTGGCACGAATTGCAACCAAACCACAGAGAGAGAGAGAGAGAGAGAGAGAGCACAGCTGGATGCGCAAAACCGTAACCGCCACCCCGCGGTTGATTCATGCTGCGAACATTCCGCGTGGGGGACGCGTATCCCTTGGCGGACCGATTTTCCGACAATCTCGTGACACCTTTTCAGGCATCCAAGAGCGTGCGAGCGGCAATTTGCTCTGGTGCCGATGGTGTTGATGATCCCCCCCTCCCCCCAACGCCAATCACGGGGTGGTGCTGGTGGGGTACATATTTTCACACGCGGCAACCGGGAGCTTTCGCGGAATCAAAGTGTCGAATAAAGTGAGGGCAGAAAATCGTATTTATAGGCGGAGGTAAAACAGAGAACGACTACCATCACCATCATTCGGTGCCGTTTCAGGGGGTGGGGTGACTGCGCGTACTTTGTACGTAACCTTGGGGATGCTTTGATGCTGTGATGCTGTTTCTCTTTGCTTGCGATTGCGCCGCACCGCATTTTGGACACCGGAGAGCACTCTCGAGCACTCCACGCGACGAAAAACTATAACTTGTACAGGCGATATGCGTTAAGCAGCGTGATGTGGTGTTGGTGTTTGAGCAACATCTGGTCACCGAACAGGACCTTCCTCTCCCCCTCTGGAGAGCACACAACATAAAAGCAAAACACATTTAACCACCGACGCAGCAGCAGCAGCGTGATTTGATGGAATTTCAACGTCCGCACAACGGGGAAAGATCGGACGACAAGTACATCGTGAGCGGAAGGTCGTTATTATATCATTAATAAGCCCATTATGGTCCGTTTTTTCGTTCGTTCGTTCTTTCTTTTTCCGTTCACCAGAAGAAAAAGGATGGTTTGAGGGCGCGCGCGTGACCTAGGTACCTAATCGGTCAACCACGTACACACCCCGGTGGCCAACTGGTCCGCTTCATGGAAGTAAATTATGATTCGCCACCAACGACGAACCGGCGCTTGTGGTGTGTACGGAGGGGAACCTCTTCACGTGTGTTGCTGCCAATCTCGTATCGAAAGATACGAAACACAATGCGGTGAACGAGATGGGGGCAACCAGGGGGCAGCATCGGGCATCGGGGATCGGCACAAGGGAGAGAATGATGGATGAGGTGTGATAAATTGGAGGCTCCAAATCTGGATCGTCAGTTTTTAAAAGAAATGGCCACCATTTTTTATGCCGAACCGTGATGTGCGCGCGCACACGCCACTCTCAAATCACGCCACTCCCGATGCCATCCTAGAGAACCAACCGGGGAAACATTCATCTCGACGGACGGAACACAACCAGTCGAACACTGGCAGCATCCTTTCGGGTTAATTCCTCTAACCACCGCGCACTCTCTATCGTGCTCCGCCATAAATTGCGTTTTATTGGCCAACGGCGGGGAAAGTGGCGCAACATAAGACCCCGGAGGAGGCAGTGGCGGCCACATAATCCGGCCGGCACCTTCGGCACCGGGTTGATGAATTGTGGTCTCTGGTGGTTGTGAATTAATGATCAAGCCTTTCATGCTGGCAAGCAAGCACTGCTCCTCTGCCGAGAGTCCTTGAAATGAAGAAAAATTCCAAAAGCTCCACTGTTCTGCGCTGCAACGCTCAAGACCTTAGCGCGCTGTAACATTAAAGTGAAATGGGCAAAGATACTTCTTCAAGAGGCCACCGGAATTTCTGGCAGAATAAATTGGTCTCTGGCCTTACAAATAATGACCCCAACGCCGGTAGGCAGAGGCATGCCCGAGATTCGTGAGGGATGATTAACGGGGACACGCTGCTGAGGGTGGCATTCTTTCACTTCGCTAGGCATCGTTGAGATAGAGCTGCATTTCCATTTTGTACTGCTGATAACGCTAACGTTTCGCCGTTTCTTTTCGCTTCTTTCACTTACCCATTCCCTGTTTTTGAGCACACGGAAAATGTGCGGAATAAATTATTCAATAGAGCGCTCAAACTTTACTATTATCTACTCGCTCGCTCAAACTGAGAAACTCCCTGTGCCCCCTGGTAAAGTTCAGATCGGTTCAGATACCCGGAATTCGCCGGGAAACTCTTCCGCTCCGCACAACGACAGCGCAGGCGGTGGCCGCCACGGTGTGAAAAGTTGACGAGGAAAAACTTTGCCCACCAAACTGTCAATCGCTGCACGAGCCACGAGCGACTGGTGAACATCTTCGACAGAAACTATCGCCCATGTGCGTGTGGGTGCAGGTGATGCGTCCCCTGAGGTGGAATGTTTTTTTGGGGCGGGGTTGGGGAAAAACTTTAGCTTTTTTTTTTGTTCACTTCACAAACTTCTCCACCGAAGAACTCTCCACCGAAAGCGCTGTGTGTTGGCTTGTGGTTCCCAAAGAGTGTCGACCTTGGTGGTTTTTGCCACCGATCCGACCATCGTTTGAACCTTCCCACTGCTTGCTTACACCACACTTCCACTTGGGGCGTCACACATTGACATTACGAAACGTAATGGTTCTCAAGTGGAACTTTAAAGCCGGTGTCTGAATCTCGATTGCCACCATTTTGCCTCCGGCGTTTGCCTGTCCTATGGTTGGTAGTCGTTGGTTGATTCTCATTATCCTTGTCTTCTTGGTTGTGCCCTGGATTAAAAGTATGTTCCACTGGATCAATTTCGCTCGGGTGTGCTCTCTCTAGCTGGCACAAAATTTACTTCTAATGGACATGTGACGTTTATGACTGCCTGGAATGGCGTGGAATGAAACGCGCGCACTCAAACCCTCGGCATACTCAGCAACTTCAGCAGCATTACATCATACTTAACGCTTGTCTGATCCGATGCCGGGCCCGGCTTTTGATTATCGTCGAGAGACAAAGAAGGAAACAAGCATAAGCGCTGCGAGACTATCGCCGCCAATCAAAGCCATGCCGAGAAACGGAGAGACAGAAGCAGAGGCGAGGGAGAGATTGTTTGTGAAATTTATTTGATAAAAAAAAAATCCCGATTAAACTCAACAAGACGCCCAAGACAACACGCCTAATGGGCACGTGGCGGGCTCCAATGCACGATTCTCGATCGTCGAGCACCACCAACAGATCCGCTGGCCTGCACCGATCCGGATCCACCGATGTTGGCCGCAATATCGCTAGCAAGATTACCGGCCCCGGTCAGTAGTGTGTTGGCCGCGTCACCGATGAATCCGGCCGCATTATTCACCACCGTACCGGCCGTTCCCAATGCTGCACCTGTCAGATCCCCAAGGACGGTCCCAGCGGTACCGATGACGTTGCCGGCGGTTCCGATGGCATTCGTTAGAAGTCCGCTCCCGGACGCAGCAGCAGCAGCAGCAGCAGGTGCTGTCAAACCGGCACCAACCGTTGTGTTGAGTCCAATTCCTCCAACGTTGAATCCACCAGCCAAGGAACCTCCCAGGAGAGAATCTCTCGTGGTTGTTGTTGCTGCCGTTGTCGACGTTGTGGTGCTTGCGGTCGTTGTTGAAGTTGTTGTCGCCGCCTTTGATGTCGATGCCGCTGTCGTCGAAGTAGTAGTCGCTGCGCGGGTTGTTGTTGACGCAACCGTTGTCGTTGTTGGCGGCACTAACAGCGCAGTAATCAGCGAGAACAATCCGGGAGTGTTGCCCGAAACAACGAACGAAGCGCCACCGTTTGTAGTGATTGTCCACAGACCAGTATTCGCGTTGGCACTAATGTACAACGATTGTGCCACCGTTTGTCCAACTAATCCTCCGACCAGCACTAGCCACCCCACTAGAATGGTGGTTCGGTTTGGCAAGTTTATCTGCATTGCTGTTACGATGTTCTGGAGGAATATCACTTGACTGACTGTTGGGCTCGCTGGTTGCTGATCGGCCTTTTTATAGCACGAAACACTGTCCATTACTCTCTCTGTCTCTAATCGGGAGCGTTCCTTCCAGTTCAATTGAAACAAACGATCCGTTTCAAACGACGAGAGCTGTGGCTGCATCTGGTGTGCTGCTGCATGCTGGATGAATGGATGCCACCTGTTCTGCGCACTGACCTCGTCCCAATTTTCCTCGATAATAGAGAGCATTCCTGTAGCCAATGTGGCCGCTCCCCTTGCTAGGTTATGTTGCAGCATAATCGGAAACTATTTCGAGAGAAGATGAAAGTGTGTTGCGCACACTTGTTTGCTCAACTGGAGCGAAGGGCCACTGATGTGGCCGTTGTCAGTGTGATGCACGACGGCCAGTCTTGTAATGTGTTTACCTACTAATCCTTTAAAGCTTTCACGATCGAATCGCTCCTCTCTCTCTAGAGCGTTTCATGTACCATCGCCCTCGCGGTTGGCACTTACTCATCTCGCCCCGGGAGGATGCTTTCAATTGAAAAACAATTTGCTAACGAAACAAACCGAGCAGCAGCACAGCCACCCCCCCCCCCCCCCCCCTCCCCATCGACCACACGGCGAGTGTTAATTGCGGAAAACGTGGAACAGCGGCCCGGGCGCTGGGACGCTTTATTTATTGAAGCGCTCTCACCACCGTTTGCCTCCGGCTTTGCAGCCAAATTCGAATCGAAATGCCATTTGCATTTGTTTAATTCGTATAATAAGAGAGCGGGGTCCATTTTGCGGAAAATTAAATTCTGTCCATTTCCCTGCTATCAGCAAACGGCAGAGAAGGAAAAGAATCCGCAAAATCCGACGGCGACGTCGATGGAAATGTGTTCTACGCGGCGGCGGACGGCCATAAGGATGACTACGGCTAGATATGCTGGAGAAAACGTAAGGAGAAGAACCCGGTGCCTGAGGGGAAAAAAGGAATTATTTGAAACACTTTGAACACACACCACACCACAAGCACCGCCAAGAACCACAACACGGCACGGCATCCCACGGCTTTGTGTGTTGGTTGTGCCAATATTTATCCTTTCCATCAGATGCGCGTTCCTCAGTTGCCTCGAAGGCATCTCTTCTTCTTGGGTGTCCTCCGCCTGGTCCTCCACAAGAAGATGGAAAAGCTCCTCTCGTCACTGCGTCCCAGCGGCCACCGCGACCGTCGTCACCGCGTTTCCGTTGTTGATGTTGCTGTTGGCTTTGTTCTCGTTCGGTTTTTTTTTCCTTTTGAGAACCACTGCCGCCACTGAATCTTAGGCCCGAAAAGCCTCTTTTTGGCTGTCTTCTTGGGCGGAAAAAGGGAGCTGGATTCTGTCACGAGAACTGTCCGAGCCATCTGGTGGTCTGTCGGTGAAAATGACAATGACCGGGTGTTACACAGATCAGAAACACCTGGGTGGTCTCTCTGGCAGAGAAGAAGGACCACCCTTTTACCCCAACTTCCCACCGACCAGCGATCAATCCGATTCCGACAACCGGCGCTAACGTGTTCGAAGACGAAAGGCGAAGGACAAAGACGAAGGTCGCCCAAAATTCTTTGCATTCCCATTCCAGCTCACGCAGCGGCGCAGATACCAGAGAGGAGAGTGCAGAGGAACGGGAAACGATTTATAAATCGTCTCTCGGTGGATGGCCGCAGGTCTCAGGAGCAGACATTATTTCAGCAGAAAAGAAATTCAAAAGCATACCCACTCGTTGGCCACCAAACTCGCCGACCTTCTGCTACGGATCTATGCTGTGTGTTCCGGGGCGCCATTGTGCTGCTGCCGCTATCGGATATTGCTTCACCGGTGCCGCTTAACGGCGGCGGGTACATGGTTTCGAGAGTAGCATTTAGCCCGCGAGCTACAATTGAAATATTGTCAACGACCACCACCTCCGGCAACGACGGGTGGTTTCTCGACAACTTTCCGCCACAGCACAATCGATCGAAGTAAATCGAAAAAAAAGGGCAAGGGTGTGGTGCTGGCATCTCGAAAGTTTCTCGAGAAAACCACCAACCACCACGAGCATGCGGAGCGAAATTCTGGAGCTCTCGAGCAGCTTTCGTTTAAGCATGGGAGCAGCTATACAAGAGACTGCGCGACTGGTGTAGATGCAGAATAGCGGCGGCGAGAGTATCTTGTCATGTCATCTTAGACCGTCGAGTAACCGAATGGCGGCCGGATTACGTAATTAGTTGGGAAGTTTTTGTTCGGAAATTGTTTCGCATTATAAGATCGGTCGGTGCGTCTCGTCGTCTTAAGTGTCTTATGCTTTAGGACCTTGGGACGCAACCCCACACAGACTTGCGCTCAATCTGTTCATTAACTAGATATCGTTCGGTAGAACGACAAACTCTAGGCTTTGAGCAAAAAGGGATCAAATCCAATGGCGCCCAGAGGCCGGGGCGCACTTTCAGGATTAATTCGAATTTACTTTCCTTCCTTCCGGATACCGAGAGTCCTTTTATGTTCCGTAAATATCAATCTTGCTACTGCTACTCCTGCGCCAGGTGGTCATTAATTAAACGCTAGCTGGGACGCGGCTGGCGGCTGCTGTTGACGTTTATGGTTCAGTATGGTTCGGTCCGCTTCCGCTTCATTCTTAATGATCCAATGTGTGTACTGCTCGGATGAACAATCAATTTCCGTCAAGACACTGCAGGAGAAGCACACCACACCGAGTTGGAAGAGGGAAGTACCGAAGGAGGGAAGGGAGTTACTCGCATACACATGAGAAGCACCCGTCAATTGTCGTGTATCGTCGGAAACTTCCACCTCCACACAACCCACATCAAGGCGAAATGTCAATCGACAATCAACCGCAGAGATTGTTGCATTCCCTTCGACTCCTTCCCAACTGTCCACCGGGAACATTCAGTTTTCCCCGAGAAGAAGAGTTCCGGTCGACCAAAGGCGTATCCTCACACTATGGGGACACACAACAGAGTAGTGCGCATGCGTTCCAGGCCTACCTCTCCCTTGCCTATATCCTCCTCTGCCCGTGACCTTGGTTGGATTGATTTTCATCCCGTGAAATCCACATCGAACACTTCCTGCCAAGCGGGAGTATACGTGGGTTCGGTGGCAGGGGAAATGCTGTAATCTTCCTGCACTAGCGGAATGGATAGTGAATGAAATTGCAATCCTCTTGCCTCTCGTGGTTCTGTTCCTGGCCCGGGTCACGGTGCTAGCTGCTGATGATGCAGCATTTCAGCGAGAAGCAGCAGCCGCAGTACAGAGCCAGCAGAGCAGTGCACGCGCTAGGACCAGGTCCTGGCTTCAATCCAAGGGGCCAACATTGCGGGGATGGTTTACGCCTGCAACTCGGGTGGGGGGAGCAAACACAAGGGAGCTGTATATACTGCCCGTCATGTGCACTAAGATATGATGCTGCTGATGATGATGATGCATCCGGTGCGGTTGGCAGCCGGAAAATGCTTTCTTTTCCTATTGATAAATTTGGTTTTTTTTCGCTCACGCTCTCTCTCTCTATGTTGGCCGGGCGGCAAATAAAATTCAAGGTGTGTGGGCTGCTGAAAGAAGATGAATAAAAAGTGATGTCCGGAATATCGATTTTCGTTTTCGCCCCCTTGGGGCTGATCCGGATTTTACCGCTTTACCGAATGCATTAAGCGCCGGCGGCACGGTGTTCTCTTCACGGCGTGGCGCGTAATCAATAATTTTGCTCTTTTGTAGCAGTTAAGCGAGTAGAGCGAAGGTAGGCGGCCCTAGGCGATCTCGTCGTGCCAAGCACTAGCTCCACGGACGTGCAGTTCCGTTGGCCAGGATCCAAAGGTAATTCAAGAAAAAAAAGTGAGGTAAAGTGAGGAGAAAAGCGAATGGAAAAATGTGTTTTTCCCTCGAATTTTGCAACCAATACCTACGTCTCTAGGTATTCGCGCTGATGAGGTCCCTCCCTCTCTGGCACACACTTCAAAGCGATATCCTGCTCTCTGCTCGCAAGAATGCAGCCCCCGGGGCGGGGGGCTGTGGCTGTGCAAAATAGTATAGAAAAAGGTTAAAGAGACGAAAGAGGAGCAGATAGCGGGGAGGGGTTATTGGCCTTGGGTGAGAAAATTTATAACGATGATTTAATCTCGGCACGCCTCGACAACGCCACCACCGGCCGCTCGGGGCATTCGATTTATGTGAATGAAATATTTGCTAAAGTCCAGCGTCATTCCCATTCCATGAATCATCTTAATCCGCCTTCCACGCCACACCGCCTCTCACCACTCGTACCTTGAGTCGAGCGGCATCTTGATGATGGTCGAATTGGTGAAACAGTAGCAGCAGCAGCAAAGACGTTTTAACGGCTATATTTAGGTGTATAACCATCGCAACGGCACTGACCTACTAGTGATTAGGATGGCGAATTATGGTCACTCTGTTGCTGCTGCTGCTGCTGCTGCTGCTGCTGACGAGGAGGGAGTGGCCACTACATAAAACCAGATGAAACCACCTTCACCGTTGATTATGGTTTGATTACAGACTCCTAAATGGCCACACCAGCAGACTGACAGGCGATCCAGCGGCCGTTAAACGCGGCCATCGCACTCCTATTATTTACACTTCGCTTGCCAATCGTTTTCCACCGTCGATAAGCTGCTGATAAGGGGCACATAAACATCCGCAAATAATTGGTAAATTGTGGTGCGAGGCCTCCGCGGAATCCCAGACCAAAACCACAAAGTGAGCCATTTTCTTCAGGCCCTTCGGCTTCCGTTTTATGGTCGTCTGTGGCGACGCCGCGGCGTGGGTGTAATAAACGTAAATTGATTTCTGTGTTCTCTGAGTGTCCGAGAAAGCGAGAAGGGCGAATCCAGTCCCTGGGAAGTGGAAGCTGGTCACTAGGTGGCCGCCATACCACACGAGGCTCATACCATGGCCTTGCGAATCCTTTCTATTCGACTTCTGGCTAGCTCCAACTCCAAATCAGTTTGTTGAAGGTCACAAAGCGAACACAAGGACACCCGGAATCCCTGGCTTAACTAGCTCACTGGGAACGGAAAGGATACAAATTACTACGTACCCAGTGCGGCGACGGAAGAAAGTTGTCTTCTTCCTCTAGCCGGAAGTGCGGCGGATGCGCCCTTTGTTGTGCCTTTTTTGTGTCAATCTAGCTCTAGCGTATGTGCTCTTTGTGTTCTGGAAACTCTGTGTGTTGTTCCCTTTTTTTTTGACGAGGATTTGAATGCGACCCCGAAATGCTTCTTTGCATAGCCGGTGAGCCGGGAGGCGGCGGAACTGTTGGCAAGATGTTCATGTCCTTACGTTGACTTTATTTGCTCAGGGGGAAAGAAAAACGCTGCGAAACTTTACACTGACGCCTCCTCGACCCCGATCGAAGAGCAAAGGAAAAACGAACGAAAACTTTCATTCCATTTTTGTGGACGAAGGATTTTTGCCAGAAAAAAAAATTAGACGACGACAAACGACGGCACCGGATTCATCAATCAAGCTGCAGTGTGCCAAAAAGGGCCACCAGGGGCTTCGGTTTTCCAACTTTTTAATGAAATTGAAAAATGGCGAGACACGGTGTGTAACTGTGCGCGTAAATTTCATTTAAGGCAAGACTAAGGCTGCTGACAAAAACGGGCGGACAAAACTTACGCCGCCATACGGCATAGCACCATTAGTAATAATAAACTGTGTGCAGACGCGTTTTTTCTACGCGAGAGTAAAGCATAAAAATGCTAACAATCAGTTCTACCTTCTCGTCGGTTCAGCCACCCCGGGGGAAAACAAATCTCGTACTCGCTGCGCCTCACTGCGCCGGCCTGAATGAAATGGCCAACTTCCGCTGAATGGATGAAAGTTTTACCAAACACAGTGCCTCGAGAGAGGGAACAGGAGTGTACAGAGGGTCTTACCGTGTACCTCTTACCCACCTAGACCACCCTCGGATCGAAAATGGGATTTCCTTCGTTCCCTTTCCTTCTGGCGCTTTTTTTATTGCCTCGCTATTTGCTAGAACGCTCGCAACGAAATTGGAATCCACTAACCCGAGAGCCAGCCGGCCTCGAACGAGCCCGGGATTTGCTTACTGCTGGTAGCCGCCCGGCTTTCGATCGAGCCAGCATTTCATTCAACAGCATCGAACCCACGCAAACTTTTTGCTGGCCCCTGGGCGCCAGCTGGAAGAGACGGCAAGGGCGCGAGGGTGGTGTACATTTGATGATTATATTAGTATTGTTTCATCGATACAATCGATGGCGCTGGCGGCATGAGTGAGTGTGTTCCCAGCTCGTGGTGTACGTCTTGAGCTAGCGAGCAACTTTTGTAAGGAAGCAGCAGCAGCAGCAGCAAGTAAGGCATAAGAAGCATCATGAAGCACTTTAGTCCAAGGGGGCCACGATGATTTCGATCAATTTGTAGCGGAAATGCATCCCTGCCACCGTTCACGGTCCGTAGACGGAGTAGCCTTTCAGTTTGATTGAACCCCAGACCTCTGATCGGATCCGACGCGGTGGTGAGCTGGGTGTTCGAATGCGAGTTGCCTGTCTGCCCTTTTGGGATTGTGGTTCCCAGTGAAAGGGTACTCCTCTTCGATCCGAAGGCTTTTACGCGCCTTGTCAGACAAAAAAAAACGTACAAGGAGTTAATCCATCAAGGGCATATGTTTGAGTAAGGATTCGCGAATCCCGTGAATGCTATTTCGCCATGGTTTCGATAATGATATTTATTCCTTTTCACCGACGCGCATTTACGTCGCTCAGCAGCATTTCAGTTGGCAGCCAGCCGTAACTTGCGCAACCGCGACACGAGAACACCTCTCTTCAGATCGACGGATTGGCGTGAAAAACCTTCGCGCGTTAAGAGCGCGTCTTGGCGGCTTTGTCTCTTCGGTGAACATCTGCTCGTTGATCGGGGTTTAGTCGCGCTCAGTGACACTGACCTTACACATTTTCTCAATGACGATCCGGTGGACTGTGAAAGACCGTGCTACGGTGTGCATTTCCCATCAGCAATTTCTAGAAGGAAAAACTGCTTTCGCTTTGCTGACCAATGGAAGACACCGTAAAAGGGGAAAACAACATCGCGCTATGTTTGCACTCTTCACGTTTGCGCGATTCTCGATTCCATTTGGCCCGCGTTAGCGAAGACATGAGATTCCCCTTTTTTTCTAAAATGGAACTTATGTGCCCTCCATCGCCCTAAACTTTTTCTTTTTCGTGGGCAAACTCATTTATGAAATGGATTCACTTCTCCGAACTGCAACTGATGCGGGAGTGCTGCTGCGTTGAGTGTTCTGCTCAAAAATTTCCACTCCATGTTTACAGTGCACTTGAACGTGTTTGTCTATCGCCGTGCGGATCGCAGCTCGATACGTTTCGGAAGAAGTGCTGCTGCATCGCAAATGGAATGGGAAGGATTAACTTTACTCTCACGATTAAATTGAACTCTAGATGCTTGACCTGCAGCAACCGGCTGCACATTGAACTCGGGCTACAATGGAAGTGTGTTGCAAATGCTCTCCAAAATCTGTCTTAAGACTCGATCCAGAAGTGGCTCAGCTCACTCGCACACAGATCCGTGGCATAGTTTGTGGTTTGTTTAAAATGGCAGCCATCGGGTGGCAGTTTGCTTTTAACGCGCCAGTCAATATCTTCCCGCTGTGCTCACCGCAGGACACCAGCACAGCTTGCGGTTGTTAATGCGTTTAGCGAAGTATTTCATTTGCGAAACATCAAACATCGCGGGTGGCCACACAGCAGGAGATCATCGTGAGAGTGTATCGGATTTTAAAACGAACTTATTAAGAAAGGCACCTCAGCTCCAATAAGCTCTGTACCAAGAGACTCGAGTTACTCAAATGAATTTCTTTTCTTATCGATACCAAGAATAGCAAGAAATTCAATTATCTTCATGCCGTAACATCGTGAGGGAACGAAAGAGAAGTTTAAATCCCTTAGGTTCCCTTTTGCATGCTCTACGCTAATCAATCGGACCCACAGGAGGTTCTCTCATCAGCACGAACCGATGACTCAAAGCGGTCGAATCAGCGTGACACGTTGTTGTGGTGCGCTCGCGATGTTGCGTGATGTGGCCACCGTTTTGGGACCGAAACAACATTCCGATGATGGTTCAATTAATTTCATCCGACCGACGGCACACCGACGTGCGAACACGATCAGAGAGGTTGGTCGATGCGTACAGTGACCCCACCAGCTAGCGTAACACTTTCCGCTAATAGATGCCGTTTGGCTGAGTGCGATTCTGGCAACAGCTGAGCCACAAACAGCAGCACCACACCAATGAAGGTGAAAGAGGAAGCTTTCAGTCTTTTGGGGGGGGACACCACAACATAAACCAACTTCCTATTATTGTTTGGCTTCCTGTGGTCCCCGGGAACTTGCGCAAAAAAAAAAGTTCCCTGACCTTCCCTCTGCTTAAGTTATGCTTGCAATTCCGGGCCACACGAAGGTCCGATTGGCGGGGGGCCAAAGAAGGGAAACGCAAAGAAATCTCAATCAACACAACGCCCCACCGACCAGCCCGGCCCGGTCCGGATATTCCGGATACACCTTCTCCTAGCCTCAAGGCCGTCAAGGTCTTTCTTCCTTCCCTCGCCCTGTAGGCCCGTAGGTTGGCCGTAAAAGTTGAAATGAAATTTTCATGCAGCCAAATTAAATGACGGAAATATAATTTTTCGAATGAAGAAACACACGAACCATAGGGAACCGCTGAATGGTTGTGAGAGAGGGGGCGAGGTACAATCAGGGCCACCACCGCCATCGCTTAGCGGCCATCGGCATCGTTTATATGCGAGGCCACGATCCCCCCTCGATACGATGCGGCCGGCGACGAAAGGTAATTTCGCAACTTTCAACAAATACACACGCGTGGCGTGTGTTGTGCTCGCGCGAAATGGCGAGGGTGGTCCCATCAAGAGACGAACGAACGAAACGGAATTTCCCGCATTTTACGATCGACATTGGTCACGATGGCCACACGCTGGTGGTGCGCACCAGCTGCCCGACCTAAACGCACCGCCTCTCAACGCTTGTCGAACCTCTGATGGACTTTCTGTCATTTTATTCCGAATAATAGCTAATGCTGTCCCAAAAAGACGCATTCTTTATGTTGGAGAAGAAACTGTTTGCTTTCCAGCATGAAAATGCAATTAAAAAAAGGGACACACAACGTGGTGTTGATCAGGTGTACCGACGACGGTTCTGCAGCTGATCATTTTATGCAAATCGCAGGATGGAACATTAGATATTCGACCGCCGTTGGCGCGCCCTTGACTCTAGCTGTCATATTTGCTTTGGCGCCGTTTTCTGCGCCTTTCTTTTATGCGCGCTTGCCTGCGTATGCTTTTCGTTTAGCTTGACAGCGATCGTCTGCCACTTGTTTGGCGGTAGAGTTTGGTGCCGCTCTAAATTTAACACTCCTGGCGACGGATGCGCGCCACTCGCATTCCATTGTTTCTTGCTGCTTGCTGCGTTGCTTTTGCTCCTCCTCATCCTCCTCCTCCTCCTCCTCCTCCCAGCCGTCGTACGCATTCCTAGAAGAATCGTTTTTGACGGAATTTAATCTAAAAATAAGTTAATAAACTTTGTGATGAACGATAAGACCAGGCGGTCGGCCGGTTAGTGGTTGGCCCGCGTTACGTTGGACGATGATTTTTTTTCCCAATGGCCATCCAATCCAATGGTTTTTCTTGAACTCGGTCCAATAAAATCGACCTCTTGATGTCGGAGATCCGCTGCAGTGCAGTGTCATCGAGGACACATCCGAGCTCGCAAGGCGCCTTCAAGGGCCCCCACCGCAAGTTCATCAATAAATGAAAAATCATCTCGAAAAACAATCTAGTTCAAGGTGAAACGGGGAACGTGCGACAAGGGCCCTCGCACGCGCGCCAAAACAGGCGCCACGACGTTACTGCAACTACATTAATCTTTCCCAGCAGCAGCGGCTGGTGTTTGATGAATGATTTTCCATGTTCAAAATCAAAGCAATTTGAATGAAAATGACGTGGTTGCGTTAGCTGTAGAGTGGGGAGGGGGAGCTCGCCAATGCTGGTCAACTCGCGTCCCGAGGAAGACGAGCGGCTTGGGATCAGCGGATCCATTAAAACGCAGATCAACATATGCGCGTTACTATTTTTGGCGTTCGGCGTTCGACTGCGTTCAGTGTCACGGTGGGGTCTACCTTGGCCTTTCCAATAAAGGTCGTCTACTGTCTCTAGGGCGAAGGGCCGTGGGCATGAATTCGTCTAAACGCATTACAGAAAGGGAAGATGCGCGCGTTCGCTCGCGATGACTCGATTGCTGCCTTGGTCAAGGTCGAATTCGTCATCGAGAAACGTGCTGCCACTCGGTTGGGATGGAAATTCTGGTCCGACAACGTGTTCTGGTTCACTTATTGACATGCTTTCGACGCGTTAACAATTTGTATAACACTGCTGGTAGTTTTTATCCCATTTGGACACACAAAACATACAGAATATGCTGCCTTTATGCTAAACAAATATCATTAAAATTAACAATCGATGAATAAATGTTTCATTCGATCGCCGGTATCGGTTTCAAACAGTTCGATTAATGAAAATTCAACCACACGGATGAAAAATTAATTACGTTACGCAAATAATCCGCTGCGTATGGTTGAAATGTTTGCATTTGTTAAACACAAACAATACTTTTATTTCTCCTAATTGGTGATGGGCTTTAAGCCGCTCCAAAAAAGAGGAATCAACTATCTCTCTCTCTCTCTCTCTCTCTCTCTCTCTCTCTCTCTCTCTCTCTCTCTCTCTCTCTCTCTCTCTCTCTCTCTCTCTCTCTCTCTCTCTCTCTCTCTCTCTCTCTCTCTCTCTCTCTCTCTCTCTCTCTTGCCTCTGGCTCTTTGCGTTTGATGGCATTTATGCATCGCCGTTGGCTGCCAGGGGAGACAGGTGAACGAATTCCCGTTTACCGGGGCCGACGATGGGCGATGGGCGTCTCCATCGAGCCAACCGCGTGTGTTTCGGTTCATGTGCGCATGGTCCCTGCATGTGTATGTCTGTGTTCTGGTCGTCGACATCACCGGTAGTATGTGGTTGACGTGATCCTTTCACATTTTCTCACGTTTCCACTTAACGGTGGCTGTCTCGCTGCCAAAAAAAAACAAAACAAAACAAAAAAAAAATACGAAATTACTCAACATAATGTTTGACACTCTCGACGGACGACGAGCTGCTCCGTCCCGCATTCGAGGCAGGGGGAACGGCATGTGGTGCATATTTATTTGTGTATTACCGCCGGAAGGAAGCTAGGCATAAAATGAATGTTTACGCGGCCTAGCTGGCTGGCTGGCTGGCAGGTTTCCGTGACATTGACAATGACAGTGAAGCGACCGACCACCATTGCCATCGCGAGTGTTTTGGCAACCATGTGCACCGAGAGATAGAGAGAGAGGGTCCTTTATCTAACCCCGGCATCATGGTGCCCATCCCTCTCCCGCGGGTACACATATGACACGCGGCGACACTTTGGGTCGTTGATTTCGGGACTTGCAATCCGACGTGAACGTTCAAGAGGAGGAGAAGAGAGGGCACATGAAATGCAGAAAACTGCCAAGAAAGTCAAGCCGCCTCTTCTACGGACGGACGGACAGCCCAGACGCAGGTGCGCACTGTTCAGCTTCGGGTTCGGAGCGAGGGGGTTGTTCAGTGTCCTCACAGTTTCGTCCCTCTCACGTTTCGCTTCGGCAAGAATCGTACATTACCGCGCACTGGCACACGGACGACGAACGCTAGACGTGTGCGGGCTATAAAATATGCCATTTATTATGCTCCGCCATCTAAAGCACAACCGGTGGTGGCTTGCAAAAAAAGAAGACCGAGGTCCATTGTACCTCGCTGTGGAACACTTTGCTTCGTGTGAGCAGCAATCGAGAGCCAGGTTGAGAAGAGGAATGCATGCAGAGCACAAACGAGAAACCGATCGGAAGTAAAGTAAGAAAGCGAAGACGCTGTTTTGCCAGCTGGACAGCTCTACGCTTCGTTGTTGGTATCATTGTCGCGAGAACGATGGACCCCGATGATCGTGATGATGATGATGGAAAGGGAGTATGTAAATTTTTGGCTACCTTTTCATATGCTGCTCGCTATTATGAAAGGTCCGTCATGGTGCAGCCATAAATATCGGGAATATTAAACTGTCATCCACGTCGTGCACGTGAGGCACCAACCCGGGTTATCTGTCACCTTGGTGCGTGTTTTTTTTTTTTTCGCATACCAGCAGAGCTTCCATCGGCATGCTTCTTATGCTCATCATATAATGTTCGTGTCTGGAAATAGTCGTTCGTTGAATCGTCGGCATATTTTCGCATGATGGAACTGGCTTTGGTTGCGAAGGTCAGAACCCAATCCATCAACGTTCGTCCGTTCGTTCTACCCATTCAATTTCGAAGGGATATTAACTATCGATCGCTGCTCATCGCCTCATCGCTCCAACACAAACATCGTAACTCACCATTCGAACAGCAAAACGTCGAATACTGAACAACGCGGTGGTAAAACGCAATGCTCTCTCTCTCTGTCTAACAACGTTATGCAACGCGTGCCGTCAGATGTTTACTTTCACTTGGGCAAAATACTTGGCATTCTGGGGCGCAACGAAAGGGGGGAAGATGAAAAAGAGTAGCAAATTGCATTCCATTCCGCACGCAGCAATGCGCGCATTGCACTGAATGGCATCCGGGGAAGAGGTCAGCGATCGGTTCCAATATTCCTCGTCTTGCAATACCATCAGTCAATCAGAGACATTAAACAACGCGTCCAGACGTGCCTCCTGCCGGTTGTTACGAGATTCAAATTAAACCGTGCTGGGCCATCTGGACGCGAACGGATATCGGATCCGGGTGCGCGCGCGCGCCAACTGACTGTTCCGGCGCGTCAGAAAGCGCGTCTGGCGTCGAAATCGAATCCAACCATCGAACGTCATTAGTTTACGATCGTTACGAGGACGACAACGACGATGATGCCGGCATCGTCCGTCAATTGGTTGTCGTAGAAGTTCAATGTCAGCCGGCGAGATAAATAAACATTCGGTCCACGCTGGCGGCTGGCTATTGTGTGATTGTATCTTGGATTTTCCCGAGTCCCGAAGCGTTACGCGTAGACGCACATAAATTGGGGAGCTGCTCCCCCCGCTATAAACCGATTGTGGGACATAAAATTGGCAAAAATAGCGTCCGGTTCGCTTGTTCCACCCTATATCAATCGGCATCATCTTCTTCAGTCGCAGTGTTTACTTTCGTGAACGGCAACGGCGGCTCTCGCTATCAGCAGAGCGACCTGATTGTGGCTACATTTGCTAAATGATATGAGTAGCAAAAGAGCAAAGCAAAAACTCCAATCCTGGCACAAATTCTAATGGCTCACAGACAGCATGTCAGCATCCGGCGGCGGCAGCAGCAGCAGCAGCAGCAACATTGGTCGCCCCCCCCCCCCCCCCCCCGGGGGGAAGGAGTTTTTGTGAAAATTAATTAGTCCTGGCGTCGTCGACACAGATCGCCGCAGGAAGCAATTTGTAGGCAATGTGACCGTCACCCGGTTGTACCCCAACCGGACCCAGAGCTGGTACAGCACGGCCCCTTGGCCCCTCATCTTTCTTCTTCCCCTTTCCGTTGCTGTCTCTGGGTGTCCGTAATCCACACGGGGATCCGTTCGTTGGCCATCTCGACAGCAATGCGGAGCAGAACGTTCTACCATCGGTAATACGCCGCCACGAAACACGAATCTCGTGCTGACTGGCTGGCTGGCTATCAAACACGGTTGTCCCTTGCGAATTGTCTAACATTCGAGAGGTTTTTATTTTCATTTTCGTTGCATTTATGTATTTTAATTGGCCATTAGCCTTGCGTCCAAAGCCAACACACCAGTCAGTGCCGTGGATTTCTCGTGGAATCGTGGCCTTCGTTGGGCGACGTTTCTTTTTTTTTTTTTTTTAAACAAAAACAACAACGAGGATGAAGCGCGTCGTCTAGACGGTGGCGCGCGCCCGCCTGTTCGAAGGTTCTCGGGTCGATGAGTAACTTTCTGGCGACAGTTTAGTGGCCTGTGTGTGGGCGTATGTCCTGTTATACCAATTTGCAGACACATATAGACTGTTTTACTCATACTTTTGTTTTTTCGCTATAGTGGAATGAGTGGAAATGAAAATGGTTCGATCATCATGTAGCGTTATTGCGCATCATTCCCGTTGGCAAAGGTCCGGTGGGCCGATGTAATTAGGCAGTCGTCATCACAAAGCAAAATATGAACTGCGACAGGATACAGGGTTGTTAAGCTATCTGGTCAGTCTGTTTTAATCAGCGTCACTCACCCGATAGCAATCGTTAATCCTTTTGACAGACCAATGGCAACAGTAGCGGCGTAATTAAAATCACCGACCGTGTGGTCCGGCTGATGAGGAGAAATAATTCACAAAATAGTGTAGTCCATGTTACATATGAGCTAAAAATGGGTTTGTTTTCTTATGTTTTACTCTTTTATGCAACTTTCTTATGTCGATGGAGGCGCATGGTGGTGACATTTTTTTAGCGATTTTTAGGCGTAAGTTAGAGAGAACTGACAATGATTCGTTTTTTTTTAACTTTTCCCTTTTCGTGACGAATTTAGTATTTGCTTTTCCTAACCAACAAACGTTACAAGACAACGCGCGAAACATAGCGGGGTTCGTGCTGTGGAAAACCGTTCAAAGGGCAAACAGTACCGGAACAGTGCTACCCTCATTAGAAGTTAAGCTTTGAGTGTGGAAAACTTGCAGCCGCAAAGTACAAACGAACAGCGAATGTTGAGAAAAGTTTAACAATTAACCTCTTCCCGTTGTTCCGGCTCGACGTCGCGGGGGTAGCAACGGAAACAAACCGCCTTCTGCTTCACTTCCTGGTAGAGGAAAGGGAAAGGACGCCGGAACCGAACTACTTGTGACAGACTTGACACGCAAAGAAAATTGCTGTCACAAACTGTGTGGCAGTGGGTGTGCAGAGTGGCTACAAGTTCCAGGGATAAGCTCGATGGTGTGTTGCCTATGAAGTGGATGAAAGGGCCATTATGAAGCTCTTTGCCGTCACCTCAGTGGTTCGTACTGACATAACTGAACCTCAAAACAACCACGATTTCGCGTTTTGTTTCTTTTTGCTATCGTTCAAGCGGAATTCGTTGCTAGAAATGCATCGATGGCTGCTTAATGCCGTTGACGTGGATTGTTTCGTTACAATTGACTTCGAACACTATACGAGTACGGTCGATTAGAGTCGGTTATCGGAATCATCTGGTTTACCGTGTCGCTGATGGGGTCATTATTAGCGTCAACGGGTTGTCTCCCATTTGGTTTTATCACCTTCCACGGAAGATGGCATGGCATTGTATTGGTGCAACGTATTCGTATATCGTTTGCGGAATGGCCAAAGACTTTGCAGCAAATTGCGCCATTAATTTTTACTGTTTCAAAACGAGATTTTCTCCAAACTAGTGCTTCCAGTAGCTGAAGGCTGACTAGCACAATGGTTAGCACTTTCTTTCAGAGTCAGTATCTAGTGCTAGAATTACATCAATTTAGAGTTAATATAGTAAGCGAATAGTGCATCAAAAGTACTTACTTACCGGCTAATAATTAGTATAGCAAGTAGCATAAGCCTGTGCAATAGAAAATGAATTAGTACCACTCACGGAAAGTATGCTTCCAATGTACACACTGTATTGCGAGCATAGAGCCCTTGATGAACCCTTCATCAATCATATCATGCTCATTCAGAAATCATAATCGTTGCATACAACCATTTCATTGAACATCATTTCATCTATTCGAACTCTCGCCTACGTTACGTTACCAATCAGATACCCACCGTACATCCGTAGCGTAACGCCAGCACCTTAGCCGTGTGCTATATGTTTGTTTTCTTTTCCTTTTTCTCTCTTTCTCTCTTTCGTCGATGATTTTGTGTCCTGTGTTTTGATAATAAAAAAAAAAAACTACGAAAAATGCCCGTTGCCGCACCAAACCACCAAAAAACTGTCACAACTCGTTTCGGTGCGCACCCTATTGGACGGGGGTAACCAAAAACCGTATGCTTCGAAATCAATACTAACTACAAAATGCTACACCACATAACGCCACGCGCAACTTTTGTAACACCATCAACCTTCGTTCGCACTTATCTCGATGTGCTCTCACTAACAAAACTCGCTACTACCGCTACCTCACTATCGACACGTATCGTAACGCTGTGAAACATCACTACCCTCTGTTACCCATGAACCCCCCCCCCCCCCCTTCCTCAAACCTCACTCCCGGGGAATACGGGGCTCGGTACGCCGCGATACAGAAACGCGAAAGGATAAGTACGACAACCGTCATCATGAGGGAGGAAAAGTCAGCTCAGAACTCACCGTCAGTGGTGGTGGTGGTGTTAGCGGACGTCCATCCTCTTCTTCGGCCACTTCCGCATCTAGCGGTCAAACACAGCAGCACGGCTCCGGTGGTGGAACGTCAGCAGACAGTAGCATTGCTAGTGGTGGTGGTGGTGGTGGTAGCGGTGGTGGTAGTAGTACCGTCGGCAGTAGCTTCCCGACCACCATGGTGTCGCACCAGCAAGCCAAACCGGAGCGTCCGAATAGTTTGGGACCGTCAAAGCTATCGCGCCGGATTGTCTGCTATCGCGGCAACGATGGTTGTAAGTATAATCGGAACAACTCGTGGAATTCATTCCACTGCAATCCACAAAAGGATTTGAAAAAAAAAACATATCGCATTTAACACCGTAAATTGCTTGTAAGGATCAATGAAAAATTGTGAAAAGATATGGAAGATATCCTTTGAAGCATTAACTTGACCAAGTAATTTCTCCTTTTTGTTTTTCCCCTCTGAAAAAACAATTGTATCATCTGTAGACTTAGTTTGGAGTATTTTGATACCATTTTATAATTACCATTCAGCCGTTACTTGACCAAAGACTTGTCCCTTATCGTAATGACGCTTTTTATGTAATTTTAAAGGAAAATATATGTATAAACGTATACATAAAGGCAAACAAACCAAACTAGAGCGCGTGCGAAACGAACCATAAGAAGCGAACTTCAAATCAGAAGTCGAGAAGAGATGCTCCACAGACAGACATCCGTCCAATTCGCATTAATGTGCCATGTTCTGCCATTCGCTAACCTTTTTTTCTCTTCTTTGTTTTTCCTTCCCTCCCTTGTGCCCTTTGTGCATCGTTAGTTCAAGATAATCAAAGGAAGACTCCACCGCCAGCAAATGACGGGCAGCAGCAGCAGCAACAGCAGTTGCAGATGCATCAGCATCACCAGCCAACGCAATCTCTCCAGGCGCAGCATCACCATCAGCAGCTCCAGCAGCAGCTGCAGCAGCACCACCAGCAGCAGCAGCAAGCGCAACTGCAGGCGGCTGCAGCGGCCGCTGCTGCCCAGCATGCGCACCAGCATCAGCACCAGCACGGTGGTGGACACCATCTACCCAATCACATAGTGCTGTCGGAGCTGCCGGAACCACCGATACCGGTGTCCGAGATTGGACCGATCCCACCGCCGCCAATGTTTTCCACGCCCAGCCCAACCCTCGTCGGTGGACGGCCCCACGGTCAGGGTAATAGTAGTGGTGGCAACAGCGGTGGTGGCGGAAGCGGTAATACTGGAAGCGGAGGTGGTGGTGGTGCTGGTGGGCCCGGAGGCTCCAACGCTGCAGGCGGAAACCAACCACCGAACGTGCATTCCACTGGTAGCAATAGTAGTATTATGAGTAACCTTATACCGTTAGATATGAACGATTACGACTACGATGGTAAGTAGAAGGGAGTAGATGATTCCTTCCCCGTCTTCTCCCCACTCGAGATACCCCCTGTTTTTCCTGTCCTTATCCCAGAGTTATCACTTATCTAGCCTTGTCTCTAGTGTATTAGTGCCGTAGCGCGCTGTTAGTGTTAGTGAGTCAGCACTTCACTAGAAAGCGGACAGCAAATTTGGAACATCCGGTGCCGGTGACTTATGCTGGGTTCCCCCCCCCCCCCCCCCATACATTCCCCCTTCCAGTCACGCTTTCGTTGGTAGCGAAATCACGCGATACTGCAACATCACGCCTCTCCTCACTCATTCACTCTCTTGCCTCTCCCAAGTAACTGCACGAAAACTGCAAGCTGAAAACGAATGTAGGACGAACGTTATTAACTGCAGGATTTTGTGTGCACGCCAGATTGCATTGTGGCCATCACCAGCAGCAACAGCAACAGCATTACTAACACACTGCACGCGCGCCAACGCATCTGCATCTGCGCAAGGCATGGTTTGTTGCTTCCTGTCTTTGATTAAAGACGCCTCGATAGAACGATGCCCGGGCTTGTCAGCTGATGAAAAACGAGTCTAAATCTAGCTGGAGCGACGAATGTCTCGTATTTCAACCATTTCGATGTAGCACATTGAAAGCTAATGTAGCTCTAGTGTTTCAGCAAACAGCATTATGTTCTTAAAGCAAGAAGGTCTTAACGCTCCACGTGATGCGCGAACCATGTTCTTAATGACCACCTGTTGTAGCAACTCGGACCGCAGCCGTAAGATCAATTGCGATGATGTAAATCCCCTCGTTTTCACGCACCACAAAAAAAGCGACCACACGAAATGAATTTTCCAATACCACCGATCCCACGAATATCACTCGAATGGTGGTTTGTGTTGATGAATGATGTTACCACGACATGGCCGTGTTGGCGACGTCACAACTGTGGATTTGATTTTTTCTTGCGCCCCAGTCGCGAAAAGCTAAGATCGTTGCAGATCTTACCAACGTTCACGCGGTGACGACGTCGTCGCTGGCGCACGGGAGTGGGAAAAACCCAACGCACGAACAAACCAACAGCATCATCATTCCCGGCGTCCGCTCCGACGCACTCGACACGACCCGATGTTTCCGGTGTGGGTTTTTTTTTGTTTTGATGAGGTCGATTCTTTTTCCTTTTCGTTTGCTCCTTTGCACGTGCTGCTCAATCTTGCGCGCCATGCAAAAACACTTGCTAGAAGCTGAAACCTAAAAAAAAAAAAAAAAGAAAAACCGCTCCGCTGACCACTCGTCCCGAGTGCGCCGAGAGCGCGAGTTGTTCAAACAGGATGCTGTGGGTTTGGTTTAGCTAACGTAACATTCCGATGGTTTCACTCTGTTGGGGTGTGTGCGCGTATCCGTGTGTATGTGTTTGCAGAGTAATCAACATGATTAAATGTGTTTTTCGCGTGCGAACCTAGCGCAAGCAAGATAGTTCCGGGCAAGCAGTTCCTTCTTCAACGTTCGTGCAGATTAACTTCTCGAACTGTGATCGTGAGAAGCCGCCGGACCTCGCCGGAGTCAACTGCAGTGTAACGGATTGGGTTTGGGGGGTGGACTAAAAGGGGTTAAACCTCATCCTGCACTAAGTAAACTTCACCAGCAGCATCCGCCATCTGAGCGAAAATAAACCATCGACGTCAGTCGCTGAGCCTAGCAAAAACAAAAACCGAAAAGAAACGGAGAAAATTCCTTTTCCGCAACGCGGCCAACCGGCACAGTACAGTGCTCTGGTGACGCGCACCACCAGCACGCGCGCTCCCTCTTATCCGTAGCGTCACCGAATGGAATGGTGCGTCTTAACCGGGCGCGCTTGAATTATTATTTCCAAACTGAAACTGCTGCTGCTGCTGCTTTGGTTTATGCATATTTCATCACGCCGCCAGACATCGGTGGCAACAAGCGAAGCAAATTGGATGCTGGGAACTGTTGTTGCAACAACAGCTGTGGTGGCCTTCACTCTTTGCCACCAGTACGCAGCGCGCGCTGTTACGCCGATTGCTGAATCTTTCACTAATCAGCACCGAGAGGCGAGGAGCTGGACGATAAATGGCGCTACCAGGTCAGCCCAAACCACTGCCACCAGACGAGCTCCAATTGGTGGAGTGCTACAAATTTTGTAAAAAGGAAAACAGGAATGTTCCGACGGATCGTTAGTGCGCGATCGCACCCCTTCTTTTCCACCATCCATGTTCTCTGGTCTGGTCGTGTGTCTGGTTTTTGGGGAGTCTTTTTTCTCATCCTACCATCGCTTTATACCGCCTGCGGATCTCGCACCAACAGAGAGCCGCAGGGACCTTTGAATGAATGAATGAATGAAAGGCGTAAATGATGGCACGCCTGGCTTGCAGCAAGGAGTGCTCGGTAAATTTGGTGAATGAACGGCGTTAAGAAAGTGGAACAGAATGGCCATCTGGTGGGGCAGACAGATTAAAACCGAGAACGAGCGTAGGCGCAAACATCATCATTATCGTTACGCGTAATATGGTGCCGTCATAATGTTCCGCTTCCCGTGTGCCGTAGCAACTCACCGAGATCCTGTGCTGGCCACAGGCGGAACAGAAATTCGTTTCCCCACGACAACAACGCTGAGTCACACTTCACCGGGAACATTTAACAAATTGTTCCACGGAAAGTGTGCCCGCAGGTTAATGTGAAGCCAATCGGTGTTACTCACTAGCACGAGTTTGACTTTTAATCCTTTGCCATTCCGTGGCCCCCGGAGGGAAGAGAAGAGAACGATAGAGTGAGAGGAGCGAGTGAGCACTGTTGCCTACCATAATGTCGTTTCTTTTTTTTATGAAAATGAGGAATTTAATTAATTCTCGCCCACATTTGAATCATTATTCCGATTCCAGCCACCATTATCATACCATTATCCATTACTTTGTGTCCATTTCCTTTTTCACACCATTAATGCTGGTGCGGTGACGATTGAATTGATATCCCTTGTGTTTCTGTTTTTCCCCCATTTACGCCGTGCAGATCATGAAAACAATGATCAAGAGGAAGTTGATTCGGACGAGGACTACATGTACCCGATGTCGCAGCCGAACCCGAACATCGACACCAACCGGATCGACGAGATACCGGCGAAGGAGCCGAACATTAACGCGGTGCCATTGAAGTCGGCCCTCAAGAAGAAGGGCTCGAACCCGGGCACTCCGACCCAGGACAACCGTCCGCTTGGGGTGCGCTACGACACGAATCCACCGGCTGCGGCCACCATCAAGTAAGTGCAACCACGACTGCCCTTCCCACCTCCCCACAGATCATCTCTACAAACGCATTCGTCCGAGCCATTAAAGAACCTCTACCCCCAGCACGAAGAGAGAAAGAGAGAAAGAGAGAAAGAGCGCGAGAGAAAGAAAGGAAGAGGAAAAAGAGATGATTTTCCGATGCTACTATCTACAATTTAGCAATTTTTCCCCCGTGTTTCTTCTACTAGCATTGTCCACAGTTCCACTGTTCCTTATAATCGTTTGCTCCTTCTAGTAGCGTAGCAGTGCGCACTGTATATCTCTGTGTCTGTGTTGTTTTGTGTGAAGAGACCCCCGTAGACATCTTGTCCATCACCAGCCTCACTTTTTCTTACCTTTCTTCTCTTCCACTCGCTCTCTTTCTGCCTTCCATTGCTCTCTACCTTCTGCTACATGTCCTCGTACAATGTATAATCTATTCAATCATCTCTCAACCAACCAATCGTTCGTTTCTGTACATTTTAGGCCAGTTTTACGACCACGGATTAGAATATGGTAATTTCCGACTTTGATGATGATGTTTGTTACCGTTGTTTGCTCGCTCCCTTTTTTTTTTCGTGTTTCACCCTTTTCTTCTTTTGGTGTTTCCATTCATTATCCCTTTCATTGGTTTTTGATCTTTTGCATTGCCACGCACGTTACCTGCCCCCCCCCCCCCCCCCCTGGTGGGCCTGATCGTTTGCTGTTTTGCTGGTTGTAATTACACTTTAGATTGACCCGGTTCGATTGATCGTTTGGTTCGGTTTTTTTTTGCCTTCAGTTATGCTAATGATACCTTCATTACCCCCTTTTGACACCACGTTTTCTATGATTAATTTTACTAAACAACATTAGGCTTGCACATAAAACAACACCTCTCTGTACCATCGATCATCTAATTTGTTTGGCTAACCACGGACGGAGTCACGCCTTCTCCACCAGCACGTCGCTGTTCGGCGTCGGTTTCGGATGTAGGGGTTTCGTTTTATTTTTGTAATCCTGTCACATTGCATAAACCAGCCAGCCGTCACATGACTTAGAAAATCCATCCACTCTAGTGGTTTTTAGGGGACAATTGGCACGAGTTTGTCCCGCCGCTACGTGGTCGGCGTCACTGTTTGCGTTGCTTCCCGTTCCGTGTCTCTGTGTTGAACTGCAACATCCCTTCCGCGAGTGGCAGTAATTGGATTAAATACTGGGTCCACTCTTGTGACACGTGAAAAGCTAGCAGTCGGATGTCGATTGAGTTGAGAGTAGAGATAGCTTGACCGGAACTGTAAACAAAAAAAACACGCACTCGCATTTGTTCACACGTCTATCGCTCTGACTTAAAGCGGTTACGGACAAATGGTTGTTGTTGCTGTTGCTTCACAAAGAACCGTTTTGTCAAGTATTTCAGTTATTGTGGTATTTGACGGTCCCCAAAACACCCTTCATATAGCCAGCGCCGTTTAGCTAAAACTATGCGACCTACACACAGTTTCACTTCAGAAATTTGTACAAAACCTTTGGCATCTCCTAGAGACGCAACCCATTCGCTGGCATCTTGTAGCGAGCCCTTTGTGACCGTAGCTTCCCGGGAACCGGTCCCTTAAAGCCCTCATTAACGCGGGACGAAATTGTGAAAAGACAAAACTAGCATTAGAACCCTTCGTGCTCGCCTTCGACAGCGGAAGATGACAATGTTCTGCTGCCACGATGGTTCTCTCATAACAGATGATAACGATCACGCTGGGTCCTGAAGGTCCGGTCAACATTATCTCATTTGCTCAAGTGACTGAAGAAAAGGCCACAAAGGAGCGTTACACGAAAGTGCGGCCTGTGTAACGCAAAACGCGCCTTCTGGACCATTCATTTACCGTTTTCCGACCTAACAACACAAAGAAAGGAAGCAAGATGCCGTTTTCATAAAAAGGCACTCACTCACGGTACAGCAAGGCCGGCTAAAAGTATTACAGTGTCGATAAACAGGGGCAAAAACGGTCTCTCGCAGAACGGACCTGTTCACCCTTTAACCTGCCCGTCGCCCTCTGTCGCAATCGACTTGATGAAGGGTCGGTCGGGAGGACGATTTTGTGGCCTTCATTTTCCTTCTAGGGCGGCAGCGATTTAGTTCGTTGTTTATGCGTTTTTTTTTGGCCACCATCACATTTTGGGAATGGGAGACCGCCCGCATTTTTTCGATCTGAGCTTCAGGTCAGCTTAACGGGTGGAGGCGGGCCCACCCACCGAAAACAGTTTCAATCTTGGCTCTTTAATATTTTTGTTTTACACCCACCCCCCCCCCCCCCCCCCCCCCCGTAAAGGTAAAGAGCTTTTTGCGGTATGGCCTTCAAGCTTTTGGGGGGGGGGGTCTTTTGGGATGATTCTGTTAGTGAATGTGGAAACACAACACTCGTGAACACAAAAACTACCTCGGATGGAACGCTTTTCGCTTATGTTGTTCCTGGTGGACCAAGAAAAAAGAAGGTGTGAAGGATACACCATTAACGTCATCACGCTGTGTATATAAAGTAAAACCTTTTCTTTATATTGTGCCCTAAAAACGTGCAACCTTTAACATTTTACTTTAACAACATAAATGTCTCGTGGATCCAAACGAGCATGGTCATGCGCTGTCTGGCCATGCGAAAATGCCAGACATGTCACAGCACCAGTAATTGTGTTTACGGTACCTACACCACTGCGAGCGGACGAACAAGGAGCGATCTCCGGATATGGTTTACCACATGGATAGATTCCCGAGAGAGATCCCTTCTTCCTTTCTCCCCTTTTATCGCACCTCATGTTCATCAACAAGTGCCCCAAGTTGTCCCTCATTTTAGCTCGAGGCCAAAGTAAACGAAGGCAGCTCCCTGGAGGCCTTTTTGTTTCGAGAAATTCGTTTTGAATTGTTTGCATTTTATGTAGCGAATCAATAGGCATCAAAAGCAGAGTTTCTTCACTTTCTGCGAATCTGAATTCAATACCTTTACCTTTCTTCAAAGAATATTTTGCTCCAAACCAGGAATCAAAAGGATTAGCGGAATTTGAAGAAGGAAAAAAAAACACATTTCTTCTGTACGCCAACTCACGGTGACTGTTACGTGCCTAGAAAAAATGCGAAATCCGTAATCCGAATCCGAACAAATGTACCTCGTTTCTTCGAGTGCGTGCCTGAAATCGCGGAGATTCATTTGCAAACTCCTGTGTGCTCCGACGCTGTTCGAAACCGCAAAACATGGAATGTAGGCAATCTAGGCACGCTCTCTCGCCTAGGATGTTTTTGCGTGCTTTGTGGGTGTTTAAACTTATTTAAAGCCGACGGGCCACCGCGTTACGCGTGGGTGAAGTGTTAATTTCCTTTTACCCATCCAACCACCACGTGCGGGACATTATTCTGTTCGTTCCGGTTGGGCCGGAATGCTCGAACTTCCCGCTTTCTATTACCGGTGGTGGTCGAGTGAACTCCGCTCACACACGGTCACTGGCAAAGTCCCGTTTCGAACAAGTCGTTCATTACTGTACGTCGTCCTCTGGGAGTCTGTTGTTTGCTTGGTCGCCTTTTAACACCATTTCTGCGGTACCTGTGGTACCGAGACGGCGAGGAAGTGAGCATCCAATTGTTAATGATTTACGGGATCGTTTTTTTGTTGCGTGATTGTGAGCAACAAGGACCTCAATTTGTATGTAAATTGTACGAGAGAATTTCGTCTCGTCTGTGAACAGACCTCAATTTGAATGTCCTTTTGAGTGTATCCTGGTGCACAAGGCACTCGGAATTAGGTGCTTGTGCTTTCGAAACCATGTGATTCCACTCCATGTGGATGCAATTGTGCTTTTGGAGAAAACATGCTGACCGACGGGCTCTCTCGAGGCGTAATTCACACCACTCAGTGTTACATCCGTCACCAGCGACAATGTTGTTGTTTGCGTGGAGAGAGCTAAAGAGCTTCAACTCACAATGGCACCATAATAGACGGTACAATAGGAAACCTATTTCAATCGCTCGAGGGCAAAACATAGAGCTTAACATCCGGAACACAAACAATCGCCGCTATTATGTGAGGGTAGCTCCCTCGTGTAACCATAGCACAATGTAAAAC
>NC_064878.1:57393548-57401048 GCF_943734665.1 Anopheles aquasalis | reverse complement strand
TTATTGTGGCAGCAGTTGTGCGCGGCCGCTGCAGAATATATATTTTCAAAAACACCTCGCGCACCGTACGCCACCACCGCTCGGGTGCTCGCCGTGCAGGGACACAAAAAGGTGACCGAGGTCGGGGCCTTCAACGTGTCCCTAGCGAGCGATCGTGCTTCCTCTCGTGTGGTGGAGGTATTTTTGTTTTTTTTTTGTTGTTGCAAAAAAACAAAGATTCCTCGGACGCGCAGGATCCTCGCCATCTATTGTACGAATGTTTGTTGCTCATCTGTTGCCCAAAGGTGACGAATGAGGCCAATTGTGCAGGGCAATGGCGGTGACGCGAGATGGTGCACCGATTGAATCGAAAGCAAAAACACACATCACCCAACAATGCACACCCGTTTGAGGGGCGCTTATCTTGTACCGTCCTGCATGAGCCTCCTCTCCAAAGCAGCAGCTCTCGCGGACCACGGTACCGTTTTCGTCGGTCGGAGGTAAAGTAGCGTCACGCTGCTAAATACCCACCAACGGCGACCCTAGCCAGCAGTTGCAGCGTGCGCACGTTCGCGCAGTAGGCGACGACAATTCACGATTTCGCGATTTGTGGGGCGGCGGACCTTTCTTTTTGCTGGTGGTGATCATCGTGGCACCGATCGTGATCTTCGATTGATGATGTAGCAATCGATAGAGATGAGGAAAAGAACACGCTCTCTCGGACGGACGGACGCACGCACGCACGCAGGCATGCTGACAGCTTACATACATTTGCTGGCACTACAGGTGGCAGCAGCGCAATCCGGTCCGGTGGTTTGGTTTGTGTTTTTTTTTTGCTATGTTGTACCAGAATGTGGCGGCCGGTTTTCGGACCCATGGAAGCGCGATGAGTATTGGCGGAAGTTCGTGGGGCGGCGGCGTATCGGCGTGAAATAGGGGAGAACCGATAGCGTTCGGTGGCAGAGAACGAGACCATGAGAGCGACGAAGGTGTGGTGAGCGCGCGCGCGGCAATAACGAGTTGATGATCTATTTGTGCATCGCTTTGCATCTTGTTTGGTGGAGGCAGCAGAATGGTTCAACGTAACCAAAGAACACACCCACCAACAGGGAGCCAAAAATGATCTGCCACAGGCGGAAATTCCACGTAATCCCCGGCACAACAACCAGTTGCGTTTGCGATAATCGTCGGTGGGCCATATCTGGTCTCGATGATCGAGCGCAGTCGCCATTGCTTGCTGCCTATAGAGTGCTCCGTGCTGACCACACGGCTGTATCCTGCCACACGTGAAGGACATCACAGTAAGCATTGCCGTCGTATCCAACGTGAAAGGCCAGTCGATCAGGAGCAGCAGCAACAGCAACGATACGCAGCGTGTAACGTGTGGGGCGTTCCATCTGAAGGACATCTGTCAGCATTTCGCAACACGCTCGGTCAGTTTGGGAGATTCCGCCTTCATTCTAGAATGAGAACTTGCAGGAACGGTAGTAGACCTTGCAGGGGTTTTTTAAAAACACTTTTCCATGTGTTTTTCGAATCTCACCCGTCCAAGCACACCATCAAAACCGTGGACTCGAAGGTCGCGCGGTGCAAAACGCAAGAAAGCCAGAGCGAGAGCGAGAGCGAAAGAGCAAAGGCATGTAAGGGGGCGCGCGTAACCACGTTCCGCGTTCAGCAAACCTGCGGACCGACCACCGGAGAGCGCGATGAGAGAAGGCGCTGCTATAGCAGCATTGATGATGGTCCATGATTGTGCATGCCACAGCCGTCAGCAGCAGCAGCAGCAGCAGCAGCAGCAGAGTGCGTGTACGTGTGTTTCCATTACTTGGTTGGTGTCTCGCTGGCTGACTCCGATTGCTGACCGTAGGTGGCAGCATGGTGTGTAACAGGTTAACAGGCAGCAACAGCAGAAAAGTTAGCAAAATCAGGTTCGGTTTTCCATCTGCGCTAGTGCCAAGCATCTAAGTGGCAACGCTATGGCCAAACACTCATATAACGGGTGTGTAGTTTCGTGCAGCACTGGTCACTGAACCGCCGCATAACGTGACCCAAAAATTCGATTCAACATTGACGATGGCACCTTCCGTGTTGTTTTCCGTGCTGGCCTAGCAAATCCCACGTGAATAGCGCACATCGTTTCTCATCTGCTGCGCTCTGGTGGTTGGTCGATACCCACGGAAACGGGTTACCCGTAGCGATAAAGTGTGTACAGGGGAAGGGGTGGGGACGGCGAATGTGAAACCACGGCATGCTGTGTGATGTGCAATACCAGTTTACTGAAATCCTTAATTGGACACAAAAGTTCCCTTCGTCAACACCACGATCAGGGGCTAGTGCTCGCAATTCACGATAGGAGAACGGAGCCACGTTTCACGCGTTTTCTAAACCCTTTTGTTTTTCGAAGAAAAGTCATGTTGTGTTCTGCTGCACCGAGCGCCACTCGCTATCAGCTTTTTGTTCTGTTTTATGCAGAAATGCATTGAATGGATTGGTGTGCTGTGTGTAGATAGAAAGGCATTGATTACGCGATTGCACACATGATCCCCCTGCCATTATATTTCGCCCACCGCCGCCCTTCTTTCGCTCTAGTGTGTACCACCCGGTAGCTGATTAGCGATGCAGCACACTTATCAGAGAAACTGTGCTGAAGCTGCTAGGGATCGTGGCAGCAGGTGAATAGAAGATAAAGGAAAGCGAAGCAGCCATTGTGGTTGTCTAGTGTGTTAAGCGATAGTGACAAAATTCACGGTTGGTGTACGGTGTGTGCGTTGTTACGAACATCGCCACAGCACGGTAGCACACGCAGGAGCTGTAATGTAGTGCGGTGGCCAATCGCCACAAGACATAAAACGTGATTTCTGCACTCGCAGCAAGCTTTCAAGGCTACCAGTTGCTCTGATGATGATAGGGATTTGTTTGAACTCGATTCCCAGCTTACTGGTTGAAACATGCTTTTTGAGGATTTTTTTTAGCCAACAAACGGTGACCTACTCGAGTCGTTTCGCTTCCCCTGTGCCCACAACCGAGTTTGTATTGAATTAATATAAGAGGACAACATTGCGGAACCACCATCGACGGTAGCGCTGGTACACGATCGAATGAAACACCCGGAGCACAAGCGGTGGTGCGGCTCGCTCGCCCTGTCACGTTCTGTCATTTTGCCGAATCGTCAAAGCGCGGATCGGGTGGCGCTCTGGCGCTTGGTTTAGTTTATTATTTGGTCGCCATTTCCACAAGTGTGATAATGCCGTGCTGATAGCTGCAAAGAAAGTCCCATTCTTGGCCTAAACACCCCACCGTTACACGCCCGAAGCGTGACTCTACAATTGGCACAGAGCCTGGGAACGTTCCCGAGTCTCCAACGTGTAGGTGTGCGTGCATGTGAGAGCTGTGTGTCATGTTCTGCTGTGCGAGCGGAGGGCAGAATACAAAATAATAGCAAAGGACCGCGATAGAAGGACCTGCCTGCTTCGTCACATGGCCATCGTGAATTAAAAACGTTTTTATTCGTGGCCCCCCACAACTCGTCCATTGCTGGTGCGTTGCTACACATTCTCGAATTCGGTCGCCGCGGTGTCAATTGGTGATGATGTTGGGACATCTCAGTCGACAGCGCTAGCCATCCGCAGCAGCACACTATCGTCGTCGTCGTCGTCGTCGTCACTATAGCGATAGGCTGTGGATTTCCTCGGGCTTATCGGGCTTTATTTTGTTTCGCAAAGAGTGCGTTACATACGGTTTGTGCCGTTTTGTGGAAATCTTGTGTGAGTCGTTTGCTGCGTTTAGCTTTAGCTCCGAATGCGGGTTCTGGGCGGAATTGAAAACCGTGTCGGTTGGTGCACGTGGTGTGTGTGATGAAGAACGAAACGCGCAACAGATAGAATATGGGGTATATTGAGCGAGATCTATTCCCCATCCCCGGAGATAACTTCTTCAATTCAATATTCATTCACCATGTGGCTGATTGACAACCGGCGTTCAGTATGTGCCATGTTTAATGTATTATTTTCTCGTTTACAGATCAATACCGGAATCAGAGTGCAGATTGGTAGCACTGACATAATGTCCGTGCCACAACCTTTGCAGCACCCAACAACGATAATACAACAGCAGCAACAAAAGCAGCAGCAACAGCAACAGCAACAGCAGCAACAACAGCAACAACAGCAACAGCAATTACATCCACAAACGACCAGTGGAATACAATTGACTGATGGTAGCGGCCAGAATCGCCAGTTGATACCGGAAGTCACATCGTCAGCGGTAGTCACACCAGTTTTACTACCGCCTGCACCAAGACCTGGTACTGTTCTGCATCAATATCGTAAGATTGCACCGAAACCATCATTGGCACCATCGAACCCGTCGGTGGCTCTGCAACAAGCGGCCACCACTGTAATAAAGAATGCCAACGGGGCACCAAGTAATCCGAATTTGATCACCTATGGTACCGCAGTTCAGATAAGGGCCGCTGCCGGTACCAGTGCCAACACCGAGCAGTTAGCTTCAGCCCACAGTGGCCCAATCCCAAAACCGTCCGTCATTCAAAGGCATCCCAACGTACACCCAATAGCTGGTCCGCAGGTAAAAACTATCACGATGCCATCTAACACGGTCGTTTCATCCCCGTCTGTAGTAACGGTAGCGGTCTCTGCATCATCATCTGCCGGAGGTGGAACTTCACTCCTACTCAATAAGCAATCATCGCCACATATGCACCAACAGCAGCAACTACTGCAGTCTCTCCCAACACCAGTTAGTAACTGCAACAGCGCCTCCAGCTCATCACTGGTCAACAAAGTGCTCCTTCCAAATGGCAGCATTATCCCTGCTACTCAGATAGTCAACAGTTCCATTGTCCCTCCGCTTTACATGCCGTCGACCAAGGTGGGAACCAGCCTTCTGATGAAGCCAGTCATTGTCAGTAGTGCTGGCGGTGATACTAGCGAACAGCAGACAGTAAAACGCATTCCAATCGTGCTGCAGCCTTCGCCAACGGGACCGGGAGCGATAAATATTCAGCAGAAACATGTACTAGCACCGTTACCGAAGTTGTCTCCGTTCACAACGATGGCAACGGCTACTGTTGCGCCCTCTAAACCGAGCGAATTTTCAGTACCGTTCCCTGTGCCTGAACTGAAGAGCTCTGTTGGCACTGGAGGCATGCTAGTGCATACAACCGTTCCCAACAACATAATTACTGCAACTATAAAGAACCACAACAACAATATTCCCTCTGTCATTCGGAAGACCACAATTGAGGGTTTACCAAACGTTGAAATTGTTGCTAGAGCAGAAAGAATTGTAGATACGGAAGTAACCAACGATGATGGTAGCAAAAGGGATGAAACCTCGATCAATAATGGACAGAATGTTACATTAAACACTGCCCGTCCAGAAATAATAGCAGATTGTAAAGATCAAAATGTAACACAAGATGGGGCTGCAGCCAAGCTCCCGGCTGTCACTGCTAACCGCTCACGGGTTGTGGAGCTTCAGATCGATTCCGTCGTTAGCAGGGTGGTGATCGACGAAGGACCTCGTTCTTCTGTCATTGAACCATCTGTGAACGCATCGGTTGCTACGCTTAAGAAAAGTGATCGCTTGCTTAAGCGAGCTCTTTCAACGACAGAGATTGAACCGGCAAAAATGGTAGAACCAGCGCCTATTCCCAGCAATTCTCAAATTAGAACCCGGAGGCCTTCCGCTATCCCGACCGATGAAATGCTGGTTTCGCTCCTTAAGCAAAAGTGGAGTCAAATGAAAACCAACAAGCAGCAGCAATCTACCGCTGCGTCACATTCATCTGTAACGGAAGCAAGCAAACCCACCGCTAGCGTAGTCGAAATGAAGCCCAACGATTCGATTGCCACGGAACTGCCGGTCGCAAAACCGGATCTGCTTTTGATGTGCAACGAAACGATTGAGCAAACGGAACCGGAGCAAGTGGTCAAGTTGGAAAAGCCAGAATTGGGGACGAAGAAAAGACGTAAGCAGCAGTTCCAAAGCATTCGCCAACCGGTTGAAAAAGAAAGACCGGATGTAGCAGTGAAGTGTGAGAGTGATAAGACAACCAACGTGTGCCATCCGAATAAACCATCGATTGTTGGTAGTGACATTGGTAGTGTGAGGACCATGTCCACCTCCTCGGAAAGCACTGTCGGAAAACAACAGGACACGCAAGAGCCCAATGAGCCCAATGAGTCCAATGAGCCCAAAGGCTCGGCAAAGAGAAAGCAATCCCTGCTGAAGACAAAGAAAGGGGTCGCTACTGATTCTGCCAGCGCACCTGCTGCAGCAGCAACAACGGCTCGTGGCAAAGTTGGTCGCAAAGGAAGGGGAAAGGAACACACAGCGTCCGAGTCATCGTTCAGTGTGCAGGAGGACAAAGATAGTAAAGATGAAACCAGCGGTGGTTACATTGTGGACACCTCGACCGCCGCTGACCATCTTCGTTGGTTCGATGGTATCGGCTATCTGACTCAGAGTTCGATGCACTTTGAGTTCAACCATTTCGGGCTGGTACTGCCGATGGCAGAGAAAGACTACGAGTGCCATTGCGAAACCGATGTGTACACGGCACTCGAGAAACCGCTCGCCAAACGTAGCCGAAAGGAAATTCATCCGATCTCAGACTCGCAACGGTTACTGATAAAGGAAGAAGAAAAGGAACAAACAAGTGGCGGAACGTCGGTTGCCAAGCGGAAGCGTAAAGCTTCCGGTGCTTCCAGCAAAATCGATCGCTACTACTGCATGCAATGCGGTCAATGTGGCCGCGCGGTGGACTTTGTTACACCCGAAATCTGTAGCCTCACGTGTCTGAAAAGCTCCAAAAATAAGGTTCTCATCGAATACATCAAGCGCTCGACGCACGCCTCGAATATGCACCAAACGACAAAGATTCAGGAAAGCGCGACGAATGCAAAGAAGATTGCCGGTTCAAATACCCGTCGTTCGGCACGGGCAGCGACAAAGAAGCTGCCGTCCGAAAAAACGGAGATGCCTACGGCCACTGGCACGACGACAACGAGCGATGACGACTCGATGAGTTCGCTTAGCCTCAACTCGAGCGCTTTTCTGAAGAACTCCAAGAGCGAAATACGTTCCCTGCTTCCGTCGCCTCCAATCACACCCAGCAGCAACGGTAGTGCTGCTAGTGGTAGCGTAAGCAGCACGAGCAACAACGAGGAAGAAACCGTCGACTTTAGCTGGGACAAGTATCTAAAGTTGTGCAACGCTGAAGCGGCACCACAGGAGCTGTTCAGCGGCTGGAAGGTGATGCTCGAGAACGTGGCCAATCCGTTCAAGGTGGGAATGAAGCTGGAAGCGATCGATCCAGAGAACAATTCCCTGTTCTGCGTGTGCTCGGTAGTGAAGGTGCGCGGTTACCGGATGAAGCTTCACTTCGATGGCTACCCAGAGGATTACAATTTCTGGGTGAATGCCGATTCTCCCGAAATCTTCCCGCCCGGTTGGTGTAGCCAGACGTTCCGCGCACTGCAACCACCGCGTGGCATGAAG
>NC_064878.1:57383548-57388548 GCF_943734665.1 Anopheles aquasalis | reverse complement strand
TATCACAATGAACGCTCACGCATGAATGCCAGCTGTCCGTGGCGTAGATTTCCTCGGTGAACAAAAAAAAACCGCAGTTCTTCTTGTTCCTCAGCTCGAGCGAACGAAGCGAAAACTCAATTCCGACGTGTTGCTGCCTGCCTGCTGCTAGCTCGACCGTTCCCAAGAGAAAAAGAACGGCCGCCTGTGTGTGTTCGTTTCTTCGCTCGAACGCGATGACGGTGAACGGAAGAAGGCAGAAAAAAGGAAATGGCGTAGATAACTTTAATGTTCCTCCTGCAGGCACCCGTTCCTTGCCGTCCGCGGCGGAGCAGAAAGGGATGGGAGGAGGACTAGCAGCAGGACGACTCGCGGTCTCACTCGCTCCACCTCTCACTCTCTTTCTCTCTATCGCGGAACCGTCGAGGAGCGTGATCCTTGCACTGCAGCCAGCAGCAGGCAACATTCGTCGTCAAGGAGCAGCAGCAGCAGCAGCAGCAGAGCAACCGTTGAAACCGTGTGAAACCGTGTGAAACCGTCCGAAACGCCACCTTCAGACCAAAAGGGGATCAGGGTGCATCCGAGTTGCGTAGAGCAGTGTGCAGCTGGTCACCGAAGGACATCTTTCAACATTGGCCAGCAGTGCCGCAGTTGGTGTGCCAAATCCTTCTTTTCCGCATTTCGCCTGTAGTGGTTCCGTGTCCGTGCTGTGGAACGTATGGAAGGAAATTATTAAACCTAATTCTATGTTGGCTCTTGTGCAAAACCACAAGTATATAAGCCAGAGCATGTTCGATAGACTCCCGCAGTGAAATCGATTGTTCACAACCGGAATAGAGAGTGAGCTCTTTGATTTACTGGAAGTTTCAGTTATTTTGCGCAGCACACAATACGTTTTCTAGATCATTTCAAGTGAAAAACGGTTTTCTGTGTTCATAATATTTGTATTCTTTAAAGATTTTTCTTATTAATCACATTATTTTCATTCTTTTACAAACGGTCCCAAAAAATATAGTGAATCAGTGACTGAGCCACCATCGTCGTTGCAGCAAAAGAAAAGTGTGTCAAAAATCGCAGTGTGCCTGGTGCAAATCATTTCGCGTTGGACACGACGAAAGTTTACAAGACTGAAGACGACGGCGTTCTGAGTTGTTCTCGTGAGTGCAATTTGCTACCGTATCACCGAATTCTCGAACACTTGCATCATGGCGTGCGCCACATTAAAGCGTTCCCTTGACTGGGAAAGCTTAAACCAGCGGCCAACGAAGCGTCGCCGGTGCCATCCGTTCGGCAGCAGTCCCAGCAGTCAAGGCTCGTCGATGTCCGCGTCCTCGTCTCCCTCGTCCACGTCCGCCAGCTCAGCGGCGGCAGTGGCCGCGGCTGCCTCACGACGCGTCATGGAACCGAAACCGTCACCCTTCGCCGAAGCCACCTGTTCCAAGCTTACTCCAGGTATATGAACTCGAGAGAAATGCCCTTCCCTTCTTTAAAAGGAAGAACCTGCCCCGATCGATTCTCAAAAGCTAAATGTATACTGATCCACATGTACGTATATATTGAGAACGAACGAAATGTGGTTCGCGCGTGTGGTGGACCAGCAAATTGGTGCACCATCATTATCCTGCTGCTGCATTTGTATTTTCTTCCTTTATGTACCCTCACTCCGATCCTGGTCGTTAGCGCATTATTTGACCATTAATCCTAAGCATTTGCCGCAAAAGTTTGGGTACATCCCTTCAGAGAGAACACTTTTATTCATTGAAGTTGACTACCGTGAGGAAACGTTGGATGGGGTTTTCTATCGAATTTGCTCCATCTGAATCGGAGCACAGCTTAAAGGCGAGAGCCCAATGGGAGGCTCGTACACGGAGCATCCTCTCTACTTTAAACGCTCTGAGAAAAGGGTCGCAACAGCGCACTTCTCGTCTGGCAGGCTCGTCCTTGCCTTACCACCCAGTGCTGCGTCCTGTCTGTCTGCGCATCGCTACACGAACCATTCAACGACGACGACGACGACGATGACCCCCTGGATCGTCTCGTGGTTTGCGTGTGTTCGTGAGTCTCGCATGAACCATCACCAGCATGAGATGTCCTTTAACGGTCAGCATTTTATGTACGATGGGCCGTGTGGTATTCACCAAGTCCCGATGGCGTAACAATTGCGGAAGAGAATATATTTTTTAAATAATAATTGAAAAAAACAATGAATCATAGAACTGTGTGATGTCAGCCAGCTCTATAGCTGACAAATTCAGGATTTTTATAAGGCGTAATGAGTAAGAGCCTACGCCCAAAATGATGGTACCTTCGTATTAGTATTTTACGCTGCTCGAGGAAATGCAACTGCAGCACGTGTAGGTCCCACAAACACTTGCATCTTGTACATATGGTCGACCATAGGTCATGTCGACTCGATCAAAAAAGAAGCCGAACTAAAGAAGTAGCTTTAATTTCCAGCATCAACTCATGAAGAAGAAAGGGCGTATGGTTTTCTATAAAGAATTTGCGCTAATTTCCGGTTGCTTTTCCGGTTTTACTTTACATAGAATCTATTTGGGGAAATTCATGTGCTCTGCGCGATTCAATAATGTGCTTGCGAAGGATTTAACTTAAAGTTTACGTTTGGTTCGTTCTAATTTCAGAAAAAATGGCACAAAACATAACTGAGGAAATCAAAAGACTGCACCGCAGAAAGCAACTCACCTTCAACAGCCACAACGTCGAACGCATGCAAGATTCCGAATCCAGCGGATCTGAGATGGGTCCTGACAGTCCCCGCCGGCCCGATAGCCCACCGAGCATGGTGAAAAATCCCGAGAAAGCTCTATTCACGTTCAAGCAGGTACGGTTACCTGCTGGGTTGAATACAACTAGCAGCATCTTAGATTACGGTCGTACAGCGGAGCTAAGCCGTTGGCTTAGCTGTGCGCAGCTGGCCAGCTGGTCATCGTCATACCTGAATCTCTTTCCAATCTTCATTGAACCTCTTATTGTCAGCAAAAGGATCGTTATCCGTTGAATTGTTCGCTGCGTAGTCCTTATCCCTACATGATCATGATTCTTATTCAACCTTTCTTTTTTGCGTTTTATTTTTCTGCCCACATCTCATCCTATTCCGTAAGGTACAAATGATATGCGAGCGTATGTTGAAAGAGCGAGAGGATGCCTTGAGGGAACAATACGATGCCGTGCTGACCACGAAACTAGCCGAACAATATGATGCATTTGTGAAGTTCACATATGACCAAATACAGAGACGTTACGAAGCAGCGCCAAGTTGTAAGTATAGCCACGTATCGGTCATCTAGCGATGCTCACCTGCGTACGTCTGCGTTCATGTTGCACGTTTAACTTACATCTTTTCACTCCTTTATCTTGCAGACCTCTCCTAATCAGGGAATCTTTTTTGCCAGCACTAAGAAGACAGGCTACGGCGGGGAGTAGAGCACTCACGTAAAATATTGGAGCAGAAAAAAAACATAAATTGATACCGAAAGATTGCGCAAACGTAGCTTCAAAAATAAGAAGAACAAGAAGGCGGAATAGAAATCCCCACAGCAGGATGCAGATCAGAGAAGTAAATTTAAGATAACAGCAGGGAACAGCAGGGCCACAGCAGACATCGGAAAGCCTAAACGTGTGGCAAACATAAAGAATGGTATGGTTTGAGCAGCCGTGTGCACCATCGACGTATAGGAAGAAATCAGCAACTCACAGCCAAAAAGCCGCCACTACACACGCAGACGGATCGTAAGGATCGTAGAACAATTCGTTTGCTTCTTCCAAATCCATCTGCAATCAATACACTTCTAGGAAAAAGCATCATCATCGACGTGACTCTGTTATGCTGCAAGTACAACAAAGCGGCTTCGAAATCCGGAGGGACAGTGGTGTGCGGAATTGGATAACGTTTGTCTTAAGTGACTTTTGTTGCTTTACCTTCCTCTGCTTCTATATCTCTACCTTCGAGAATCATCAGCAAATGAAGAGACACTGTTGTGTCGTTTCGCTGCACATTAATTAGACGTTCTTTACTTTTTATTTCACGGTTCAGTTCAGTTGTTCCATTTGACCTTAGTTAGCGGAGCTCGCGGGAGAGAGTGATAGTGAGGTCCAAAAGACAGCAAGACGGACGAAGCATATTTCCACTGTTTTTCATTGAACTGAAATCTAAATTCGGATTAGTTTATAAAATGTGGCAGCAACAGCTTGTTCGAAAGGCGAAAGATAGCAGCAGTTGTGTGGGGTTCCCGTTTGTTGTCAATAGATTTTGATTTGTTTAGATAGCTCGTAAGTTAGAACCATCTTCTCTTCGTGTTTTGGGTTGTGGCGATTTGCGCCTTAGTGAGTCACTCCACTGAGTGACTAGAATTTGTTTTCTTTTGCTTTTGCCCGAAACTGATGGCGTTAGTTTCATTCTTCATACTTGTTTCGTTACTCTCCTTCTAGTTCCAATTTCCGCTGCCCTTTGTTCCGTTTGATATTTTGCTGTTTTCCGCCAACGTTAATACCCTGTTTGCGTTCATACCACTGAACTTGCCTCGAGCGAAAAATAAGATTCAAATTGAGGAATTCTTTGATAAGGGTTTAGGGTGGGCGAACACAAGCCTTACACGTCATACCATAACCGTATCGTTCGATCTGGTGAAAATGGGCGAGGTGGTTCAGGATTGCAATCGTAGTTAATCTAAGTTACGTCGTATTCTAAGGAAAATACACAACACGTACTTGTAAGAACACGACTCATTTGATAAGATAAGCTAGCGCAGAAGCCAACGATTATTTATATGACTTCTTGTGTAGCTTATGAGCAGCAGCAGTAATCTTGGAGTAGAAGAAATCTACTTTCCAGTCAGTGTGGTTCGATCTATCGGTTTCTTTGTAGGCTCTTCTGGCATAGAAACACGCAGACGTGTCTTGTGTTTGTGCGTGCACAGCGACAGTTGATGGATTCTTTAATTTTGCATTTCTTTATACCACTCTGGAGTAGTTGTTTTCACAGCGATTCAGATCCATGCTTT
>NC_064878.1:57363548-57371048 GCF_943734665.1 Anopheles aquasalis | reverse complement strand
CATGCTGCTGGCATCCGTTTTTCAAAAGCGACCGTTACTGTGACGAAGGCCGTTAACAGAGTGTCCTTTTTTAATCTTTCTCTTTTTGCTTGTTACAGGATATCGCAAAAATGGATGCTTCGATCGATCGCTATGCAAAACAGATTGCCACTCAGCAGAGCGAAATGAAACGGTGGCTCGATCGCTACCGGCAGGCCATGCGTCAATTGAACAGCGTGCGCGATGAGGTAAAGCAATCGGAGATGGCCACGCTGCTGCAGAGCTACTTGGTGGGCAAAGAATCCGAAATCCAAGCAGCCAAGGCTGCCCTCAAGGCACAGCACATGGCCCAGTGCATCACGACGTACGGCGAGCAGAACAAACAGTGGCAAGCCATCATGCAGCTCGCCAGTGAGATTGTGCAGCAGAACTATCTGCTCCTGCGTGGAATCGATCGGTTAGACAATGTGACACTGGAAAAGATGCGCAAGCTGGTCAAGCTCAACCAGCGGCAGCGCGGAGTTACCTTCTTCGATGACGACAACCAGCAGGGAGACCTACTAAACACCAGCGGCAGTGACAACAGCATCGAGGACATTGCCAATCTGTCCGAGTGCTCCGAGGATGCCGTCGATCTTGCGACCCTTGAAGGTGCGGCCAATGGTACCTCGTACAAGCGAACGATACAACGACAGGGTGAGAGTGAATCGGAAACGGAACCACAGGAACCCGAAGAGGGCACCACATCGAAGGGAGGCCGACAGCAGGAAGAACAGGTTAACGTTTTCAAAAAACCCAAACACGTAAACCGTGCCCTGGTCTTCAAACCGATTACGGTGCCTTCGACTCGAACCACGGTCATGCGAAAGACACCGACCAAAGCGAAAGCGTTGGTCCAGCAGCAGCAGCGCATCAAGGTTCCGAAGCTGCTGGTAACCGAGGCTCCCGGCGGAATTCTGCGAAAGGGTGGACGTCTGCTCAAGAAGCAGCTACCATCGGTTGGTGACCGGGCAGGGGATGGTTCGGATACTTCGGAAGAGCTATTACCGATCGGAGGCGGGGGCGACGGTTGTGATAACCCGAATTCAACATTCTGCATAGACACTGCCAGTGGCAAAGAGACGGATTCCGTGTTTTCTAATGTGCTGGTTGAATCGAACGTCGATGCGGAAATACTGGACAAAGGTAAGGCAGATGATCGAAATGATCGAATGATTCGATCGAGCGATCCATGATTGACCACTGTTTCTACTTTAATTTTTCCAGTGTTACGCCGTGCGTCGATGAAGGGCAAGGTGACACTATCGGTCGCCAAGGAGAACCGCAAAAAGAGCCCAAAACGTATTGGCAAGAGTCCACGGCCGTTGAAAACGGTTGCACGAAGTGAGTCTCATTTGACCCTCTGCACGGTGCCAATGTTGGCCATCTGCACAGTGGCCGGCACGAAGCAAACGAAGCAAACGGAATCTGACGAAGACACTTTCGATCTCTCTTCCATTCCTTCCTCTATTACCAAAACAGCAAACTCTTCGGCCACTGCGGTCATCAACCGATACCGAATGATGAAGGGCAAGGATACGGCGGGCATCAAATCGTTGGCAGCAGCATCGACCAGCAGCAGTAGTGCCGCAACCACCGCCACAGCTCATGCTCTTCCAGTTGGTCCAAAAGTGGGACCGGTGGCACGATTGGGCGGTGCTAACGGTAATAACAACAATCTAGAGAATGATAACGACCGCAATCGGCACATCCGGCTAATGGGCATCAAAAAGTAAAGTCAGTTGGAACCGAGGCCAAAGTCAGGGTAATCGAACTGCATCCCTACCCCCCGAGAGAGAGAGAGAGAGTTCCGATACCGGTCATCGGCTGTACTAGAGGAAGTTGTTGAGAAAATGTATTTTGAACTATGAATGCTTTTACTATTATATATGTATATTCACGCAGCAACATTCATTTATCGGGTGGACGTAGAACGTTTTTATGCTCGAGACAGAATCTTATATAAAGGAAAACAAAAGAAGAAGCCGACGCGACCGGATCATAACCAGTGCGTAGAGGGGAGAAAACCGATAACGAAGAGACTGCGTTTGAATAACAAGTGTCTTCACATGTGAACTGCAATAAATTAGATACTCACGCCCGCGGAGACCGGAGAACGGAGTTCGATTAGAGAAAATTGGGACGCTTTATTGCAAAGAAGAAGAGTTGAATGATACGTAAAATACATCGACAACACGCCATCGCCGCCGCGCACACGACGGTTCCTAATGGGTGTTGGTTCTTCGTACCCAGAACCGTGCACGGTAATCCTCGGAGCAGCTCATGAAGGCGGACTGTGTCGGCGAGTGTACGATAAACCGAACCGGTCCATTGTGGCCTAGCGACATCAGGTGGCAGCGGGCAGCGTTGCGAGAGTTCCAGGCGCACAGTGAAGTGGTCGCTTCATCCGGAAACAGCACATAGTCCTCGGTGTGATTGAAGATGGCCTGCGTTTGATGTTCCTGCTTGCCCGTCGTTCCGGCACCGGTGTACGCAATCAGGCACCGGCTCGTGCTCAACTCCCACAGCTTCACCAGCGAATCCGTGCCCGAAGACAGCAGATACTTGCCGTTGCGCGTGAAATGAAGCGAACACACATCGGCACCATCGTGCGCCTGATAAAACGTATTGATGCACCGTCCACTCACACCATCCCACAGCTTAATCGTTCCATCCATACTGCCGGTGGCCAGAATCTTCGCATTCGGTGCATACTTGACGCACATGATCGCTCCCTTATGCTGCTGCGATGGAATGGCACCGACGAAACACTGGGCCGTGTGAACATCGTAGATCCGCAGCACATTATGATCCGTACCGACGGCCATGTAGTCACCGGTCGGATGGAACGCTAGGCAGCGTACCTGCGCACAATCGCCCAGCACCTTGTGGGCCTTTTTGATCGAAGGTTTCGAGATGTCGAACAGCTTCACGGTGCAATCGCGCGACGCCGACGCCAGGATGCGACCCTTCGGATGGAACTCCAGAAAGGACACCTCATCCGTGTGATCGTACAGCGTGCGGATGACCGGATGGGCATGCTGTTCCCGTCCCGTCTCCATATCATCCAGCGACGATTTGGCCAGCATCCGGTCGACATCCAGAATTTTGATGCTCGCATCAACACTGCCCGTGGCCACCAGCTGCCCATCGGCACTGAAACACCCGGCCCGGCAGGCCTGCTTGTGCGAGGTAACGTACGCCGTCTCGTACGAGGCCGGTTCGGGCGCTAGCGTGGAACCCTCGGTTTCGAACTCCAAATCGAGCCCACAGGGCAGATCGTCAAACAGATTGCTGTCCTTCGATTGGTCGATCTGCGTCGCCTGCTTGAAGATGTTCATCAACCGATCGCTCGGTGGACACGGTGGATCGGCCCGGACCACTTTCGTCAGTTCCACCGCAACGCCATGGTGCCCATCGTAGAACAGCTGGCTGGAAGTAACGGGGGAAGCCGCGACGGTTATTACACTCTTTATTACACGGTGCTCCTCGTTTACCTGATCATCATTCGGTAGAGCTGTTCACGGCATTTCAGAAGATCCTTATTTTCGGCCGGTTCCTGCTGGTCCTTCATTTTGTTGCCGTCGCCGTTATCCAGTTTCGCTGAAATTATGATGCCGAAACGAGCAGGCGGTGGTAAACAAACTCGTTTCGTTATGTTTTGGTTTTTCGTCAAGTTCCCCCCCGGGGGGGTTCGTTCCACACGGTACCACACGCAAAGTGCAGTTGAAGCCATCAAAACTAATTCCTGCAGGTAAAGGACGCAATTTCTAACCAAAACGATGGGAATATTTCGGAAAAACAGAGGAAAATCACCGATTAAAGGCTGCAGGATCACCGCACTTGACCAGTATAAACAGAACAGCATAATTATGCTGCACTGGCAATAAAATAAAAACAAAAAGCAAAAAATATCATAACACGATCTGCGCATGAGGTAAGACCGCCGTGCCGGTCCGAGAAAAGTGTGCTTTTTAGTGTAAACTCGGTAGGAAAATACATAAAATGGCCCTTCTGGTACGGTACACCAACCTGCCGCAGTGGTCACGGGCGGCACGGAAAACGCTCGGCTATCGGATGCAATCCACAGCACCGCGCTTGGAGGATCGTGGAGGTCTCGGTCAGGATGAAGGTTGGTAGCAGGCGAGGCTCTTGGCGCTCTCACTGACTAGTAATTCATTGGTTTTTCGGTTTTCAGAATTCCGTGTGTTAAACTTGAGGCAGGTGAAAAATCAACGTGCAGCCCGCCGAAAGGCAATCCGTCCAGATGTGCCACCACCACGGTTAGGTTTTTGACCTTTCGCATTTCGTTGAAGAACTTCCGATGACGCTCACTTCGCCCCCCTTCCCACAGGTCACAACAGATGGCAACGGATCAGGATTGGGGTGCGGTATGGCCTGGACCCCGTACCTTCCATCCTGCCACCGTTCCATTGCCCCTCCGGCAGGGTTACGCGACGAAGAAGAACCAGATGGCACCGGGCAAGTTTGCAAACGCGGAACTGATGAAGATTCCCAACTTTCTGCACCTCACACCACCGATCATTAAGCGGCAGTGTGAAGCGTTGAAACAGTTCTGTAACCCCTGGCCGAAGGGGCTCGAGACGGAGGAGCAGATGCAGAGACACTTTCCGTTGACCAGCATTACGGCCGATTACTGTCACGCACTGCCCACGATCCGCAATCCGCTGTCACGGATCGTCACGGTGCAGCTACAGCTCGGTGCCCTGCAGCTTGATCGTCACGCGAAGGATAAGTTGCTGCGATTGGTCGGTGAACGGTACGATGCCGAGAGTGATGTGCTGACGATCGTTACCGATCGGTGCCCGTTGAAGAAGCAAAACTACGATTATGCGATCTATCTGCTGACGGCGCTGTATCACGAGTCGAACGTAGTGGAACCGTGGGAAGCGACCAAGAGTGAAGCGGACATGGAGTACTATGATTTCGAGCGGAATTGCAGCAAAAAGAATGCCGAGGCGACGCTGAACTGGGGTAAGAAGGAGGGGGATGCGGGTTGGGCGGCCTGTCCGGGCGAGTTTGCCGATGCCGTGGCGAGGCTCTTTAACGACGGAGAAAACGGTTACAATTTGGACAAGTACAAGGAGCAATCGTTGGCCCTGTTGGGATTGGTGGCGCCTGCGGCCCCTGTATCGCAGTAGCATTTGTGTTCGTAGTGGATAGAGCAGAAGGTCGCTAGAAATGTTTAATAAAAGCCCTCCGACCGAGGGATGGAACCGACAAATTGTACACATTTTTTTATGTGTCCTCGCCTGCTTCACACTTGGAAGGTTCTTGGTTAGATTTCTGGTGGAAACACTCGCAAGTATTTTCCCCCCATCTAGTAATCTTCTAATTAATATTTTGTTTTTTTTTTAAAGAAAGATCTCGCTTGCTTTAGTTTTTTTGCGTAGTTTTCGGATTATTTGTGTCATAAATTTGCAAAATCCGTCACTGCATTCAACATTCTGCCCTAAATCTGTCTCGCTTCACTTTCTCTTCCATGAATTAAATAATGAGATGGGCGATTCAAAGAACTATGACCCAGTACAAGGACTGTCAATCTTAGAACATGAAAGGCTCTATTGTATTTCCTTGACATGTATAGCGGAACGAACTACTGCAGCGTTGCAGTGAGCAGCAAGCCCACAGATGAACAGATAAAACTCGCGATTCGAGATCAACTTAAGCCTAGTAGGGCTTGCGATCTGATCGTTTCAAGATCCTCACATCTGTTTTGCTGGTTTGATCTTCCAAGACATTCAACAGTATGGATCACGTGTTTCCGCTAATGATGGTCACCGTTAGTTTTGTGTCGCTTGTGCTCGGTAAGGTGGTACACCAACCATCGTTAGGAAGTGCAGGACCGAGTGCATCAACAATCGCTCCGATCAACGATCGTCAACTCGGCAGCCAGGAAACGCTGGACTATCTGCCTGATCGTGGTAGTGAATCGGACCTTCCGTACGAGATGGTTGCTCATTCAAATTTCAACAACCGTTTGCTGATTAATCGGACGATCCCGGGGTCGCGGGATACGATTATGGATAATGCCACGAAACGTCGTACACGCCACACTCCCGGTGGTTCGCATGCGTCTCCTTCTGCAGGACCTTCACGCTACTACGATAGTTACGGTGAGTGGCATGGGGGCGTGTCTGGTGTCGATCAGTGGCCCCATCTGCATCCGCATTACGAGGGACACTATCATCAGCATCATCAGCATCACGGTACGATTGATAGCGGTTGGCCATGGAAACCGTCTACTAATTTGGGCGGTACGATTGATTGCAACGGCAGCCTACTGAGTCTGCAGCTCACCCTGCTGCAACCATTGATGCTACTCGGAACGCTCTCCTTCGTCGTATGTCTCGTTAATGCGCTGCTAGGGTTGCTGGATAAGGTGAAGCTCCCCTCGTTACGCTCTCGAGATGAACAACCTGATGGACTCGGGATGGCAGGAAGCCCCGAGGGACCGAACGAGCTGTTGCTTGGCCATCTTTACCAGATTTTCGGTGGAACGAATGGTGGCGTTCTGGCGGAACAACATATCCCCCCCATGGGTAATGGCACCGATCACGGGAGGCTGTGATTTGCTGTTGTTCGGCAGTCGGGCAATCGAAATAAGCGGTGTAGCGTTTATTAGTGCGCATGCTTTTTTTTCTTGTTAAACAACGTTATTATCCGATTTTCAATTCCATAAATTACATAAGCCTTCCTTTTTGTTTCAATCGAATTGCGACGAATATCACTAAAAGAAAGAAAAAAAGACGCAAACCGCGCTTCATTTAGAAAAAACACGACAAACAACGATAAAACCGTAACACCGAGATCATTTAATGATGTTTTAAAACATTTATTGTATCTTACTTCTGCTGTTTAGTTTAGGTTCTTTCCACTTTCCTCTCGCCCCCCGGGGGGTTCTGCCGGGAGTCCGACACGTTTATAATGCTTATATGGTTTACTCTCAACATACAGGTATTTCATCTAATCCTAGGGACAGAAAATGGATGTGTGACTCTGTGTGTTTGTGTGTGTGATCGGATTTGCTGTTGCCCCTTTGCCTAGGCTTACGGCAAACAGCTTGCTTTCACCCGGCACAGAGGATTATGCATCACCTCAACATCTAGACCGACCGCTGGATGATGGGGTGCGACGGGGTTGCGACACCACTGGTACCACCATATGCGCCTCTCATTGGGTGCCAGTGTGTCTGTGCGGCAACGGTTCTTTCATCTTCTCCTATCTCCTCCCTATCTATCTTACACTCACGTCCTCGCCACCCTTGTCCGGAGGGACCCCGGACGTTTCTGGGAGTTGAAAACACAACAACAGCGCATACGCATGCAGTTCATGGATTTTGAATTCGCTCAAAGCTAAACCCCGTCGTCCTTTCGTTCTAAATACACCGACCGAGTCTATACCTTCCGCTTCCGGGGGTTACAATTCATTCGACATTCTGTCTGCAGTGTTCGCTCCTCA
>NC_064878.1:57353548-57358548 GCF_943734665.1 Anopheles aquasalis | reverse complement strand
AGCCGCACGCACACAATACTCATTGATCATCCCACAAACTGAAACTGGAGGGTTTTACAATATATGATCATAAAACATACACCAGCCCCGCTCACTTCCCCGACCACGCGAGACATCGTGTCATCATCGCATTTTGCTGGTCGGTGGCAATGCCTGGCGTGCCCTTCGGTGATTATGAGCAACCACGTGCCACGACGTGCGGGTGGTGGTGGTGGTGGTGGGTGTTCTTCTTTTTATAGCTCTTCTCAACATACATTAATGATGTCACAACGAACGCGCAACATTCAGTCTTCCCCGCAGTAAATCGATATCTTTGTGGTACACGGCGATGTGGACATGGGCTAAGAAAACAAGGGGGGGGGGGGAGGCCATGTGTCTGTTACGGTTTCAACGGATTTCCTTTCAAACTGTCAACCGAGCAGCTGCAGCGAGAGGAGCTTGTTGAGCCGCGAAGAAGCATAATCAAAAGAGAAGCGAGTGAAACGTGTGCCGTCTGTGGCCGGTAAGTGTCACTCCGAAAACTGCAATTGCACCACACCAGAAGACACATACACCCACACATACACCCACCGGAGAAGGCCCCTCTCATAACATCGGTTTATCATTGTTTATTCATTCATTCGCTGGGCCAGCGAGTGGAGCTTTCGCCTTCACCAAGCCAGAGCGAACATGCCAGAGTAAATTGGTACACTACCGGGATACCGGTGGCCAAAGGGGGGGGGGGGGGGGGACGCTTGCGAGGGTGAATAAGTAGGGTCCCAATCAAGCGCCGCAGTACGAACTGGCGGGGGGAAGTGGGTCCTTTATTTGTATTTTGTGTCACGAAAGAACATTGGTGCTCTGTGTGAGTGCGATTTGCAGTGAGGCAGGGGGAGGGATGGGGTGGGAATCTAATCATTCCCATTCTTTTTATCGCAAACATCGTTTACATAATGTTAACGTTTATGTGCACTTGTCGCTTTAACGTTTGTTTCTATTTATTTTGCCCCCCCCCCCCCCTCACATCCCCCACAACCTATCCAATCACCACGAACTAACTGACTAAGTCCATTGATTGCAGGAGCAGATCGAGAGGGAGGCAAATGATGATGATGATGATGGTGATGGTTCACGGTGCGGCAGCCCATTTAGATGCCAATCTTATTGGGGAATGAGCGTCCCGGAACAGATTTCTAATAACGAATCGTTTCAATTTAAATTGTCATTCCATGGCCATGGCCGCCTCTTCCTCTTCCGCTGATCTATCTCTCTGCGAATGCTTGCACTCTCTCTCTCGCTCTCCCTTCTCTCTATTTCACTCACATGCTCTCTCGTTCTCTCACTTTCTCTCCCTCTTTTCTCTCTCTCTCTCTCTCTCTCTCTCTCTCTCTCTGTCTCTCACTTCCGATTACTCCAAAAAGGGCGCACACTACGGAGTTACTAAAAAAGCCCGCATCTCCATTATCTTCATTTCGCACGCACTACACTAAGGTCAGCATTAAGGAAACACTCACACAAATAAGCATCATCATGTTAAACAACCGCCACTAACTAAGGGGTCTCCTCCTAACAAAAACCCCCCAAACTCCCTCTACTCTGGCACACACTACTAATCATCAACGGGCCACGATGACGCCGCGGAGGTTCGAAATCAACAACACAACAACACGCGAGCGACGCAAACGACGCGAACGACACGCAGCAAACCACACAACCGTTCTCGCCGAAGGCTGAAATCCGAGTGAGCGGCGGCGCTATGGTGCTGAGCAACAATGAGCAACAATGATTGGACAGGGGGCGCGTTCGTGAGCACGAAGACGGCACGAACGGATTGTCGCGCCCGGAGGGAGCTGCGAGAGCCAGCAGGATTCCTCCATATCGCCGCGCTCGAAAGGGGTGTTCTGAGATTAAAGCACACAGAGACACACACCCACACATACAGAGAGAGTGAGCGAGAGAGAGAGGGCAACAGAGAAATATGTGTTCGCTGCTCACTATAATCCTTTTGGCCAAAGGATGCGCGCACCCACGGTTAGGTCGGTCGATGCATGAGACCGGGCTACTATGTTAACTCGCGCGAACCTCTCTCGTGCGGCGCGCGCGATGTTGTTTGTTTAATTCGTTTTTGCGAGTGAAGCCAGAGAGCGGAGAGGAGAGGTTTAGTCACTCGCAATAGCACCCCGAAACCGAAGAGGTTGTTAGTCCACCATCAAACCCCCGCTCCTCCCCCACCAGCGGGAACTGGAGATTGTAGGGTTTTAGTAGCGTAACGTCGTGTATTATTATTACTTCCGTTACAGTCATTTACGATTGCGCGCGGCCTGCTGTGTGATTGCGCGGTGATTGTTTTTACGTGGAAGGAAGCAAAAGGATTCCACATTACCGGACCTCTATCATTTCAACGAAGCAAGCTGCTGTTACTAGCCGTTCGTTTAGCCTAAGTAGTTGGTGTGTTACTTACTTTGTGTTATCTCTTTTCCTTGTATCTCTCTCTCTTTTTTTCTTCTCTGTTCCCCTTTTATTTAGTTGCCTTTACTGCTGCTTCATACCGCTGAGCATACCACTTTGATTGATTGTTTCTTGCGCTCACTTCGTTCCATTTCCCCCACCTGGCACTGTGGTACGCACGCTACCATCATCCATTTTATTGTTGCTATTATACGCAGTGTTTCATTCGTTCGTTCGTTCGTTCGTTAGTTCGTCCATTCCTGGTGCTGTTGCAGCAATACATTTTTATTTATGGGAAGCGAGACCGACTTGCACAACGTGGCCAGCTCACACAACTATCGCTCTACTGCTCGCGGGCTTGTTAAAATGGGAATTATATTTTCAGAACAAGAATATCCCGCTAGCCAGCCCCGTACGCTGTTCGTCGTATATTATAACATTTATTATTTTTTCTCGCTCTCTCGCTCTCCTTCCATCATTTCCCCTTCGCGGTTCGATGATGATGCTGCTGATGATGATGGTATTATGTATCTTACTTAAGCTGATTCCATTTGCGTCGAGCACAGGCACACACAACGCAACGCGAGCACGTTCGTTATCTTCCGTTCATCTGGAATCTATTCAATGTGGCGTATACTATCAGCAGCGACCATACTCCCTCCCCACCCGGGTTCTCTATCTCTCTCTTGCGCTTCGGTCATCAGTATACGTCAGAAAAATCAAGGAAACGAAGGGGAATATAATAACAATCATAATACTGTTGGATGGATATTATTATACCAATCGTTTCCAGGGCTTCTACTCTTGTGATTCCTACTTGAAAATAGAGATAGAGAGATAGAGAGGGAGATAGAAAAACACAGAGAAAAATTGTATGCGTGTTTCCGCTTAGCTAGATTCCTACATTTGGTCGTTTGGAGGAGGGCTTGTGCATCGAAAATGTTTTTTTTTTCGAATTCGTTTTCGTCCTCCTGCAGGACTAAAAAGGAATCAGAAAATTATGAAAAGTTTAGAAGAACGAACGACAGAACGAAGGAACGAATAGGTGGAAGAAGTAGAAATGGAGAAAGCAGCAGCAGCAGCAGCATAAGAGATAGAGAACAAGAGGGTCTCCTTAACGCCTTTGTATGAATGGGTACATCTTAAGGGTTTAAGCATCCTACACAATGATTTACACCTTCAGCACCTTCAATTCAAGCAACCACCATTCATTGTTCGCTGCCGTTTTTGGACCACTCAACTCAACGCCGTCACTTTCACGCTTGACTACCCAGGAGGTAGTAGCAGCGTACCAAAGGAGAGAAGAGAAAAAAAAACGGAATCAAACACACAAAACGAATGATGAAGTCGAGTCCCGTCGCGAGAAGATCCGTACTATCTTCTTCATCAAGAAACAGGCATCTTGGATTGATGCATAAAAACATGGTGTCTTAAGTCAAACGCGCTATTCGTCCCGAAAAAAGGGCTACCTAGCGGTGTGGGTATTGAAATGATCCCCGAGTCTCCTGGTTACCGTGCGACGATCGTGCTGCTGCTCACTTTGATTGGTTTCAAAAAGGTCTTGTGGGATTGTGAAACTAATCGCCAGTTGTTTGGTGAGATGACCTGATTTCCGATGCGAGATGATGCTATTCTCCTATTGCTGTTGCTGTCTGTCTTTGTCTGGCCGGATTGGATTCTCCTCTTCCGTCCTCTGAGCTGAGCTGCAGCCATCAGCATGCTCTGGCTGTGGCCTGTTGTGTAGCGGTAATACTGCTACAATCGATTCATAAGTTTTATTGTGCAAAAGCTCTTAAATTTCAGTTTCTCTTAATGGTATCCGGGCGAACCGGCGGAGAGGTTTATGGCTTTGGCCATATTTATAAAAAGCCATCCATCGAGCACAATAACCGCTCCCTTCTCCGTCCCTCGCCATCACCATCGTCGTCGTTTTGTGGCCTTGGTGAATACGCACCGTGCCCCGCAAGATTGATGAATCTTTGCTGCCAATTTCTGGACGAATTATTATTATCTTTTTCCTTGTTCGCTTGCGCGCGTTACAGCGCTCATCGTTTGGCTCCAGCGCATACCAAATTAATCACATTTCATGTTCGAACGGGACGACACGGCAAATCTTGCTACGCCGATGCATTTAGGAGCCGTAGAGAGCGGGAGAGTTTTGTTCTTGGGCAGAGGCTGAGCTGATGCTTGAATATTCAATAGACGACGACGATGATGATGATGATGATGACGAGGGCAACGAGGGTGACTTGAGCAGCCGAGAACCATGGGGATGATATGCGTTTGGCCTTTCAAGTTCAATTGTTTCATAAATCTCTGAAGTGTTTGTCTTCTGATTGCCGTTCTTGCTCTTTTTCCCTTCGGTTTTCGGTGGAATGCGTGTGAACGATCAAATGTGTTTCCATTCAAATTGTGTTTCTGTTTCATCTCCATATTATTATTACTATTTTTGTTGTTGTTGCTTTATGAGCATCATGAGGGTATTATTTTTCACCACCACCACCCCACACACATCTAGCATGTGTGTTTATTGCGCGTTCTTGTGCTGTGGGGTGTGTCTTTACAGCACTCGC
>NC_064878.1:57338548-57348548 GCF_943734665.1 Anopheles aquasalis | reverse complement strand
TGGCGGCGTTCGTGTAGATGTATGCGCGCGCACACAAGAAGTAGTATAATTATTTATTTAAATAAAGCTGCCTTAATTGACTTTCAAATAACGTGCGCTCCGTGCGGGGTTCTCGTCGGATCGAACGTCGAACTAAAATCTCCTCGAACACACACCAAATGGATGCAGCAAGATGATGAAGGGGTGTTGTTGGGTGCCGTTGAATCGAAATGAAGCTGGAATGTTTTATTAACAATCAAAACCATTCGCTTCGTATAGCGCTTCGTATAATACGCTACTACGTCGGTGCCGGTTTTTGCTGGGAGATTAGGAGAAACTAGATCGTGCCTTGCTATCGGGCTATGGCTATCTTTGGACTACATAGCGATAGCCCGGCGATGCTGCTGCTGCTGCCGCTTGGAATATAACGGGGGAACATAACAACAAACTTTTACAACAGAAATTATTTATTCCATCACCATCACACCACCATTTGGCGCAATGTTAGGGCAATCGTTCTTCTCCCTCTTTCTCACTAGATGCCATCCTCCTAACTTAGGACAACTTTCGACCGAAAAAAGCCCGAAGATGGCGGCAGCACTAGTAGCGAGGATCAAAGCAAGCAAAAGGGCAAAGCCAAAAGTCAAACCGAACGAACGATGAGCGCGTGTTCGAACATTGCCAATGTTGCGCGCACACATGCACACGACAACATTACGGTCTAGACCGTGAAGATATGCCCGATAACAATCGATGAGAGCTCGATGCTCGATGGGAAGGTGATCATAAAAATGGGAACGAATCAACGAAGCGGGTTGCAGCAGTGCAGCAGAGCAGTCCACAGAGCAGAGCAGGCCATTCCGAGTCCGTGCGACCATTTTAGCTCCGATATAGTGTGACGCGCATGACATATCCATACCAACCCCCCTTTTGGAGGTGATTACTGTGCTCAAACTATGTGGCAGCAGCAGCAGCAGCAGCAGCAACATTCCAACACCAACATGCAGCAGCAGGGGCACTAACTTTTGCCGCAACACACGTATATGGGAGTGTTATGTGAAGATTCGGTTGTTTTACTTACTTTGAGTGAGCTCAAAGAAGAAGTTTTTGTGTGTCGCACGCCCGGTGGAGCAGCAGGGAGGTGTATCACATTGGAATAGAGATAGTGCTGTGGCCCCATTTCTTGCACACACTCCCTTTCCCCCTCTCACTCGCTATCTCGCTCTGTTTTACGACAAGGAAAGGAATAATTTATCCGGCTACCGAGCGAACGACCGGACAGAAAGTTAATGCCTTTAACTTAGACCATATCTTTTCGGTTGTGCCGGTCGCCATTCGTTGGCCATCTCGTCTATTGATGTTAGTAGCCTTAGTGGTAGTAGTGGCAGTAGTAGTACTCCAGCCCATCATTGTGGAGGGTTTTAGGGTGTGATCTAGCAGCTAGCAAGCACACAGCGGCCATTTCGAGCACGAATAACACAGCGCAACATTATTATGCTTGATTCACCATTATGATTTCCATTCAACGATGGCTCGCGATGGCCCGCACATGGTTGGATCGCATCGCAAAACGAAATAAATTGCAACACACAGCCAGGCACAATGTGGACCACGAAGAGTCCACCGAGCAGAGCGTCGTTCCTGTGTATTTGTGTAATTTAATTCACTATCGATCCGGTACCACTAGTGTGCCTGTACGTACGTGTGCTCCGCCGCTTTGTGCCTGGGTCCATCTGTGTTCAAATGACGTGGAGAGGGGATCGTCGTTAAGTGTGCTGCTCCGGTGTTGTGCCTAACCTTCCACTGTACTTCTACGACTTTGCTCTTTTTTTTTATATGTCTTGTAGCATCCACCCCCCCGCCGGGAGCGCTCCGGCTCTCGCACTCTTTCTCTCGCCAGTTCACAAAGTTGCACATTTTATGCAATTGATGATCTGTGGCACGAACAAGATTGTCATGCTGGTGGGACTGGACTGGAGCACCACCGGGTTCGAATTTCCAGCAATGCTGCTGATGGATGGTCTGGAATGGGAATGAAATGGGCATGGAGGTGGAAACCATACACGATGGCAATCTGTTATGTATGTGATTCGACAGAAAATACACAAGTGTCTGTGCTGACTATCTGTGCTTCTGATGCTGGAGCTGCTGCTGATGTGCCACTCACTCGAGCATTCAAGGATGACCCCTCTTAAGCGGTCACATAGTTTGCCGTTAAATTAGAATCCTCTCGGCACCCACTCTCTCCCTCTCTCTCTCTCTCTCTGTCTGTCTTTCGCTGAACAACGAAAGAATGATGGTGAATGTCTAGGAACGGAATGTGATACGCACAATAGACAGTCATTGTTGCTGTTGGTGCGAGTAAAAGACCCGAAGAGAAAAGTAAAAAGAACCTCCCAAAAACCCTTAAATCTTATGCTCATTAATATTCTTTCTTCGTTGCGCCCGTTATCGCTTTCAGCACACACCGAGCTTAACAGACAGTTTTCGGTGTTCTGCTGTTTCGTTCTGGTGTAGCGAATACACTCCCCCCCTCGGCCACACCAAGGTACACACTCTCGCGCTGAAGAACTTGCGCGTGAAAGGCGATGTACGATATGAGAGATGCCGAGATGTGATGAGAGAAAAAGGCATACCAGAAAACCGGCTCACCAGCATGGTGATGAGCTGACACAAGCCATGCCTCGGCGGGGGATTGTAACACACTAATAAAGTTGTGATTTAATTTAATGGCATGCCCTTTTGTATTATAGAAACACACCATCGTATCATCGTAAAGCAACGCTAATGGAAAGGAGAAAAACAGATTGGAAAACGGATGGTTATGGCACCACTACTTGCTCATTTCTTTCTTTATTTTCTTAATTTATTTCCACTAGACACACAGCATCACGGCCACACAAGCGATAAAAACAAAGGAAAAGTTGTTTACAGCCAGAGAAAATATGCAACCCATTCAACGATGATCACGCCACCGCATCTTGTTATGGGAATGGATAGCAGCATCCCAATGCGATCTGATACGATCCGATCGTCGCTCAGTCACCACCACATCAGACACACTGTTCGAAGCCAAACCATACACTACTCCGCTATAATGAGAGAGCACCGGATACAATGTTTTTTTTTTCTTTCTTTCGAGCGCAACATCTGTTTCGCATTGAGTGTTTCCCGCTCGCTGAGGCGCCGAGAGGGGGTTGACTGGACGTGGGAAATCCAGTTTTCTCTGGCCACCACTGGTCTTTTCCGCTCGTACTTGTTGAATGCGCGCTCGGTGGTCGACGAGCGACGAGCACAACCATCACCACCATCGGAAGCACCATCACCATCACAAGAGAGTCCTTTTTGCTGTATCCTTTGTGTGGGGGAGGGTGCTGTTCACAACAAGGCGACCTACCGACCGACCGACAGACAGACAGACAGCCAGACTGGTTGGCTGGTTGGCTGGTTGGCTGCAAGCTCCCGTTCGTCGTCAGTAAGTAAACCATTCGGAAGCGGTTTCGCTTGAAGCACGCAAAACAGGTGGTGGCGCTTTTTCCTGGTCCCTCCCTTTCAGCTGAGCTTGAGGGTGAGGAGATCCCCAAGCGCACCGCCAAGGACACTCAAAGGCAGTCAGGGGTGGGAAAACCCCGTGAAAAGCGGCAGTGCATGACACAAGCTCACAGGTCGTCGCTCTTGGTTTCGTTCGTTCGTTCGTTCGTTCGTTCGTTCGCCGCTCCCTCGGTGGGCCATTGAAAAGGGGGAGCCGTATCGCAACTCGGTTCGCGCGAGCTCGATCCGTACTCGAAGGATTCACCCACCCAGCCAGCCGGCGAGACGACGACCCATCGCACCTCATCCACAGCTTCTCACTTTGCTCTCTCTCCCTCTCTCTCTCTCTCTCTCTCTCTCTCTCTCTCTCTCTGTGATAAAAAGAGAGATGAAAACAAAAAACTATTTTTCGGAGCTCTCCCACGAGCACGTGTTTTGTGTTTCGCGCGCGTGAGGCGCCAAACGGCCAACCGTCCGAGCATCATGATGCTGATGATGCTGCTACAGGGGAGGGGATGAAACCGCGGGCCTGTGGTGAGGGTTGCGCGGTTTGTTTTTATCCACATCGACACACTACCACCAGCATCAGCATCACATTGCCAGTGGGGGAGCGGCAGCATAACATACACTCGCGGCAGGGAGTGCAAGCAAGTGCGCGCGCTTTGTACCAGACAGCCAGCCAGTCAACCGACCGAGGGAATTCAGCACGATTGGGCCGCGCAGTCGAGTAAATTGAAAGAAAACATTATGAATCATGGCCTGGCACATGCTCTACTAGTCTTAAATAAATGTTTAAGGACTCAAAGGACTCGTTTTCATACGTTAAGGTGCATGACCACCGTGATAGCGACTTTATGGTAAGCTGCTGCTAACAAAAGGTTGAAATGTAGTTGCTCGCGTTTTCAAGCACAGTTAATGTGAAAAAATTTTTCTGTCAGATCCAAACTGCTGTTATAAAGTTCGTATAAAGGAAATTTGCTGTAAACAACTGTCAAAATTCATTTCATATGTCAATTCATATGTCAGAAAAACAAAAGATCCGCGGAGCGTTAAACCAAGCGCCAAACTGAAACGTAGCGAGATAAAAGGAAGGAAGGTTCTGCAATCGCTGGTACAGCAACAAAATTTAAAAATACTGAAATCATATTCAGCAAACACATTTTAAATCTCTATGAGCGGTCTTTCGTAGTGTTTACAGTGAAAGTTTCTTAACTGTGAAAGTTACTATCGTGGCCATCCACCTATAGTTGCAGTCTCTCTTCAATTTAGGCTACAGAAAGCATCGAACTGAATCCTAGCATAGTACTGGTGAAGAACTGGCGCGCTATGAAGCTGCAGGAAATCGATTACGAAACCGCATTACAATGCTGAGCACCGTGAGTAGTGGTGCTTCGTCCAAATGGCATGAGCGAGCTCTGGATCGTTTCAATTCTCAGGTTTCGATCGATGATTACATCTGAACACACAGAGTTTGATTCTTGGACCGGCGCCAAGTGACCACCGTGAGGGAGAGTGAGTGAGGCAAAGTGTGCCTTATGGAATAGCATGGAAATGAGCAAACGATCAAACCGGCTTTCGGTATACGCGTGAAGTCTGTTTGAACAAGACAAGACCATCGCCACGGACGAACTGCTGCTGCTGGTGCTGCGCGGTGCGCGTTGGGCCATAAATTTTCATTTGTTTCCCAAATTCTCCAACTTTGATGCCTTTATCTCGCAGTAACTTTTCGCTTTATGTGATTCCATATTGTGTCTGTGCGTCTGCGTACATACCGGAGTGGCAGCTGCGAGCGTAGTAGTAGCATTCCATTAACATATGCGTGTTAATTTCCACCCAACTGAAGCTGAAGGTTTATACACCAAGCTTTCTACACACTAGAGAGTGTATACTCCATTCATTTGGGTAAATTTTCTATGACCAATTTTCTGTTTGTTTCACGTTGTAATGTGTCGAAAGACGTCGAGCGGTGCGATGCCATCGCCAGGAATGGAAACAATCAATATAAACCCCCATTCCACTGACCAATCCCCCCCCCCCCCCCCTCTCCCTCGGGCCTTCCAATGGAACGGAGAGTTCCAATATTTTATAAGAAGAATTTGTGTACAGATACTATAAATTATGCCTCACCGAAGGGACCACAAAAACGTAATGCTGCTGCTGCTGTTACCTTGTCGTTGGCCCATTTTCTTCGAAACACTCTCCTCGAGGAGCTGCTCGAGGATTCCGAGGAAAGTTATAAACTTTTAAGAAAAACTCTAAGCTAAAGTACAACAACAAAGTGCTGTAGCATGAGGAAGAGATAGCAGAGGCAAGCAGTGGCGCCGCCGCACATTCCACGTTTCGAAATCCATCGGCAAACGCACGGAAAGAAAGGTAGGTACCAGGAGCAGTGGCAGCAGACAACGAGCATGAAAAACAACAATATTTTATGCCGAAGCAGAAAAGACATGTTCTAAAATTTATTATTTTCCAACGCAACCGGCACATAACCATCCATTTTCCGTTCGTGATATTTGCTGCAGCAAACAGAAGCGAACAGCAGCAGTAGCAGAAGAAGAGCGGCGAAATAATTTTCTCCCCACCCCCCTCCCTCCACCACCCACAGGGCGATGGCATATTGGGGAACAGAAGATGAGCCGCCTTCTGGATTTAATGGGTAATGCTGGCAAGGAAGGCAAACATAAATTGATAAGTATTACGTGTGGAGCCACAGCCACAGATAGATATGCTCTCGAGATCTCAACAACGGGAGCGAGAGATAAAGCAAGAGAGAGAGAGAGAGAGAGAGAGAGAGAGAGAGAGAGAGAGAGAGAGCGGGCGAGCGAGTGCAATGCACTGGCAAACATTTTATATTATATTGATGATAACACAACGAACCGAAAAATAAAAACCATCTACCATATCTAGGCACTTCTGAATCCTTGTGTGCCCCTCCCCTCCCCGGGCAGAACTGGCCAAACGAAAAACGGTTCCAAGAAAGAATAAGCGCAGAATAAAAAAGGACGACCTAAAAGCGAGAAATAAACTTTTGCTCTTTTGCACAAGCGAAACGGATTTCGGTGCTTTCATCGTTTTCGTAGAGCGGAGAAGAGAAGTTGCTGATGCTGGCGGTCGGTGGCGAAGGGCAAGTTGTTGGATGTAAAAAGTCTCTGGCTGCATATTTAAACGAAGAATGATCGTCATACATTTGATATTCGTTCGTTCGTTGGTTCGTTTGTTGATAAGAAGGGCGCTGGTGCTGCTGCTACCGGTGCTTTTTATCGGAATCGTAAAGTTTAGATTCGTTTCGTTCACGAGCCATAACTTTCTGGTGCTATGCGAGCGAAGAGTGCGGTTTTATGAAATGGTATGCAGGGTGCGGCTTTACTACGAAAAACCAGAACGCTCTTGTTGTTGTGTTTGCTTCGGAAGGTCGTTTACGGAGAATTTTCAGCAACAGCAGCAGCAAAACCAAGGGCCTCTAGAATCTAGAATCCAAGGGCCAAGCGTTAGAGAGATATAGAATAAACAAACAACCGTGCGATAGAAACGAAATAGATATTAAATGAAACGAAATACACGAGAGCCACGGGAACACGCGTCTTCGAATTTGCTCGTGCTGCTAGCTGGCAGTGAAATCCGTAATAGCTAGCTGTCTATACGGAATGGTGGTGGTGGTGGCGGCGGTGGAGAGCTTGTAAGCTATAAATATATTCATTCTGAATAATGCATCACGGTAGCGGTGGAGATGGGTGGAGGCTGGAGGAGGTGTCCAACGATCCTGTGCTGTGTTCTGTATTACGTTATGTAATGGTAATGCTGTGGTATCATCAGAATACATTAAACTTCTCGCATTCCGCGCTACGGCAATTCTTGTTTGCGGACTTTCCTCGCGCGAAAGGACAAACGGACTCGGCCGGTCGGCTGTCCAGCCGGCCGCTTATTGCGCTACTACGCCGCTCGCTACGGCCAATAACTTCCAGAACAAGAAACACAAGCAACTAGAGAAGATGGTGAAGATACGCCATTGCTATCATCATCCATTACTTATCGATGGCAGCAGCGTTTCTAAGGCACTATTAAACACACTTTGCTGAGAAAGACCGAGACTGGTTCTCTCGTGCGATCGATCTAGGGCCATTCGCGACGCTTTATTGGCTCGCCAAACGATTTTATTTGGCTCGCCAGTTGACCGTCGTGCAGGAATTGCCAGTGTTCCATTTCATTAGTATCTTACAGGTTTATCTGTTTTACTGTCGTTAAACGAACGTTCCTCGCTGCTGTCGATGCTATTCATAGCTAATGCCATTTCTTTATCATAATCACCAGAGCCAAAGAATAAAAAAGGAAACGGAAATAATTCACCAAGATGTTCCCAATCAACCCCCCCCGGCCCCCCGCTGCTGCTGCTCACCTGCGCTGATGAGAGTCTACAATTTGATCCCTCTTTTAATTATTCTACAGTACCGTTCGTCTGGCCGAAGGTGCTACTACTTGCGTCTATTTTGTGCCGGCAAAAGGGACAGAATTGAAATTAATTTTGCATTGAACCATTGATGGGACCAAGAACGCTTCTCCTTCCAAGAATGCGCTTCCTCTAACGATCTTCGAACTTCCGATCGATGCAGGGAAAAGCAATTTACAAGTAACGGCGATGTGTTGTTGCAGCAGACCGTCTGGAATGATGGGAAATAATTGATCATCACATTCCCGGGGTCGCACAATATATTTGGGGATAAACTAACGAACGAACAAAGAACAACAAGTTTGCGTTCTCGAGACGACGATGACGAAGACGACTTTCTATCGTTCCATGACAAGTTTCACAATTCCCCCGCGTTGGTGTACCAGAGGAGGAGAAAGGGGCACAAGAAAACAGTAAAAGAAAAGGAAAAGAAAGCCCGATAGGGAGAACTCCGGCCAGCAGTTTTGTAACAAGATTATTAGAAACTCAAACAGCCGGATCCGAATAAATTGGAGCCCAAAACTAACAGCAACTATGTAAGCAACTTACAAGCCCAAGTCCAACACTGGGCACGTTCGTACGAGCGTTCGTAGCGTGAATATTGCGTGTGAGAGGGTGTGTGACTAGGTTGAGGTTAGTTAATAATTAAAATACCGTATGTAAATTGAGTTTGGAAAAGCCGTTGGCTCTGAAATGACACATCGACCGCTGGCGATGGTGATGGTGGCAGAGGAAAGCAGAGGTATGGTGGTTGTTCATGTCTTGAAATAACACCGAGAATTGCTTGTGTTGCAACAATACCATCGCACCAAGGCATCATCAGGCACACACAAGAGTCACAAGTACAAGAGTACGCTTCCGTCCGGAGTTTCATGTATGATAGGTCCCCCCGGTCAGGCGTAGAGAGAGGAGAATGATTTAAACGTGAGATTGATGGTAATATGAATGGCACAGTAATAAATAGAACGGTTCCAGAGTCAGTTCCAGAAACACTAAATTGTTGGAAATATCGTTCTCCGCATGAATAGTTCTCACTGTCTCTCTCTCTGGCATTAATGGTAGTTCATGGCACTCCCAACCTTCTCCTGTCGTGTGCCATGATTGAACATGTTTCAAAAGAATATTTAACTGCCTTCTGCTGTGTCAATATTGACATGGCAGCTTCTCGTTGGGAATATATATAGCATATAAAGCATATAAAGCATGGCACTGTTTCCGATGATGAAAAGGCGGATGGAGGTGGAAGATGTTTGGAAAGGAGGAAGCTTATTTGCCAGTACAACCATGTTTTTCCTTTATTCCTGAAGTAATTGTTTATATGCAGATGTATGATAATTTTTGGAGCGATAGCAACCTTCCTGAGACCTTCAACGTTATCCGTTCAAGCACATAACAGCTTGGCTTAGAATAATGAAGAGTAATGAAAAAAAAGCACAAGAAACAGGAAATGGAGGCGAACGACCACCACCGTGGTGTGCCTGCAAGAGCTTTGTAACAGCAGCATCGTAGTGCTCTTTACGCGTACTTCTAAAATATCGAATACTGGCATCCATTAGGAAAATAATGGATAATCTTTTTGAAATGAAACGACTAGTCGGTTGCTTGCGCCAGCACCACCACTTACCAACGCCCCACGAACTCCAACTTTGCGCCAGCTCTCGAGTGGTGCACGATAAATATTGAGAACTTTGTTTAAATACCAAACGACGTCGGCCGCATGGAAAATGCCATTCACTTGTACGACGACGGCGAGCGATGCCAATAAGCGGCACTCCGTGGTGTAGCCAGCACCGTGGTGTGTTCCCGCCTGTCTCTGTATGCCATTAGCAGATAAAACGAGTACATTTATGGCGATGGTAATGGCGGCGGCGACAAAGAACAGAAATCTTTTATATACGCCAAGCTCTTAAGCAAGCAAGCAAGCAGAGCAACTGCACAGCATTACTTGTCGTTGTTGCTAGTCACTTCTCCACAATATAATGGTTACAATTGAGGGAGGCCACCCTTAAGAAGGGGGGAACGAAGCATGAAAGTTATACGAGATGG
>NC_064878.1:57318548-57333548 GCF_943734665.1 Anopheles aquasalis | reverse complement strand
CAAGCCAGCCAGCACATTAATATGAATGTTAATAATCCCGATATAGCTGTACGAAAACGGAAGGTAACGAAGAAAACAACCATCCACTCACCATCATCACCTCCTCTCCACCTTCGCTCCTTTCCTCCACTCCCTGTTCGGCAGAGAAGTTATAAGAAACCAATAACATTGCAAGACACGAAGGACAAGAAACTGCTGAACAAGGGAAGGGAAAAAAACAGGAGAAACAAGAAACAAAGTTTTCTACTACTTTGCAGTAACTTTGCTTCCCAACTTTATTGCTTTGGCTCATCGCACACAGCCGCACAAACACATGCAGAGTGTGAATCCCCCTCGAAGACAGCCCCTCTGTTTGATAGAAGAGAAAAATAGAAGAAAAAAGGGGGAAGCGAATCGAAAAACGGGCGAGAAAATATATTTGAAATAACTATAATAACGTATAGTGTAGTACGTTATTCGTGGCTTGTGGTTTAGGCCGACGTCGAATGGAGATACCGGAAGGCACGTGAGGATAGGCAACATACACACCACACACATAGAGACAGTTCTGTACGGTATTGTGGGTGCGCAACGTTTCGTAAGCCCTCGGCGTCATGTCAACAACCTCCGCCGGCGCTCTCTTCTTATTTACCAGCGCTCGGCTCAAGAATTGACATTATACCCTCCTCGCTGGGGTTCGTTACCCGCGTTGGTGTTCTATATCGCGTCAATTTTTCATCGTGAATTTTCCATGAATGTTGCAACACAACATTATGTGTTTACATAGTTTGTTTTTTTTTCTTCTTCCTCTTCATTTGCTCTTACACTGTTCTTAAATTATGAAAGAAGGCAAACTCTCGAGAAAACTCTTCACAGCAGGCGGGGAACAGGAGCCAAGGAGCGGAACGAATGACAAAACAGAAGCGATCGAACCTCCACAAATGACGCGCTGCAAAGCATTTTGTTGTTTGAGTATAATTTGTTTCAACCAACAACAATGCTAAGCCCCCGGACCACTCCTCCTCGTATCTACAATTGGATAATAAGTTGTACAAATTTAGCTTTGGACCGCGCAACCACCTGATCCCCTGAGCATGGTGTAATGGTTGCGTTGCCGCTGCTGGTAGCAGCATTTTATTGATTTGTTCTTGAAATAATGGCCTGAAGTGTGTGCTTGGTCGAAGAGGAGACGGACAGAGAAAGAGAGAAGGGCGGTGGTAAACGAAACATAAACCTCCCAGATAAGAACGTCACATTAGCCGGATCGATTACGTGCGTCCACCAACCAATGTCCATCACACAGCCCGAGCCGTTGTGACATTCGTTGCTGGCTTCGCGTTAATCAGCATTTGGTGGTGGAGGCAATCTTATCGACGAATGAATGAAGTCGCCAGCACCAACCACCATTCACCCATCTTGAAAGGAGGATTATATACTTTTTTCCTGCGAGCGGCGGAAACAGAAGAGAACGCACATAAAATAAGGAATTTTCCAATAAAACAAAGCAAAAAAAAAACAAAAGGAGTAAAAGATGAAGAGTAGAGCCCTTGGAGAGGATTAACGATCCTCGATCCCTTTGGCAACCACACAGAGGGCGGTGTGTAATGGCGGAATCGATCCCGTAACCAAGCAACCAGCGATGGCAGTGCTGGTGATGATGGTGGCAGCCATTGCTTCGTCAAAGAGTGGTTAATTGAGTTTGCGATTAATCAATATTGGCTTATTGGCCCCACCACCGGGCAGGCCACGGGGGGTTTTGCGATATTTACCATACGAGTGAAGTCCATCACCGTGGCGAAGCAGTTGACCGTCCGTTGATGGTGGTGATGGTGATGGTGGTTCCAGTTGCTAAATATTGGACTACCGTCCAGGCCCATTCCAAGGGGATGGGTTCGTTGGTTGGCAAACGGTTGGTGGTCTCGTCGTCGTCCGTGACCGATGGACTGCAGAACTTCACTTCCTCTGTTTCACATACACAAACAATCCTATAATCTAGTGTTGTCTTTCTAATCTTGCAGTTCCGGTGGTTCTAGCATCGGATAGAGCCTTTCATTCAGATCGATCGCAGCATAAAGTCTTGCGAGCATACAATCTGCAAGATGCACTCCACCACACAACAGCTCTCTCTTGCTTGCTTGCTTGTTTGTTCTGCTGCGGTCACTACGAAATCTATGTGTGTTTGCAGAGGAACCGCCGCGTGGGTTTCACTGAAATCGATTTCGATTTAATTCAATTAAACAATCGCACAATCATTGCACAATGGGCTCCAGAGAGAGCGGGAGAGCGACCGGGGGCCCGGTAAATCGGACACACACAGCACACAAGCACAGGCAATAAACGTTGGTAATTAATTCAGCAAACCAAATTGGCCACCAAAACGGTGCGAGCCTTTTGCAGCAGCACTGGGGAGCTCGTTTGGATGTTTCGTCGCTAGGATTTATCATAATTTCATCACATTCATATGCGGCACCACATCAAAAACGTGGCTCATCTCGCGTCATCTCGCGACACTCTGGATCTCCACAGACACGACCTCCGCACACACCCGCGCACACGCTGGATCAATTATGGAAAACATAAATTGGTGAAAACGCAACGCAACGAGTGCGCACACCTTTTGTGTAACTCCTGGTGGTGGTGATAAGGGGCGATGACACTCGGGCGCGCACACACAATATACATTTCAATAATATGCAGCATAATCTAGAGAGCTGCAAAAGTGGCACACTGCGCGCAATCACAATCTGCCTTTGCATAACCGAAAAAGGCCCTCCCCGTTGCTCCTCTTGAACTGTGACTAATTTTCCTCATTTTCATTCATAAAAGAAAAAGAAAACTGGGCCACCACCGACCGCCCCCCGGTGAGTAATGGTTTGAAACCGCGATAAACGCGACGACAATCATCAACAGACGCGGTCACAGAGAGAGAAAGAGAGGGAGAGAGCGCGCTTGTGATGTCCGTTAGCAGCAAGGACTCGAGAGGGAGGAGGAGGGGAAATCGTAGAAGATAAACAAAGCGCACAATTCCCGGCGGGAGCAAAGGGGCCACCAAGAAGGTGTTAAAGAAGGAGGCGCGTGCGAGTGTGGCCACACGCCAGCCACACCGCGCACCACGTGGTGGAAAACTCGAGCACGAATCACGTGGAGGAATTTTCCCACAAAAGAGCCCTCTTTTCCGTTCCCGCCAGAGCAACATACAGAGACAGCTGCGCCACGATGTCTATGCTTGCTACCCGGTCGGTCGGTCGGTCGGTCGGTCGGTCGGTCGGTCGGTCGGTCGGCCGTCTGTCAGAACGGAACAGTAAGTAGGCTGCGGTTGCGAGAATGAATCAACGGACGCACCGAAACCAGCCGACGGTTGCTAGAGCGAGCGAGAGAGGGCATAAGACGCGGCGCGGTCAAACAACAATCACAACACCAGCAGCAGCAGCAGCAGCAGCAACAGCGCATTAATCACACCCTGCCGGGGGGAGGGGGGGAGAGGAGGGTGTTCTCTCTCACCACACCCACCACCAGCACCACACACTCTCACTCACTTGTCGGTGCGGCACCGGAAGGTAACGAGGGGCAACGAGTGGCACGCGCGTTCGCGCTCGACACACGACGCGGCAACCGCGGTACGACGACGACAACAGTATCAGCTGCGAGTGGATTGTGGACTGCCCGGGCGGTGAATCGCATGATCCTGCCAGACGCCACCTTCGGGGGAGACCCACGCACACACAGAGAGGCAATCGTGCCGTCGCCGACTACCTGCTGCTGCTGCTGCTGCTGCTGGTGCTGGGTTCACACGTGCTTCGCGACGGGGCGCCACCACCCCCTGATGATAACGGAGGGAAGGACGAGAAGGGTGAGAAGGTGTTCAAAACAACACCGAAAACAACCTCATCGCAGCAGCCCAACGGAGAATCGAGTAGCCTTTGAGTAGCCGCCGGTCGACCGAAGGTGTGAGAGAGCGGTGCGCTCTCACTCTTTTCTTTCTCTCTGGAGAGAGCGAGAGAGAGAGAGAAAGAGAGAGAGTGCGAAGGATCGCCGAGGTGCAACATGTTTGCCGAAGCCGCGCGCAGTAGGCGGCAAGCGAGCGAGCCAGCGAGCCCCGAACGATAGCCGAGTGAACGCATGCGGAACCATGGCGGCAGCACGCTCTCTGGGGCGCCTCGCATCCGCACCGCGATGCACCACCGGTCGCGGTCGACGAACGCGGTCGGCTTCGCATTGTTGTGTTGTGCTAGGTACCGGTTCCCATACCGCCCCGGGGGGTGGAGGAGACGCAGTGTCTAGGTCAGCGAGTGCAAGGCCTGCTCTCACTCTGTTTAACATATTTCTGTTGTAAACGATCATGTTTTACATGCACTTTTGCACACACACATTCGCACGCTGGTGCACACGTGGTTTCCAACGCAACCACCACCTCTCGCGGAATGGCCAACTTTGCGCGGCAAAAATACTTGCTCTTTGCTAGGTCGCCATCGAATGCCGGCGGTGGTTCTTAGGCTGGCCTCCATTTTAATAACAACTTAACAAAACGATACGCGCATTGTTGCGCAATAATTGAAGCATAATTTGCATAAACAAAACAACGGCGGCGCATGCCGATTGGTCGAGAGGGAAAGGAATTAAGGGGAAGCGAGGAGGAGTACGATGAGATAGATAAGAGGGGAGAAAGATAAAAATTAAACAACACAATTGCCATAAATTTGTTCTCTGCCTCTCACTCCGGCCCCGGTTTCCTGGTCGTTCGCTTTCAACGATTAACCAACCAGCGGCGGCGGCGGCCGTGGTGGTGGTAATGGCGATCCAATTTTGGACCATTTATCCATTAAAGTAGCTCCGGTGATCGTCATTGGCTAAAGTAAAAAATGGCACAAAATGGCACAAATAAAATGGCAAAAGTACCGGCGACCACGCGCGAGCCAGTGTTATGCAATATCGCGCGTAATCAGCGCGAAAGATATTCACCGATAACAACGGCATAATGAAATTGTACTATCGCGGATACACATAAACGTGTGCCTTTTTGGAGATGTGACACTGGAAACAACGGGGAATGTGGAATGATAAAAAAAAACTGGCCAATGTATGCCCAATAATATACACGAGCAAATAAACGGTTTTATGGCACTGGATGCAGTTACACAGTTGCTGGATGGTGTCGTGTGTTGCAGGAGGAGAAGATAGATTCTGGTAGAAGGGAGACGAAATGGGCACAAACAATAGTATCAAAAAATCAATAATACCAGTGGAGCGGCTCTGAGGCACGGAATGCGAGTCCCCGCACTGCGTCGTTCCCATAAAGTCGAAGTTAATGGTCCCTGGTACTCTGGGGTCAACGCTTAGGACAAATAGCAAATCTCACTCCGTGTATGTATGTTATCTCTATTTATCACACAGAGAGCGTGAGGGAGAGAGAGAGAGAGAGAGAGAGAGAGAGAGAGAGAGAGAGTCATATATGCGATAGGTATGGCCGATAGTGCATAGGATGTTAGATGGGAACCCGCCTCAGCTATGCAAACAGGGGATTGGCGTTGGAAATGAATTCTGTGGTCGGAATTAGTTTTGGAACAATTCAAATAATTGCTCACTGCACAGCCTCTCAACGCGCGCTGGTGCTCCATTATTGATTCAGAGATGCTCCGAACACACTTGCCAACAGTTGAGAAAAAGTTACGAAAGCTGAGGTTGCTGAGAATGTTCTATTCTTAACTCGAACACACTGCCAACACAATTCATGATGCCTATCATCACCTTCCGTTCGATCTGTTTCCTTCTTAATTGTGCAAGGAAACGAAGGGAAATCGATCGACGAGTTTAACGACGAATCGATATACAACATTCCCCCCAAACACGACGTCAGAGATCCGTCAGGACGGCCAAGTCGATACACAGCAAATGGAAATGGAATCCGTGTCGTGTGAATGTGCTGCAAACACAAGTCAACCACGTTCCTCCTCCTCCTCCTGTGCTCGTGCTCAATTCATTGTGCCACGATGATACGTCTTCTTTATCGCTTGCCAGCTATCTCTCGGACGTGCGGCGGCGGGCGTATTGAGGAAAGATCATCACCTCGACAAAAGGCAAATCGTCGGCGTCAACGACAACGACGACGATGATTCCTTCTCCCGGTTCTACCTTCTCCCGTCTGACTCGTCCTCGCTCACTTCGTGCTTTTATGCCCAACAAATCCATTCAGCAGTCCCTTTGATTTGCAACATTGCCAGGACCCTCTACATAAGAGAGCGAGCACACCAATCGCCTCTCGGGGTTTGTGGCGGGTGTCATTGGTGATGGCGATGTCTGCTCTTCCTTTACTTCTTCACACCAGTCCCTTTGTCCCGCTCACCGGCCCCCCTTAAGTGGTTCATAAATGGGCATGAAAGCAATTTTACTGCTCGCGTTCTAAATTGTGTGCCATAACTATATTGCTGGACTACACCACTTTGTAAGGGAATGAGGAGCCAATGCAATGTGGCCACCTCGCCGCCCTCGGTCCTATTTCCCGCTCGTATAGGGCACTATCACCCTTTCGACTGTAAGCCTTTCACTTACCGCTCGCTTACCGCGCGTTAGTCAGCAGTATTGTGCAGCGCAGCGCCAAAAGGGACACAATGTGTCTTCGCTCAGTCGATCGTAAAAGAAGAAATATACATTTATCTGAAGAAAAGATACATTTAAAGCATTCGATCGGTTGTTCGGGGCCGTTCTATAAATACAAGTCGTGGAAAGCAATTCACCCAGAAGACAAAGATATTCGAACCAGCAACGGTCGGATCACAGCCCATTGTAATGTTGCAGCGCACGCACGGAAAGTGCACCCGGTGGTGTGCGTGAGAAATTCGAATAACCGCGCGTTCGCAGCAGTGTAGCAGCAAAAGGATTGCATCAACCAATAAACCAAGACTCAATATATAGCTATGGCCTTTGAAGCGCGCCGTAATGATGCCTAACGATCGCTATCTAATAAGCAGCTGCCGCAGCGGCAGCAGCAGCAGCATCGTTTGCCACGGAAATGTTAACTGCAAAAGCTTATAACAAACGGCCATTGTTGTCTGGCTGTTGTATGCGCAAATACTTATAGCGCGCAAATTACGATCAATATTTGTTTTTAGTCTGCTCGTTTTCACTCAGCTACATTGCTACTAACGAGAGAACCGTTTGTTTGTGTGCTTGTCAACTATTTTTGGTCCGTTGAGGAGTGGAGTGGAATTGTTTCATTTCCGCTACGTCACGCGGCAACCACCACGTGATTGGAAATAAATGACGCTAGAAACGTCAAACGGTACTGCTACTGCTGTTGCTGCGACGACGACGGCGGTGATGACTAGATGTGCGGGATAACAAAAGGCACACATAACTTAACACAACAAAGGGAGCTCGGTGCGCGTACATTACCGTACAGTTGTTACTACAAATGGAATGGAAATGGGGCCCCCAATAGAAAACAGTATGAACCTAACTTAATAATATGCCAGTGCCATTAGAGGACTGGCAAATAACGCAAGTCACTCGGGCCCAAGGAGAAGTCTATCCTTTTACAACCGTAAGTGCAGCGGTGCTCTATTTGTAAAGAATAGTGACGCCAGCCCAGCGGGTTGTAAGGCGCGAAACAACACACAACACTTTGAAATTGAGGCCACCAAATACCAAACAACAGGCCTGTATAAGGTGTATGTGCACATTCTTACACACCTTCACCAATCCAATCGATCGACCGTTAGTATGCAGCTAAGAAAACAACAAACAAAATACAGAACCTAACAAACAAGTGAACGAGAACAAGCGACGCTTGCACAACGGCACGGCCGGGGAGGTGGTTGGTATTTGGGAGTTGATGTTACTTAACGGCACCTCGAAGGGACGGAAGGAATGCTGCTGGTGCTGGTGCGCAAGGGACAGGGACACTTAGGCAACATGACGAAGGTAAAGTTAAATGACTTTCCGTTTTCGCCGCATTTCGAAGAGCTTATCTATGTTTGACGTTGAAAATGCTATTCACACATACCAACCAACACACGTACAACGTCACCGGTTCTCCTTGTTCCTTGTGTGCTCTACTAAAAAAGGTGTGGATACTACTACTGAGTTCTCTCGTTCTCTGTCTCTCTCTCTCTCTTTGAGTTGGAAGTCAAAGTGACGCCCGCTTTCAACATTCACACAAAAGGCAAATCCTGAAACAGGCACACATACACACATCTACCACCGTCCCTAATCTCCCATACTGTACGACCACCCTCCCTCCCGCCACCATTATGCTTCCCCTTGGGTTCATCTAATAATATGGAAAACAGTGCCCTTTCTAACGAATATAAATACATGCTGTATAAGCTTCGCTCGTTTACTTATGAGTTTTTTTATCTTTCTCGCTTGCTTGCTTGCTTGCTTGCTTGGTTGGTTGCTTGGATGATGGCGTTGTTGTATTCAGCTTTTTCAGTATTCAGGTCCCTGGGTCCACACGGTGCGGTCGCACACACCGATGGCCCCCGTCCCGTCCCTCCAGCAGCGCTAGCTCGTCATTCGTTTGCTGTAGCGTTTTGGCCTTATTTATTACGTCCATATATAAGAAATTTAAATTGCTATAATAAAACCGAATGGAACAGACAATTTTAAGCATGGCGACCTCCTTGCGCCTTCCTCGAACAGCACACAGCTCTCCCTCTCTCTCTTTTTCTATCTCTCACTCTCTCTCTCTCTCTCTCTCTCTCTCTCTTTGCGCTTGCTTCAATGTGACGCGAAGCGATCTGCCTCCACTAACTAACTGTGATCATCATAATCGTCTTGAACATCGGCATTGGCATCGTCATCATCATCATCATCGCCATCATCATTACGATCGATCGCATTTCAAGACTTTAGCCTTCGTCGTCGTCGGCCATCCCATCCCATCTCGTCCTCGTCCTCGGTCCTCGGTCGGTTTTGGCCAGCGTTCGGTGAGGTCACGCGGCTTTTAGTAGCGCTGTTTGGAGGAGAATTGTTGGAGGACGCGTATTTTGTTTCGTTCTTCTGTTTGTTTATTTGTTTGTTTGCGGAATGGTGATGGCCCAAGATGATGATGGTCCACGTCCAAGAAGGCTGAGAAGGCAACATCTACTCTTCTGCTGCTGATCGTTCGTTCGTTCGATCCTCGTCTGCAGCGTGTGAACCGAGAAGGCCACACTTTTTCATCGACGACCACGAAGTCATAACTTGGGAAACATAAATTTAACTAGAAAACATACAACAACCATCTCCAATGCGCCTTAATGGTCGGAGAGGAGACGGCTACGTTGTCTTTTTGGGCTGGCTGGCTGGCCCCTGCTGCTGACGTGCCTGGTTGTTGTTGTTGTTGGGTGTGTTTTGTTACTTTTGAGCCATAAACTGTTGCCAACATTCGTGCACTTCTCGGTGGTTCTTCGGTGTCCTCTGTGTGCCTGGGAGTGTGACCAAAGGCGAAGGAGGAATGTAAATTTCCTGTGCCTTTGCCATGTGTCAATTATGAAAAAAATGAAGACCCATGATTCCATGTTGTTGCTGTCAAGCGATGATGACCCAATCGCTGGACGGAGGAAATCCTTCCCGTCGAAGGAACACAAAAAAAGTTGATTAAAATGAATCAATCGCTTTTGCTGGTTGCGGTTATTGATTTCAGCAGACCTCTTGTAACATTCTCAAGTGAAGGCTCCATGCTGTTGATGTGCTGCTTCCTCTACTCTCTTAAAAAGCACCCAAGAGAAGGAGAGCAAGATTGTTATTTATGTATTGTATTTAGTTTCATTGCGTTGCTGCATGCTAGAGCTGGCGGTCACTGGAAGGACAAACAAATAATCGTGCCCGCAATCGTATAAGCAAGCAACCAAGCAAGCAGAGAAGAGATAACGGTTAGTAATGGTTGGATGGTATCCTCGCCTCCAGCCCCGTCGTTGTGGTGTTGTTGTGTCCACTTGAGACGCCCACAAATCCCCCCACCCCCCCTTCCCAATGAAAGCCACTTTCGCACGATTGTTGAGTGCCGTGATTTCAATAAGCGTCGATCATTGTTAGGTCGAATGTTGAAGTGATATAGTGGAGGAGAAGTCGAGAATATAGAGACACCCCGAGTGAGGGGTGCTTGCTGCTGCTGCTGCTTCAAATTACTCTGCTGGCCAAGCGCTGGCGTTAAGCTTGGGCACGAGAATTAATAGTTAATGCTGCAAAGCCATAAACACGTCGCTTTTCTACATAACTAATGCCTCTCCGTAGACCGTTGCGTTGTGCGTTTTGCTAGCTAGCTAGCAGGAGGCTTAAAGGAAATAGAGTATAAACCTTATATCTTTAGAAATAACGAACATAAACCCCACATATCCTCCTCCCGTAATCGTAAAATGCTTCACAAAATGGCTTTAGCAAAACTTTAGCAGCAGCAGCAGCAGCACAAGCGCATGCTGGCGTATGCTATGTGTGCTGCGATTGTGATCTCCATCCATATATTGCGCCACAACAGCACACAGTTCAATATTCTATCCTTGTTTCATGGGTTTTATCAGTAAAATAAAATAAAGATTGAGCGCGTGATAGCACAACAACCCTCCCCCCCCCCGTCCGCATAACGGTTCACTTTAGTGCTGCCTACCATAGCGAGACCCTCCTCCTTGCAGGCCATTTGCAGGGAGACAATTCAAGATGCGTTATCTTTTTGATTACTTTTGTACGCTTCATTTCATATTTTTCTGATGGCGCGTGAGGTGTTCTGTGTGGTGTGGCGTGGCGTGGCATAGTGTTTTCCCATTTTCCTTTACCGTTTCTCCTCGCATCGTGTTCTGGTCGTTTGATTGAAGTTGTTCTTTGTTGGATATTTCGTTATTATTACGGTTGGATTGGCCTGACTGCCCATAAATTAAACTTGTCACACGTGCAGACTCTAGAGGACTAGAGGACAACTCCGACGAACTAATCACACCCGGAATGCTCGATTTGTATCGGTGGGCCTCTCCTCCTGCGGCACCGGTGGTAATTGCTTGGAACTTTTCATATAAAGCGCTCGCTGGTTGGTTTGCAGTAAAAGCGACATTCGAAAGCCAGTCGGCACTATATTCAGTCGCGATGTCACTTGAGTGACTTTATTGAGTCACGTTCAGTACCTTTTCAGAAACTACTCTTTTTTCCGTTACTGAAACAGTCCGGGGACGCGACTTGTAATCTTGACAAATCGCACCCATATTGGAATGCCATTGTGTACCCGGCGCTGCTGCTGCTGCTGGTTGCGTGTGCTACAACATCGCGCAATGCATTGTCTGGTGGTTCCACAAATGTATTTACTTGTTCGCATTGCTTGAATAATAAAAAAAAACCGAGCCAAGGGAATAGAAAAATAGTGAATCACGCTATAATCGTGGTGCCGTTTCCCCTCGGACCACGCGCAAACACTATATTATTATTTTCCGTTTCATGTTATACAATTGTATGCTGTGTGGTTGGAAGAACGAACGAATGGGGCACGTTGCTTCGTTGGCTGGGCCTTTTGCGGCCAGTAATGTGATTAAGTATGTAGGATGTACCCAAAACGGGGCCAGGGGAACAGGAAACGATATTACGTATTGTTTAGTAAACGAGCTGCGCTGCCATTACACGACTTGGTATTCAAATGCAGTCCCCGCCGATTCGAGTACAAGCACCATTGTCTCTGTATGTGTGCGTTTGATCAGTTCTATCAGATTATATCGATCACACAACAAATCACCCGGCTCCCTCCTGTGGCTATATAACGTGTTTTCGCGCACGTTATACAGCGAATAGTGAGTGATTCGGATATTGAGCGATCCAAAGCGTGTATAGTGTACCAGTGTGACAGCAACCGGACGGACAAAAGGACGCCCGCAGAAGTGTATGCGCATCTTCTGCATTGCCGCGGAATGGCAGTGGTGGTGGTGGTGCCATCGTCATATCATTCACGCAACGCCACAGTCAAACTGGCATTACCGCACTAATGATGATGATTTATGCATCATGGCATCGGTAACGATGCAATCATTAAGAATTGTATAGACGCTCCACAATATAATACCTTTCATCAGACATGCACGCAGCGGCAAACACACAGGCACACGCAGCAGACACTTAATGGTTTTGCGAGAGATTGTTAAAGGAATGTTAAAGATACTGGGAGCCGGCCGCTATGGCGGTGTTATGGGCGGTGTGAGCAAACATTCCATCCGGGATGACGCGAGCGAGCGTGCTGGCGAGCGCTGGAATGCTGGCAATTGATGTGATTATTGGTACCAGAACGTTATTTCTTAGCGAGAAAGAAGAAGCAACACTTCACTTGCGCCCCCACAATCGATCGATAAATGAAGAGAAGATGCCAAGGTCTGCTGGCTGGCTGGCTGGCCGGCGTGTGGTTAAATGAGCGATTCACGAACAAGAGTTATTCACAATTCACATTCCGATGGTTCCTAGCCAGATGGTTTCGAAGGCCGGCCACGACACGACTAGATATCGTTTGCAAAATACCTCTTTTTTCTTGTTGTTTGAACAGCTGCAACCAATTTGTGTGGTTTTGGGTCAAGTTCTAAGACGTAGCATAAGCAATGGTCTTATGATGCAAAGTGCATCCTGACAGATTCCTCCAGGAGGATCCTGTTCTTTCATTTCACCATCAACAAGATGGCCAACGCCAGGACAACACATCACATGACTAAATCCGAAACTTATGCATCGTTGGTCATAAACAATGGAGCAGCACAATCGATAGAACGATGTGACGGATGTGTGTACACAGTGAGAGAGAGAGAGAGCGTGCTATTTGCTTTTATCCATAGTTCTGTGTTTGATCTACGGCACAAACACAGGAGATTCTGCTGCTACTTCGCACAAACAAATGTGCTGATTTGGCACGTTAGTGGTGACCAAGATTTGGGCAGACACCTCAAGAAGTTTCTCCTCAAGAACGGAGAGCACAGTAGAGTGTTAGAACGCAAACAATGGAGAACGGAGATGAAGAGCTGCACACGGATAGAGCTGGAGCTAGATTGTGTTTCCTTCTAAACGAAAGATTTAAGAAGCCACAAACCACACTTCACACCGAAGAAGCTTTCGGTTGCGGCAAAATACATTACCGGTCGGCCGGGACTGTTCCACAATTGGAGGCCCAGGGGGGCTATACCGAAGGAGATGAAATATTATTTCAAAAATACCAGACTCTGGCTGGCCCCCCGGTCATTGGTGGTTTGTGCAAGCGTAAATATTCGTTTGAAAATAAGAATTTTCATTCCAGAGCGGGCGCAATGATGGTTGCCGGGGTCGCCAAATGAAATTCGAATTCGAACGAGCCGAATTAATGGCCCGGTGGTGAGGGACAGAGAGAGTGAGAGTGGACGTTGAGCCGAGGGCAATCGTTGAAATAATGTTTAATTTTATAAATATCGATTATTGCCAACGGCATTAAAGTAAAATGTTAATACCATCATCATTATCCTCTGCACGAGAACACAATGATGACAACACCACGCGCGCGCGCGCGCGCGCTCTGAAAAGTGCTCAATATTATTACATTGTAAATGGTGGCATCTGCGTGCCACGACGACTGCGTGGCGTACGTGGCCCGCCAGACCAGTGGCCTGTGGCTAAAACGATCACATTCTGCACCATTCAACTCTGTGACTACTATTATCAAGCGAGCACAGGAATGGCGCTCTCTCGGGCGTTGGGCACTAGCGCGCAGGAGATTTTTAAACCATCGTTATTTGCATAATGTCGATTTTATTTCATTATATACCCCGCTCCTCCCCCTGTGCTGTTCTGTGACATAGTGAAAGAAATGCAAAGTAATGTAAGTACTCTGGCAGCGGCACCAATAGTCGTTTCAACTGTTCCCGATTTCTACCATTAAAAGATGAAATGGAAAATTGTGCCCCCGGATGTTCCTTCGGATACTTTCAATTCCCTAGAAATCCACGGCCACGGTTCACTCCGGCACCGTGACACCGATCGGCTTCGGGAATCGGCATTTTCCGAACCGTGGTTTTGATTTAAGGAAAGAGTGGCGCAAGTTCGCGCACTCCAATTCGCGTGAGCGCGCGCCCTGCCGGACTCCAAACAAATGTCAAAGCAAAAGGGAGGCTGGCGTGCAGGGTGATCTCACTCCGTGATGCTGCCCCGTTAAAGGTGCTGCGCGGCTTTTCAGCGTCTCGGTTTCCAGAGCCAACACATGAAACGAGAGTGAACTTTGCAACGCTGGCTCCGACCGACTGACTGACTGGCTGGCTGGCTGGGCGACCGAAGCAAGACGGGGCCTCAGGAAGGGACAGAAGTCTGAAGCCGTCTTGGAGCAGCGCACGACGTTAGGAGGTTCGCCGACCGGAGATGCACGGTCGGATGGAGACAGATAATTTCTTATAATCTGATTAAATAAACATAACGAGAGTACAGTCGACGGCATTCATAATTCATCGGCACGATGCTCGATTCAAACTGGAGCGATAGAGAGAGAGAGAGAGAGAGAGAGAGAGAGAGAGTGAGAGCGCAACCGGCAAGCGCATTAGCTGGCAGATCTGGAGTGATGCGATTGCGATCAAACGGAGATACAGGCCAAGGGGGAACAAGGGGGGTAAGGGGACACACCATCGTGTAATTATGATTGTCGTTGCTGCGCCGAGCGAGCGTCGCGCCTTTCAAGTTGAGTGATGCTGGAATTCCAGAATTGCCAGATGCCAGCACCATATATTCCATAGGAGCTTTAAAACATTTGCGTTCGATTAATATATAAAAAAAACCACAAACATGTACAGAAGAGACACATGTGTGCAGCAGAAGCAGCAAAAAATCTGCACGTTGTGTTAGGAACTAGTAAAAAGAGGTTGCAATAAAATTGCAATTATGGATGAGAAGAAATTCCTATGCTTGATAATAATGATCTTATTTGAATGAATAAAAATGTTATATTACCGAGATTGAATTATAATTTATTTCTTTTCTAACCTTTTCCGACAATATAATTGGGAATGAAGGGTATTATTCCATTTGAAATTGATTAAAAATGTTGCTACCGTCTCCATACAGCATAATAGAAATTTA
>NC_064878.1:57308548-57316048 GCF_943734665.1 Anopheles aquasalis | reverse complement strand
AGCCAACTTGAACACGACACTGTCAGAGGGAACGGGAATGGGTGGCAAAGGGAAGGTCGGTCGGCGGGAGACGTGTGAAACTGAAAACCGGAGATGAAGATGCGCCCGGCAAATGTGCGACTGTATGACGACAAAGAAACTTTGTATCGGAGAGCAGCCGCAGCCTCAGCATCCGTCGTCTATATAAATAAATCGTTTTCCCTGCTGTAGGAGAGGAGCTGTATCCATAATCATCAAACCGTCATCATCGTCATCGTGATCATCATTGTTGGGCAGCATGACATTGTCGTAATCATCGACATTGCGACGACAGTTACCGGTAGCAGACGCATCTAAGGGAATCATCATCAAATGATAATCATGAGGCCTCTTCAACACCAGCCACCACCACCACCAGCTGCTCGCCACCGTTTGGGCGGCCTTGTTCTCTGCTTTAAAAGCGGGAAAAATCGATATCGTCAGGCTCTGGAGGAGATCTCCAACTTTGGAAACCTGGCTGATGACCTGCCGCACACACCTTTTTGACCGGGGGCTTAGGAAGAACCCCGTATTCCCGTACCGCCCGGTCACGGGACACACCTGTGCACATCACATTGGTCTGGAAGCTACAGGAACTGCCAGGATAACGGGACATTCGGACGTTCCCGCTGGAAGAGAGAGGCTGCTGCCAAGGGGATCAAATTTCTCTGATTTTAATCTCGCACTTTTGGTCACCTTCAAACAACGGGCGGGACCAGCGACGGTGACGGTGACTTGGAGACAAAGTTACCAGTTGACCGACGCCCTCCTGGCCCTTCACTATCTCTCGCTCGTCGCTCGCTCGCTACGGTCTAATGACAACCGGGGTGGCTTCGGCGCACCAATTACGGCAAGTTCTGACGTGGTAACAACTTCTAGCTATATCCATAAATTCTGACACGCAACGCAGCCCCATGATTCACCGTCATTGGCCTCATCATCATCATCATCATCATCATCATCATCATCGTCATCGTCATCGTGAAGCGCCATCACTGGATGGAGCTCGATGATTCGGTTGGCATAAGAAAGTTGTTTAAAACTAATGCTTAACCTCTCAGTTTTATTACAAGAATTGATTATGCGTTTTACCCGACCTCTCGCGTCCTCCTTCCTCCCACCGCACCGGTTCCGTTTTGCAGGATGACAAGGAGCCAAGGAAAGGGGGCTTAGTACTACCTTCGGCATGCACCACCACGCACGCAACTCAGTATTGAATGATGTTTTGAAAAGGAGCTCAGAGGAAAGAAAAGGAAGGGAGCAAAGGATCGGGGGGAGGGCGGTGAAAGCTGCGATAAAGCATTGATAAGACAGTGGGCAGTGGAAAGGTCGTTTATCATCCTGGAAGATCTTTTGTTCCTCCGGCCCACCGCGTTTACCTCCGATTCCCTCCTCTACCAGACTACTCGCTCGCTATCGAGAGTTCTCTGTGGTGAAGAGAAACTTTCGTCCTCCATCTCCATCTCCATTTCTCTCTCTCTCTATCGCTCTCTCTCTCTCTCTATCTGTCTGTGCGAATCCACTACCCAGTCCACGATTGCCGTCAGATGGCGCCACCGTCCGGTGACTACTAAGGGGACAGAAGGCACCGGATTCACCTTCACGCATGGTGCGCATATACAGAGGATCTTCTCGTGACAGGATGCCATACTAAGAGTGAAAGCAGAAACATCATTTTGCAGGCCATAAATAGGGATAGTTATTATAACCGGTAGCAGCAGCGATGGCCCCCTACCAACACAATGGCGCACGGGAACACTTACTTGTTCTTAATGTAAAATCAATACAAGCAATCAAAGCGACACAACGGAACTAAAGCTTCCAGGAACACGAAACTCATCATTAAGCACGGCGAACAGAACGTAGGGCAGGCAGCCAGGGAGAGCGGCTGCTGATGGCATTAAATGAAAATGATGGTTATGGTGGTGCTGTTTGTAAGGGTTTTAACGTTTCAAAATGAAACGGAGATACGGAGCACGCAGAACGATAGCACTGTATAGAACCAATAGAAACGCGTCATGTGCGCGCACATGATGGCAGTTCAAGAAGGAAAGGGAACAGACACTCCACTTAAGCCACACAGGTTCGAGACCGGTGAAAATGAGAGAGAGAGAGAGAGAGAGCAAAAGCGAGCTTCTGCCTCGTGAAGGCAGAAAGGTAATCAAAGCCGATGTCGACACGTCACGACCACAAAAGTCTACAAGATAAGAGCTTAATTTTGTTTAATTTCTAAACGAGCAGAACGAGTGGTACCGGGGAGTTTGGCGGAGAAGGAGCGAAAGTGCTGCACAGACACAGGCAAACCACAGGCGCGATTAATAAGAATAAGGTATATACCGGGGGTTGAAATCGCGTATATGGCGGAATGCTGGCTGGCTGCCTGCCCGGATGGAAAAGTTGCAGGAAAGAGAGTCGTCAAAAAGGGACAAAACGGTCCACGGTGGTTGTAGAGGAAGAGAGAGGAGGACAGTCGTTGACAGTGTGTGCGGGGTGATAAAATCAGTCAAATTGCGGGCTTTGCACAAAAGTCCTGGCACAATACACAACACGCGGACGGCATGATATGGGACGTCGGAAGGGGGAGGAGGAGGAGAAGAATAACAAGCATACAAAAACGGGCCTCAGCAAATATGTATATGTATGTATGTATATATTTGAAGAAGCGAACGAACGAGCGAACGGAACATAAATGTATGTGTAATAAGAAATGTTTTATGCAACAGAGGAGAGTTATCAGAACTCGCGAGCGGGGAGGGGGGGGGGGGGAAGGGCTTTTACCGGTGCTGCTGCTAGCTAACGAAGGCCGGAACGGAACGGTGTTCGAGAAGCTTTAAGTGACACAAGAGTGGCCCGGTAAGAGGTGTTAAGGTGTGCGCATGGTGCCAAGAATTTTGAATCCAAGCCGAACCCGAATCGATCCTGCTTGAAACCAAGCTTCTTCCATCTCCAATCTGATCTCTGCTCTGCTCTATTCGGATCTGGTCACAGTCGTAGTTCCATCTGAACCCCACCCGGGTCGATGAAGGAGGGAGCGAGTGATAAAATGTTAATGAGCGCACTGTAGAAACTGTACGTCGATAGTGGAAAGTCACTAACGAATATGAATTGCTTGGCGCTCTCGGTGCAAAGCATTTGTGCAACACACTTCGTCCGTCCGTTCGTCCGAGACCTGTCCGGAGTGTGTCTGGTTTCTCCTAAAACCTCCCGCGGGGGTGGCGCTACCATATTTCTGCAGAATTCAGAAGGATTGCTTGATTAGAAAGTTAGTTTCGGAACAATTCTCTTCTCCGCCTCCCTCGCCCACCGGCTAAAAAGCTCACTCATGGGTCGTGTGAGCGTGCGTATACGGATCAAACTGTCGGACCATGTTCCCCTGGTGCTAATGACCGTGCATTATGCCTTCCTTTTTTTTTTTTTTTATTAACGGTAGTGCTTGTCTGAATGGTTCTCCTTTTTTCCTCCTTTTCTCGGTGGTGCTGGAAACAGTTATATCATGGAATGTTGCCCTGTTGGAAATGACTCACAACTTAATACCCTGGGAGAAGTACCCGGTTTTTGCTGTAGTAGTAGTATTCTGCCTTCTTTTTGGGGCCAAACGAAAGTTGAAGGTTGTTATTGTTAATGTGCTTCGGTACCAACGAACCAACCAACGGCAACGATACTAAAATTGAATTAATCGTCGAACCAACACATCTCCAGCGAGTAAACTCGACAAACAGGCACACTGGTGGCAAACAACTGTTCCGACAGTGCTGGTGCTGCTGCTGGTGCTGTTGCTGTTGAATAGACTTTAATTAAAACCAATGTACGCTATTATTACCCCCCAAGAATCGTTAGAAGACGCCCTCTTCTTCCCCTGGCCAGGCGCGCACCAGGCGTGTTTCGCTTGGCCGCCCCTCCCGTGTGCTCCATCCATGGCATCAATTTTGCTAGGCGATAAATGGAAGTTATAAAGCAAACTCACTTAAAATGTGCTGCTTTTTCGGTTCGGGGCAGGTTTTACAGTATATACAGCGTAGCGTTTTGCAATGTTAAGCAACAGCCAGTTCATGGTGGAGACATAGTATAACTCATTTTACGCCTCACCCTGCGCCATACGACACTGGGCACTGGTACGAACATAAAACACACATCTTTTCGTCCCAGTCGGACCAGCGTGGCTGGGGTTTGGGGCTTGGAACGAGTTTTTGAAATGTAACATTCTTATATCTGTTTGAGAGGCTTTATGATGCGTTTTTCATCAGCATGAAATACCAGAGTGGTGATAAGGATGGATGGAAGGATACACAATCCCACTCTTTGTGTCGGCTGAGCCCAGTGAAGCAGGAAATATGAAAATAAAAGCAGAATTACCAGCCATTCAGTGTTAGCAAGAGCGAGTCGAGAAAGTATATAAAAGAATAGCGGGCGAATAATGCCACTTTAATGAATTCTTTTGCCCAGCCACCCCGGAGGAAAGCGATTGAACACAAGGCGAGTAACCCTATTGTGATCAGATTTATTTCGGTACCACGTTGAGCTCACGAAAATTGGGAATTAAATAAATTATAACTTCCATCTACAGACGTAGCGCAAGAGAGAGAGAGCGAACGCGCGCGCGCACGCGCGTAGACATGATGGACCTACAATTAATCCGTTTTTAGAACATCCACCTAAATCTCTTGTGGTGCTTAAGAAAATAATCCGCGGCCATGAGTCAGCCGTGTCGTTTCCTGCTGCTGGTCCGCACCCTCCCGCCCGGGGGGGTTGATTCGTAAAGATTGTGGCAAGCAAAATAAGATTTATTCATTCATCGCCCGTATGGCAGCATTCAAAAACGTGCTTCGTAATGGAATCTAACGATAAGCCCGGACCAGGAAACCCATCAACAGTTTCTACAAAAATGGGACGCACTGGAGTGAAGAAAAGAAATGACGAATAGTGTGGTTTGAAGTAAGGAAAGAAAGATTAAAAAAAAACGGGAGAGAATCGAAAGAAACCTTACAACTCAGGAAACGATAACGAAAAAAAAAGAAAAAAACCCACACATATCAAGCGAGAAGGGGCAGCAAGATTTCTTAAAATATCACAGAATCTCGATGAGTCGTATAATGAACTGCTAACGAAACGAAACGAAACGAAACGAAACGAAAGAAATTATAATAACAATAATTTAGAACATGTGTGCGAACCGAAAAGGCGGTCTCCGAGGCCATTGAGCTGAGTAAGCAGCATGCTAGGCAGGCAGGCAACGAACCGGCGGGAAGAACGGAGGGGGTTTGGGTCTCTAAGCCTCTTAACATGTGCTTGTGTGGTGTATTGTATTCTATAGATCGGGTGTAGCATGGCACAGAGAACACACAACGCCGTGACGACCCGTGAGAGCAAGAACAAATCGGTTGCTTCGGATTTAATAGCGGGAGAGCGAAAACGCGCGCGCGAGCAACATGAAAATGAGTGCCAGAGTGCTCGACGTGAGTGGCATTATAAAAGGAGGGAAATTTAGGAAAGAAAAGAAAAATACATATATTGAAAAGACAAAACAGAAAAACTTGTTTCTGACGACTCCACATCATAAGCCGGCGGGGGATAGATGTGGCGAAGAAGTACATAAACCGAAAACAATATAAAAAACCCCTGGCCAATGACCGTAGTACTAACACAAGGACCGAAGTTACCAAACAAATGTGACGCCTCGGTTCGGTGTGAGCGAACAATAAAACTTCTATGTACCTTCCTCTTTTATATTACAACGTGAAACTGTCATAAAGATCCCAAAATTAGATGCCATTAAGAGTGGGTAAGCCGAAACAGCGCGAAACATAAGAAATCGGCGAAACCAGCACAAGCACGTACACCCGCTCAAGCTAAACAACGGGAGTGCAGAAACTGGTAAAAGAGTGGATAAAATAATGAACGAAAAATAACTCAACATACAAATGGGTGGGAAGTGCGACAGAGAAGGAGAGAGAGAGAGAGAGAGAGAGAGAGAGAGAGAGAGAGAGAAATTGATTAACGAAAAGGGAAGAGAGGGAGAGACGGGCTGACAGCTGAAACAAAAATTAATGTAATAAAAAAACTTTTAATATGATCATAAAATGGAAACCAACACAATGTAGCAACGAAATGCGAATGAAACGAACGAGCGAAATGATTAACGAAAGATCTCATTCGCTGGCGGATCGTCGAGAGCTGCGCTGCGGCATTATCGTGGGTTATAATATTGTGCCGTTGTAAAAAATGAATCCAGCAGCAGCAGCAGCAGCAGCAGCAAACCGCGGTTGGTGAATGGTGGTGCTATAAAATAAAAATACTTTTTCGTCTGCCATCGTCCTCCAATTTAATACAGCCGCCCCCTTGTCCCATGGGCAGCAAACGAGCGCATGCAAGCTGCTGCTTCGAGTAAAATAAGGGAAACAAAATATAAATATAATCTCAACAAACAGCACTAAATGGGTTTTCGTAGTCGTACGGCAAGAAATATACGGCCCGCGACCCCGACTTAATGCGTATCTCGTGACAGAATGTGTTTGCGAGCAGAGAGTCTGCCGCGGTTCTGGTTTCTGGTAACCAAGAGAGAGTGCCACCAAGTTTTGCAGAGCGCACGAGACACGAGACCAGCACGTGGGCTTATCCTTACAGGGGGTGGCGGGGTGAGGGGGTGGTGAGATCGAACGATCGGTTGAAACGACTCGGATGGCTTGCGAGGGTGCGCACCGCACCTCACCGCACCCCGGGAAACGCTTCCTCCATAACAATAACAATAAAAATAAATGAAAACAGAATACAACCGAAAATAGCAATGGAAAAAGACGATTAAATGAGGGAACAGAGGGTGATACAGACCGGATGGTAGAGCGATAGCATAGACCTGCACCGCAAACGTTGGTAAGCGATAAAATGAGTAAACTATATAAAATAACTTCAACGCAAAACGGGCCACCCCATGGGGTGGGGTAAGAGATGGGTTTCGGTTCGGGAGGTGGAATGAGGAGCGCGAGAGAGAGATAAGGATGGATGGATTAGATAAGACCGGTATCCTGATGGTAGGGAAGCGGCGGTGATGAAGCCCTGTTAGCGGAGGAAAACCATCAGGAAAATAAATATAAAATTCGAAATGAAATAAGAAAATGGGACCATCATTTTCTCTCCACCCCTTTCCCGTGGGCCGCGCGATGACAGCTTGACACACCCCTCCGATTTAGTTGATGTCGGAATATCGCGCGATAGGATACTTGAAGTGGAAAATAAGAGCATAACAATCCCGTACCGTCGGTGTACACTATACATTGTTGTTGCGAAGCTGGCGTAAAATCTGGAACTGGATATCCTTCACGCGATAGCAGTTGAGATGCACAAGGCAAGGTTCTTAACCGATTTCCTCGTCCGCCCGAGCAAACGTACAATGTAACGAGGGCTCGGAAGCACGGAGATTGGCCACAACATTGTCGACCGATGAGGGAAGGAACGTTGGAGGAATGGTAGCCACATATCATGGAATTG
>NC_064878.1:57276048-57303548 GCF_943734665.1 Anopheles aquasalis | reverse complement strand
TTCATTACATTTTTTTATACCATTTCCCTCCTTTCCTTTTCCGGTTCCTTTTTACAATTATTACTATACACGCGCGGAAAAAACTGCCTTACTATTTGCTTACATTCTCTTTCTTTACTTAGTTTAACCTGCAACGTATCATTAACAAAGAAACGTAACACTCGTAACTGGCTCATTAAATCGCCTCGGCCTATGACTCGGCCTTCTGCCTGGCGGCGGACCTCTGCTTACGGTAAGGCAACACCAACAAACGGTACTTTGACGGGACGCTCTAACACTCTGATAACTAGGGAATAGGCCACAATAGGATACAATAGGATTTAAAACAGACATTAAAAAGAAGTAAAATATCAAAATACACGACGCAAACCGTACGCCCATCTGACTGATCTGCCGTGCCGTGCCGTGCGGGTCGGAATCCAGTTCCACAAGATCCACACAAGGGCCACACGGCGCTGGTGGCCGGTTTCATAGGTGGTTTTGGTTTCGAAGTTTTCTCATCTTTTCCTGCTTAGGGCCGGTTCACGTACTGGATGGTTTTCTAGCGCGAACAAAAACCTGTTTAAAACTAACAGCCAACAATCGAATTGCAAGCGAAGAGCGCCTAGCGCGTCTTCAAATTTAGGGAAGCAGGATCGTTTGCGTTTGGCTCAATTCCTTATGTGCTCGTGTGCCGTTGTGTGCCCGTTGTCGTTCCCTTCTTGTTCCCCTAAATTCTAAACACCATTCACACACCATGGCCCATGACTTTGACTGACTCTGAATGTGGATGCTGCTGATGCTGATGCTGATGCTGCTGTTGCTTGTGGTAGTGGTGGTACACTTCGCTAAGATGGCCCGCGTTACCCGCCAACCACGGGTCAGCGAATACTGGTTCCGCTGCGATAGTAATCACCCCGCGAACGGCTTGACGTCGACCGGTCCCGTCTCCGATCGCTAGATGAGTAGCTATCGTAATAGTAACGATCTCTGGAGAATAGAGGGAAGGGAATTAAAACGTGTTGACCACGCGGAATGTTTCTCCTGCGTACCTTGAGTGTGTTTCTCGTTCCCAGCGATCCCGATCGCGTGCTTCGACCTCACACGCTCGGCAATGATGATAACCGCGGGAAGACATGGAGGATGGGTGACCACTTGAATGTCCGCTGCCACCGTGATACGGGCCTTTCGGGTACGATACACGCCCATAGTAGACGCCGGGTGTCGGATCGTGTGGTTTGTTGGTTGCCGAAAAGTCCACCCTTATCCGGCGATCACCGATCTCGATGCCGTTTGCCTGATCGTGCGCTATCTTGGCGTCCTCTGCACTCTCAAAGTACACGAAACCGAAGCCCCGGGAACGGCCAGTCTGTCAAGAGAAAGAGAGAGAGAGAGAGAGAAAGAGAGGAGGAGAAAGGTTTAGTAGATGGAAGTTAATGGATTCCCCCGGAACAATTGGTTAATTCTCCACGGTTCGGAAGGAATGTTCGGAAAGGCCTTTAATGGAATTGGTTCCTCAAGAAAAAACGGGCAAAAATATCGTCCGTCTTGATTCCATTTCATTACTTTCCACTGGCGTTTGCTGTACCCTCGAGGCCATCACGCTTGCACCGGGATGACACTGCTCCACGATTCCGGGCAAAAAGTGAGGCTACGATTGAGGGATATTGATGGACCACAACTGCTGCTGCTGCTGCTGCTGCTGTTGCTAACCCGGCCACTTACCTTCGCATCGAGCACAACGGTGGTTTTGCGGACGGGGCCAAACTTGGAGAAAATATCGTACAGCTCCGCCTCGGTAGTGTAGATGCTGAGATTGAACACGGCCAGCACGATCTTCCCGGAGGAGTACGAGGCCGATGAGGTGCTCGCGGTGGGCGCGGGGTCATGGTAGTGCGAGGAGTGTTGCTGGGTCCGGTGATGCTGTGAACTGCGCCGGTAGCTGGAACTGGAGCCCGAACCGTAATCGGTTTGATTGTAACGTTCCGTCTCATCCCGGTACTCGCGCCGGTACTTCCGATCCCGGCTCCTAGATCGGGAGCTCTGCAGGGCCAGAGAGAGAGAGAGAGAGAGCCGGAAATTAATGCCATTTCCCGGGGCGGGTAAAACGATGCTGTCCACTAATTACCTCGTAGTAGTGATGATCTCTGCTCATTTTGTCCTCCGAAATGCCGCCCTTTTTGATTCACGAAAGCCGTATGAACAGCGCCACGATGATCGGCAGGGTGCAGCCGTCTCTTCGGATCCTTTGCCCGACAGGATCCTCCGCCGTAAGGGTGCGCGAGCGATTGACCGCACCAGAAGGATCAAGGATTTCAAAAGAAGTCGCGTCGAGCCGGGAACGCCAAGAGCGCCGGGTTGTTTTGATCGCCCGTCGCGTGGCTCGGCGAAAGCGGAGCTCGAATACTGCTCGAAGCGGACCTGCTCGAATTGCCGCACCGCGCTGCAATACCCCGTTGACACAGAACATTTTCTCCTGTTAAGGCTCCTGTTAGAGTGGTTCTACATTGCGCGAAAATTTTCGTTTTCTACAGCCGGCGATACATGAAGCGTAAACTCAAGCGTAAATATAAAATTAATTTACACTTGAACATGTTTACATGACCGGGTTGAGACGTGTAATCCGAATTACACTGAACTTTTATCGACTTTTGTGAGAAAAATAGGATCTTTTTTCCGAAGAAAAAGATTACAAACGCTAGTAATGAACACTCACTATTAATGCAAACCACAAACAGGAAATGTAGTGGGGCAAATCGCTTGCAAACAGCGTTTACGCTAGGATTTATGCTCCGTGGACCTATAATCTATTTACACCGTGTAAACGGCAAATGTAAACTTTTTGGCATTACATTCTGAGTTTATACGAGAGTTTACGCTTCATGTATCGCCGGCTTACGAAATGAAAACGAAAATTTTCGCGCAGTGCAGAAACTCTCTAACACTCTGAGTTTATACTAGAGTTTACGCTTCATGTATCCCCGGCTTATGGCGCGCGCTCCTGTTAAGCCTTAATGGGGCGTGTACTCGTAACGATTTTGATCGAACGATCAGCAGGGCATTATTGTCGGTCCAATTTACATACATTCAGGGGCGTTGTATGAAATTTGATTTTTTTGGTTGTTTTATTCTAGACGGGAGACCTTTGTTGTTGTTCGCGCTATTTTTACCGAAATTTATTGCCCTTTACGAATGTTTTTGGCGAGTAAAAAGTAAAGATTATAGTTATCGCTTGAGATCGGCCGATCAAAATCATAGCGTGTAAACGCCCCATAACAGGAGCCTTAATAGGAGAAAATGTTCTGTGTCAACGGGGAATAGAAACCTTGGTTCGCAAAAAAAGGCGGAAACTGTTTGGCCGGTTTTATTCGTTTTTTGAGTTTTTGAGCTGTTTTGAAGCCGGCGATACATGAAGCGTAAACTCAAGCGTAAATATAAAATTAATTTACACTTGAACATGTTTACATGACCGGGTTGAGACGCGTAATCCGAATTACACTGAACTTTAATCGACTTTTGTGAGAAAAATAGAATCTTTTTTCCAAAGAAAAAGATTAAAAACGCTAGTAATGAACACTCACTATTAATGCAAACCACGAACAGGAAATGTAGTGGGGCAAATCGCTTGCAAACAGCGTTTACGCTAGGATTTATGCTCCGTGGACCTATAATCTCTTTTACATCGTGTAAACGGCAAATGTAAACTTTTTGGCATTACATTCTGAGTTTATACGAAGCCGGCGATACATGAAGCGTAAACTCAAGCGTAAATATAAAATTAATTTACACTTGAACATGTTTACATGACCGGGTTGAGACGCGTAATCCGAATTACACTGAACTTTTATCGACTTTTGTGAGAAAAATATAATACTTTTTCCGAATAAAAAGATTAAAAACGCTAGTAATGAACACTCACTATTAATGCAAACCACAAACAGGAAATGTAGTGGGGCAAATCGCTTGCAAACAGCGTTTACGCTAGGATTTATGCTCCGTGGACCTATAATCTATTTACACCGTGTAAACGGCAAATGTAAACTTTTTGGCATTACATTCTGAGTTTATACGAGAGTTTACGCTTCATGTATCGCCGGCTCGAGAGTTTACGCTTCATGTATCGCCGGCTTGAGAGAGAGTTTTCATGATTTTTCCAGATTCGTTGGAAAATCGTCGTAGCAACCATGTCGCAGGAAGATTGTATCGATAGCGCGGATTTCAATCCGGACGACGTGCTGAAGATTCTGGTGGCCAGTGATATTCATCTGGGGTACGAAGAGAAGAATCAACTGCGAGGTAAGTTTGCGCGCCCGAAAAACCCGGTGTCCTGTTGTTCCGAGTGTTAACTCCGGGCTCTTTTACTTTTAGGACAAGACAGCTTCCTGGCGTTTGAGGAGGTTTTGCAGCACGCGGTGGAGAACGATGTGGATGCGGTTCTGCTCGGAGGCGATCTGTTTCACGTTGCCAATCCTTCGACAAACACACTGAACCGATGCCTGCGGCTGCTAAAGACGTACACGCTCGGGGACAAACCAATCCAGTTGCAGGTCCTGCGGGATGAGAATGCATCGCTGGCCGATACGCTGAGCAGTACGATGAATTACGAGGACCCTAACGTCAACATAGCCATTCCGGTGTTCTCCATCCATGGCAATCATGATGATATGACGGGATTCGGGCATATTAGCGCGATGGAACTGTTGAGCACCAACGGGTACGTGAATTACTTTGGCAAGTGGAACAACCTGAACCAGGTGATCATCAAACCGCTTCTGCTGCAGAAGGGAGAGACGAAACTGGCGCTCTTTGGGCTCAGTCACATTGCCGATGGTCGCCTGTGCCGACTGTTCGAGGAGGGGAAGGTGTTCATGCAGAAACCGGACGATCCGGGGTGGTTCAATATGTTGGTGCTCCATCAGAACCGTGCCGATCGAGGCTATAAGAAGTACTTGCCAGAGAATGCGCTGCCAAAGTTCCTAAATCTGATCATCTGGGGCCACGAGCACGATTGCCGTATACAGCCAGAGCAGAACGCACAGAAGGGGTTCTTTGTTAGCCAGCCGGGATCGACGGTGGCCACTTCGCTGTCGGAGGGTGAATCCATCCAGAAGTGCTGCGCGCTTCTCAGTATTCACAAGGAGATTTTCCGGATGGATCCGATTCCCCTGCAGACCGTGCGGCCGTTCGAGTTCGAAACGGTCGATCTGTCCACAGTGATCGATGAAGTGGAACTGGCGGGCGTTGATGCGCCCCAGAAGGTGATGCAGTTTGCGACCGATCGAGTGGAGGCAATGATCGAGCGTTCGAAAGCAAAACATACCGATAACGAACGACAACCGAAGCGTCCACTGATACGGCTCCGGCTGATAACAACGGATGTAGCACAACAGTTCAATACGATCCGATTCGGGCAAGGGTACATGGAACGAGTGGCCAATCCGCTCGATATGATTCTGTTCCAGAAGAAGCTGGTTCGAGCGAAGAACGATCACGTGAAGCTGGACAGCAAGGCGTTCGATGAAGCTTACAAACGAAAGCAAAACATCAGCCGGCCGGAAGATGTGGTCGATCTGTATTTTGCCGAGGCACCCGCAGCCAACCAGATGGAGGTTTTGTGTCCCCGTAGTATGAGGGAATTCTGTCGTCGAGTGGTTGACCACCACGATGATGATGCGGCCGAAAGAATCCTGGAGTTCTATGAGAACAAAGTAATAGAATACCTCACTACCAGCAATTCACTGACAGAGGATAACGTGGATGAAGTGCTAACGGGATTCCATGATAATGAGGACACTCTGTATCACGAAATGTTGGCAATGCTGGACTCACGAGCACAGAAGTCATCCGATCCAATGGACCGTCTCCATCCCACCGATCCGAAGGAGGGCGACGACGACGAAGATGGCAGCGTTAGTGGTAAGAAAAAGACCACCACAACGGCCCGGGGAGCCAAAGCAGGCCGTGGCACCAGAGCACGGGGAGCACGGGGAGCCACCGCAGCCAACACCACGCGCGGTAGTTCGCGCGCTGCATCGAAGGTGGCCGTGGCGGTGCCCAGTACCTCAAGGTCGCAATCTTCTATTGCCTCCATGTTTAGCCAACAATCCGCCAACAACAGCAGCTCCATGACGACCGTCGCTAGCCGATCTTCGACAAGAAACGTTCCTTCAGCTCGAGGCGCACGCGTCCAGTACGACTCGGATGATTCCGATTAATGATCGGTTTGTTTTGTTTTTTTTTTTCATTCCAAAAAGGTCAATAAAAAGAAAATACAATATTTCAAGTGTTCTTGTTGTAGGTCGATTGAGCGGCACTAAAACACCCGAACAGTCCGAATGATAACCTGTTGATAAAGCCGAAATCCCAGCAGATCTGTATGTTTGTAATTTCGATTGCATAAAGTTTAAAATGCAACGTCGGTCGTGTTCTCACTATGCTCAGCCTGCAATTTCTAGTCAATGAATGCATACCCGCGTGCCAATATAATAATAAATATGTCCCCATTTTCGACTGACCAGTAGCGAAGGGTACTGAGATCCCACACAGGGATCGTATCGGGATGCCGCAGGCTCACGAATACGGATCCCTTTTTATCGCTATATCCGATGCACCGCACCGTGCAGCAACCGAAGGGACACGGCTAGCGTGGAGAGCGGTGTGTTACGAGCTTATAAACGCTCCCTGACCAATAACCATAATCGTTACGATGAATCGGTGTGACTGCCTATCGGAAAATGTCTATGTTTTTGTACGAAACTCTGCCGGCACCGTGCATCTCGATGCCGGGCTCGAGGGACGACCGAAACCGGCACGCACGTGGTTGACCGGGTTGAAAATGATGGAGTTTTTAGAGAGTGAACATAATGATTATGATTACACACTAATATGAATATGAATCGTGTCAAGGATTAACACATACATCGGTGACGAACCCGCATGTCCTGTGGTCGTCCGTGATGGTCTGCCTGCCTGCCTGCCTGCCCGCGTGTGTCTGATGAAGATACTTTAAATAAATGGCCAAATTTGCAGTCCGTTAAATCGGTTTGCATCAACAAGGGGCAGCAGCAGTGTGTGGACAAAGTGAAATAAGAATCGTACGCCCTCACGAATCGCCCCCCGCTATCATGATGGTCCTGGCCTTGCAGATGGACAATCCTTGTCCCATGTCATATCCGTGCTAGACGTGAAATCCAATTATCGTACTGCCGGGCGGTTAGAAAAGCTAAATTAATTTACGATGATAATGATGATGATGTTGTAAATTGCATATCAAAGCGGATCCACATATTGAGCGATTAAGCTGCAGAGGCTGGTGGTGCCCGGTTTTTTACAGCTCCATTTTATCGCAGAAGAGAAAGATTGTTGCAGAAGTAGAATCGGGCCAGATGTGATTCACAAAAACGGTTCCGTGCACCGGAACAAGCCCTTAAGCCCGCCTTCTTCCAGTTGTTGACGATCGAGAAGAGTCACTTCACTCAACAAGGTGGCGAGGGGGACGGGACGCGACGGGACGAGGCCAGTATGGGGATAGAAGTGGGTCCGCTGTACCAGAAATCACCTTCGGAGAATCACACTCTTACCGCCATTCGCTTCAAGTGCCAGACTGCAACTTGAAAGCGCCACTATCACGTTGATGTACACGGATGTAGCCCGATAAGGCCGCGAATCCAATAAAAACGTACACGGCACAGCGGTCACTGCATCATACCGGATTCAAGCGTCATCCCCTTCACCGAAAGTGCAGCAACCATTCCGTACCATGAAAGTTACAGGTAAGCACGATTCCGACGAGCCCGTAGGACAGTGTAACGACGGATTCTTGTTCTTTGTGGTTCCATAACAGTGTCGTTCTACGGTAGTGCCGGTGTGTTGCTAGTTCTACTATCGACCTCACTAGTGCTCGCCAGTGATCGCTGCCCACCGGAGGATGACCCAGAGAAGCCACCGATCCTGTTTCCCCATCCGACCGATTGCGACAAGTTTATCATCTGTAGCCACGGCCGGGAGGTGACCAGCAAGTGCCCTCCCGGATTGCTCTGGAACGATCGAATCAAGCGGTGCGACTACCCGTCCGAGTCCCAGTGTGTACCGGAGGGAGGAACCGAAACGACGACAGAGGAACCGACGACGGCGGTGCCGGATGGGCTGGCCTACGATTGTCCACCGGTGTACGATCCGGATCATATGGTGTACATACCGCACGGTACCGACTGCACCAAGTACTTCATCTGCGACCCGTACGGTGTACCACTCCAGCAGAACTGTCCACCGGGGCTTCACTGGAGCGAAGTGGTTAACTATTGTGATTTCCCCGAGCTGGCCCAGTGTACGGCTGGTACGGAGCAGCGCTAATGCAAAGCCATCGTTACAGATAAGCGAGCGAACGCAATACAACCCCTTTTGCCATTTCGTAATTGGTTTTAAGTCATTTATGGTACGGCCCTTCTGAGAGGTACCATTACTCTTTGAGAGGTCTTGGTCGAACGTCGAAAAATCATCCATGGACCAGTCCAAACTCCGTTGTCCATGTCGGGGTACACCATGTCGCATTTACTTCACTTCACAGCAGAACCGTTTTGTGGTGACGGTTAAGCAAAAGCCGCTCGCCTCTTATCGCAACCGGGTGTCCCCCGGTTCTTGTATCTCTGTCGATGGCACTACAATCCTCGTCATCATTCGTCTTTTCCATCCCAGCATCTGCAGCCAGTGTCCTGTGAGTTTGTGGGAGTTTTAGAAATAAATTTTATCTCACTTCCAACTGTTACACTCGTGCCTGTTACCCGCGGCCCGGCAAAAATGCCCCGCAATAGTAGTCGTGGTTCTGGTTCGTGACGGCAAACGGCAGTTTGCCAACTACTATCATCAAGAGCACGTGTGGCCCGCTCTACAATCCGCTCCGCTACTTTCGCTACTATACACTCGTCGTATCGTCACTCATACGGTGAGAAGAGTGAAGAGGTTTGATACGGAGTTTGCAGGCGGAACCTTTTGGGACCATTCCGGTACCCGCGTTGCCACCATTGTGCGGTGGCATTAAAAAGGATGTTAAAAATGGTGCCTTGTGTCGCCTTTCAACAGGCTGCAGGAGCGCTTTTGGTCGTTCGTGATTTGTCTATTGTTAAACATATTAGCTAGTGCGGATAGTGAGTGGTAGACGTGGTTTGTTGTTATTTCTGCGATTTAATCTTCGACAGACACAAGCCTCTGACGGTATAGAACACCAGCTCATTGGATTTGAATGCCTGCCGGTGGCCACTTCCGTCCAAACGCGGTGACACGTTTTCGATGCTGGCCAATTTTACGATTTAACCGCATGGTACGGCTACATGACTGGCATTCCAAAATGGGCCGTGAACCGACTGAGAGAACTCGAACGACAGTTGTTGAGCATGTAAGCTTATAACCAAATCCGAGTACAGAGAGTATATAGTTTGAGCGTGTTAGGACGAACGATTTCTGTTAACGATTTAGTGTAACAATACTCTTCACGAGCTGCAGGAACTAAAGATTTTTCCACAATATCCCCATTCGCGGTGAATTCTCGCTGTCACACCCGTCATTTATCCGACGGTCGAAGGTCACTGCGAACATAAAATCACGATGCCGCTGATGATGATGATGATGATGAAGATGGTAGTAGGCCGAGGGTAACACCCGCAGGCCATTGCAAACGCAAATCGTTGCTATCCTGCTCGGTGACCCCTCATTGGTGACGTCGTTCATTTTGCTTTTTGTGAACGGATTTAAATTATCGCGAAAACATATCCTGCACCATCCCCAGGGACAGCAAACCGTGACCCCCGGGGGGGGGGGGGGGGGGGGGGGGGCGGGCGGAACGATCCAGAACACCGCAGGACAATTTTTGGCTGAACCGCAAAAATGCATTCAACTGCGAGCGAGCGATGGGGTTGAGTGTCCGTCCGTGGCCGTAATTTATTGAAATTATTAAATTTATGTTGATGAATTTGACAACCATTATGTTTATTAATTTATTGTGTTGTTCGTTTGCTGCTGCCACCGGTGCTGCAGGTTCATCGCCGTTGTACTGTTTGCCTTAAGGCTACGGGCACCGCTCCGTGTGTAATGGACAAACGGGAGCTGGCACGCCGTAGGCCAGATCAGAGACCGAGGATTATCCTGCACACGACACGACCACATCATCGCGCAGATCGTCCTTTTCAATCCATTTTGCCGTCGGCTTCGCCGTGTGTTCGATGCAGGGGAATTTGCGAGCCACGATGACGAATGCAAATCATCCCTGCGGGGTTGATGGCCAAGGTACCCTTTTGATATTTACTCGTTGCAGGGGACACTGGACATGGAAGTGTGAAAAGTAAATTGATTTACGCCAGCTTCTTGTTGCAGGATGCTTTTGCACAGCGAGAGAGACAGTAGTGAGTTTGAACAAGTAGGCGGTTGAATTTTAAAAATATCTTTTATTGCTTCTTGAGGCTATTAATCACTAGATTTCCGGTCGGTCTTCCGCTATATATATAATGTATATATATATACGTATGTATATTAACTAATGAGTATATAAGAATAAATATATATGTATAATATCATAATCATTAAATGGCGCATTTTTTTTTAGATGTGTGTATAATCAATGCAAGACAATCGCTACGGGGTTTGCTGTCGAACCACAAAACATACAAACCCAACCAGTTGCGCGGGATTCTGGTGTGTGTCTGGCCGCGGTGTTTTTTTTCTCTTTTTGCTGCGGGAGGGCCAGTTAGGGAGGCGTTTGCTGTGCTTGCTTGTATAATATAATGTATATCTATATATATTTATACCTTAGCGCAGGGACAAAAGCAAACGCAGCAACTGAGGGTGTACGCAGCATTCGTTTTGCTTCTCCTTCACCTTCTCCTTCAATCTGCCACCGAAGAGTCCCTGCTGCATTGCACGCACAACCTACCGGATGCATCACCGCCGGTGATGTAGATCTGCAGATGTTCCCCTCCCCTGGCCTGGCGTTCTATGCCCGTTTTCTGTGACAGGATTGTTGCTGTTGTTAGCAGCACCTTCCAGGGGGGGGGGGGGGGGGGAGGTTCCCATCTGCGCCCTCAATTCACGCCTCTCAGCTCAGCTCAGCACTGTCAGCTCTCTAATTAACGTACCAGCTACATTGTTTAAGTAAAAAAAAACAGAGGGACATAAAGCTATACCGTGGTGAGATCTTCTTATCGTACCACTTGTGGCGTGCCTCGTGGCTTGGCCAAATGGGTTGGGGGTGTGGGTGTGATGGATGGCGAGCTTTCTAAACCTAAACCGCGCCTTTTTGCCAGCCATATGCTACCAAGTTAAATTTCGTAAATGTATAATGTTAGTAAATGCATTTACAAGTCGTTCACTCGCTCGCTAGCTCGCTGTTGCTGGTGCTGCTGTTGTCGTTGAAGGGAGGCGAATGCTTTTACAATGCACCCCCCCCCCCCGCCCCTCCACCCCCGCTATTTCTTTCCGCAAGTGGCTACTAAATATCTTAGGCTGACTGGTTCTTAGAAGCTTTCAATAAAAGCAATCTACTACGACGGTATGTAATGGGTGTTTCAATTTGTTTGTTCTACTTTTCTGGGTGTCTTGTCTTTTATTTTATTTAGGTTTTTATTTTTTTGAATGTTTCATCTGTCTTGAGTTTTGTTTCTTTCGCACGCTGCGGGGGGGCATCGAATCGAATGGTTTCGAATTCACTCCCGCATTCGCTAATCATTATCAGCATCATCATCAACACCATCACTCGGACTCAGACTCTCCGTATAGTGTTACATTTTTTTTATATTGGCTTTACCTCTTTCCGCATTGCATTGCAAAGTGGTTGCTGTGATCCATTGCTTTTCCATATCATTTTTTTGTTTGTTATTTCTGTGTGTGTTTTTGCTAAAATTTGAATAAAACGCCCTTTTCCCTCGCCCTCTCCAGGGTCTCTCCGGTATATAAATGTAAATATTATGAAAAATTATCAAAAAACTTTCTATTTTCCTTTCGGCTTGTTTTTTTTTAATACTTGAAATTTGTTTTTGCCCCCTTCGCAACCTTTCGGACTGCGCGCACAGACTCTGTCTTACTAATCTAAGCACTTTTTGTTCTTGCTTACTACTTGCGCCAACCATCGTAGCGATCGTTTCTAGGGGGCGGCGCGGTATCCATGGTTGCGACAAGGTGACGCGCCAACGAAGCGAAGTCACAATTTAGCTTTGCGCGTTTTATTTTTTTCTTTTTTGTTTTTATGGATGCATCAAGGAACAGGCCCCTTCTTCCCATGTCATCCCTGTGAAAGCATTCTGCATTTTGCCTCCCCATTCACTGCCTTTTGGAAGTACCAACGTGGGGCAGCTATGCTGTGGTCCCTGTTAGTAATAAACACACTGCTTCCTGTAGCTCATGCAGCGGTTATAGAGATACATAGGTAAGTGTCCTGGGGCTGTACTGCCTGTTTGTGGTTAGATGAGAAGACGAAGAAGAAGGAGGGAGAGAGAGAGAGAGCTGAGTTGTATTGTATGCCTTTAGGCGAGTATCGGGCCGGGGGATTCGCGAGATACAAGATTACGCTACAAGTTGCAAGTAGTAGTAAGAATTATTGCAAAGATTCTACTGCTACTCTGTTGCTATCGTGTTCTATTTCGCTGACTCCGCAATGCGCGCTTTCTTTTACTGTGGCAAAAACGTTAGTGTTTCATTAAATTGAATCAACTTCGTAACTCTACTACTGCTACTACTGCTGCTTACCTCACATTTGGTCTTTTCATATTTGATTTTCGTTGTTAATTTATTTTTAATGGCATGTTGCATTTATTTACTTATTTATCGTTGCATTTACCTCGTCTACTCGCCTACTTTTAGCTTTAGGTTACGCGTTACGTGGTTTAGCTTTAGATTGCTTTTCTGTTTACTTGACGCGGTTTGCGCGGTCAATTGTACACCTTTTACGCCTTGTACGGCGTGGCCTACACCGGTCTGTGCAGTGGACCTGGATTTAGCCGTATGTCTTTCCGCAAGCAGCGGCCTTTTGTCTGATGGATTGCTTGTTTCTGTCAATTTCGGAATTTAGGCGGCAAGCAGCTTACACTTTTTGTTTTAGCTGCCACTGTCCTTTTCTGCTGCTAATACATTCGGGCAACCACCGGTCTTTCTTCGTCAATTCACAATCATTGAACCACCGAAAGCCATGGAGTGTACAGCAATACAGATGAAATATGGCCTAAAGTTTCTAGTCTAGTTTTATTTTTCGTTTACACACCTCTTACATATTGCTTTTCAAGTGTCGTTGCTATTGCTTTTATGTTGCAGAATTCACTACATTCCCACGCGCGCCTCTCCAGGTGGCTCGCCTTATAGCTTTGCTCTACGGTATCTACAGCGATAGCTAGACCCAAAAACCGAAGATAAGATTTCTATCAGTTTGCTGTTGACTAGATATTTTCTTCTACAGTTAATGAGTGGTTTTGTTTTGAGACGCACACATCGTGAGCACCTCTTGATCGTTGTTGCGTCTTTTTTTCAGATTTTTTTTTGTTGATTTAATACTGCCTCGCCCAACCCCACCCACAAACCACTGAGCTGGGCTGACTGGAAGAGAGATCTTGTGTTACTGCAAGGCAGGTAGCTAAGAACATGAGTACAACATCCCCCATCATGCTACTGAAGCGGAAATGCTGAATGAGCTAAGAGAGTAAGATGTGAGCTATTCTTAAACTGTTGATAGTGATGCTATTTGTAGGAGTTTTTATTTTCTGTGGTTGGCTTAAACAAATGGCCCGTGGCCCTGGACCACACTACTCAGGAATGTAGCAGAGAACTATTCGAAAGCGTATGATCCTTCGGAGAGCAAGAAATATATTTTACTGGACTCCTCCATCGTCACAACTACTGAATTTGAAACGCAAACGAATTTAAAGTCGCCAAGTATAGGCCCTTTGAACGTTTTTTTTTCCTTCTGCATGTTTGAACTAATAACTATCGAACGATTTTATTTTCAAAATATGCTACTGGAAAGGGTAACCAGGCATTTTAAATATCCCTTTGAAACTACTTTAATTTAATGTATGATCAAGATTTACTTTCGGTTTTATAAGTCTTATGCCGAAGAAATTTTTGCAACGAGCGGAAAGATTAGAACTTTTTAAACCCCCCATGGCCGCCAATGGGCATGCGTATATCCTTCGAATGATTATAAAATCCTTTTCTTGTAATGAAACGCAAGTAACGACCTAAGGTAATTGCACAAATTCCGTTGTAAATCCTAGTAACCATCCAACGGCCCGGAATTAGGGGGCACGCCGTGGCACGCTAGTACACCGCTACTTTGATGAAATCGGTTTTTCTCCAAACCGGACTAAAACGAACGGTCTAGCGAGGCCGTTTTTCATTTTCTAATTGAGTTTTAGCATCTGCATTAAAATTGACTAAGGACCGGAGCTAGTGGAAGCATTTGGTTTTTTTTTTGTTAAGTTTTATCATCATTAAAGTGTTGATCTTGATTGACGTGAATTGATCTACGATGCCACTACGGCGCTGCTTTCCACTACGAAGTTTTATAATAATGTGCTCACCCTTCCTTCCCCCCTCCCGCCCGGGATGCCAGCATTCTTCGCAATCGAAAAGAAGAGATCAACAGCCTTGACGCTCGCACACCACGGACGAGCAGCACGGAATGGTGCTCACTTCGACATAATTACGCCCTGAAAGCATGTGTAAGCCTCTGAATCACGATGGGCCGTTTGGGTCTGAAGCATACTAAAAAAAAAACCAGAAAACAGTCGGCTAAGTAGTATTGGCAACCTCCAGGGACTCTCAAGACTTCCTCAAGAGCTCGAGGCGTTGCCGGAAAAGAGTGCTGACGTGCGTGCGACGGTATGTGCAATTAATGGAACCGGAAGTGAGTACTTTCGGCAGTACGCCCGGGCAGCCAGGGCCTTTTCGGAGGCCCTTGAAGAACTGCACAAAGTTCGGCTGGAGAAGATAATTTCCCTGTGCGCCTTTGCAACGGGGCCGACGGCCCGGTAGAGAGCCGTTTTCTAATTTGCACTCCAACTACCGGGCCAAACTGCTGTCGAAAAGTTGTGTCATGGTTTCGCCCAGTTGTTGTAGTGTTATTGTTTGACTTGGTACTTTTAAGTTCTGATGATTCTACAATATCTTCGTGAGTTCTTTCGTTCGTTTTTTTGTCTTCGCGTTGATGATGCAGCGCTACTACTGCAGTCAAAGCAAAGCAAATCGTTAGACCACCACCAAGTGCATGGTGCGCTGGTGCTTCGTCATGTTGCTACGTCAACACATGCACGACCCTTGACGCACTCGGTTCCCTTCTGGGAGGGCACAACTCGTAGAGGGCACAACTTGCTGTAACTTGTGTAACTGAGGAGCGATGCTCGGCCCTGGCCGCTTGTACAGCACAAAACAAGCGGCACACGGCATCAAAGTACGCCGGAAACAAAACGAAACAAAACGAAACAAAAAAAGAAAAGAAAAACGCCAAATGGATGCAACGAACGTTAAGCGAAGAAGTAAAACCATCATCGACGGGAACTAGTTTCACTCCTGAACTGAACTCCTCGTCGGTTCTCTTCTTTGGGCCGCCGCTGTGCATTGCACATTGCCGTAGGAGAAAAATGTAAAATAATACCAGCATCGTCGTGCGATAAAACTGGCGGAAAACTTTTTCCAAAAGGGGGCACAACAGCACAAACTTTACCGTCACGCCAACGCCGTCGCCGAACAGGTTGGTGTGCATATTGGGAATGCTCCTAAATGCACCGCGAGCCGTCGGATGTCAAGAGAGGGAAGGGAGCTAGGAAGAATGTTGATTTGCTTCTTCAATTGCGGGGTCTGCTGACTCGCGTCGTTTTGGGAAGGTGATTTGATCTGTTGTAGGAGCACGTTACGTAGCTAGTAACTAGTCAGCTATACTAACAGCTACAATCGACATGAAAGAAGTTGGTAAAGAGAGCAAAAGAGAGCAAAAGAGAGCAAGAGAGAGAGATGGAGAGTAAAGTAGTGGATAAATGAGTGTATGGTATTGTCTGTTGATATGATATGTTGCGGGTTGTTGTTTGCTCTATTCTCTTAATCCCCTTTTTTGCGATTGCTCCTAATGCTTGTGTTAAGTCTATCATGTTTGCACTAAATAAAGTGACCATTGGCCGTGGTATATTTTTGCCTCCCATTCGTTGCGTTGCTTGATCGTTGATCGTGTGATTGATGTTTATGCGACAATCGTTTGAAGTGCATACCTGTGCAGGAACAGAGAAGAGAGAGAGAGAGAGAGATTGGCCCCTAAGGAGCTCAGTTTAATTGACGAGAATGCTAGCGAATTGACTTGGAAATAATAGAATTTGCTTCGAGCTTCGGGTCGTTACAACATAGAAAGAAAAAAAAAACGAATTCCTTGTGTTTTTGCTGGATGCATCTCGTTGGAAGTTGCTTCGCTTTCGGCCCCTTTCACCAGCGACCACCGGGCAGGGCACAGAGATATAATAATAAAAATCCTCCTCTATCCCGGAAGCCGTACCGCCATACATTAAATATTCATTTGCCTCTCATTACTTGAAAATAATTGCCAAACATTCCACGTCAAACGCGTGGAAGGCGAAACTGAAACTGAAAACAGCTGTTCCCTCCCTCGGTTACCATCGGTTATTAGTGAGGGTTCCTTCGCTTGTCCACCGGTTGCCTTTCTGTTTGTTTCACAGCACGACGGGCCGATCAACTCCCTCGGTTTCCCTCCCGGTTCATTGCCATGCGCTGCCAGGCCACGGCAGCGGTAGCTTCATGCTCGTAATGCCAATGGTGCTGAACGTAATATAATTTGATATAAAATTTATTTCGACCATTCCGCGATTTATGAGCTTCGAAATGCGATGGACACATTTTTGGTTCGGTTAGAACGGTGCGGGTGCCCTCGGTACGACGGTGGCTCTGGTATCATTATTTTACTCACTTGTTGTCACAGGGCGATGCTGGGGTACGCTTTAAAGAGTGACTGTTTCACTTATCCTGCCAGGGATGGTTAGGGGTGATCCTAAAATAAGTTCGTTCGTTGAGGGCTTCAGAATGGATCATCTAAATCAGGTGTTTCAAACTTATGTTAGTATGTGGGCTGCAGAAGAAAGTGACAGCCAGTTAGAGGGCCATTTCACCATATAATTTGGAGGTGCATTGCTTTATTAAATTTGCTTTTAGGTAAAGGCAATTCCAAAACCAGTCGCCGCGCAGGGAACACAAAATGTTGGAGCTCCGTTGCAGAAATCTTGATGATGGAGGCGCCCTTCGAAATGGAGGCGCCAGGTAACTGGTAAAATTTCAGTGGTTTTTTGGGGGTTTTACTGGAATTTAAAGGGCCAAATAACCCATAAATCTCAAACTGCATTATGTGTTAAGTGTTGAAATGTTGAAAAAACGAGTTTTCATTAAATTTTTTGAATACTACTGTCCTGGCACATTAATGACGCAATTAATGACCAAATTTAACATGCATCTCATGATCTCAACGGTAAAAAACGCTAAAACCACCGCTTTACGCTGCGTTGTGTGCGGCATCGATAAGTGAAAACATTTTTTAAATATTAATTTATAAAAAAACCTTCAATGTGGCTACTTCTTCTTGTAGTACGAAGCCGTGGTCCCAATGTTCGCATCTTTAAAGCAGCGACCTGCTGGCTACACCTGGACAACATTTTCAAGCGAGAGGCTCCCTCCTGACTACCAGCTACAGAAGGTGAAGTGTGTTCCCGGTGAAACCCTGGCACCAACAACAAGTGCTCACTTCCAAGGCCAAGATGCCCCCCCCGGGGGGAGTAGAGGCCGATGTTCTCTATGCACAGAAACAATGGTCGCGTCGCCTTTCTGCCATCTGCCAGCGCACGTGTCAGATGGTTTGCCCATCGTACCACATTTAGCTACGCCAGATTAGATCCTGTCAAGGATCCGCCGACCACCACCAAAGACCGGTGCGGCGTCTGGACCCCCGGGGGGGGCGGCTCATCATCTTCTCGCACACACTTTGTCAGTTTGACGTCCGACGCGGGGGGAGAACCAGATTCGCTCAACTATGCGACAGGTATTCAAACGCGCCCACACTCACCACCGCCACGTCACCGTGAGGACGGAAAGAAGGAGGAGAAGTCAAAGTCCAAAGGTGTCAGCAAGCAAGACGGCTCACGGCGCCCTATAGCAGCCCCGTTCCGAGACGAAAGTTTGTCTAGCGCGTACATATCAACGGCCTAGACTAATTCTCGTAAAACCACTAGCGCGTCTATTCACTCTTCGGTGGATCTGCGGCACAAGATTGTGTCACATTGCGTCTGAGGAGGAGCTCTGGCCAGAAATGGTTGCAAACTTTTTGAATAGAAGCGAGCGATTCCATAAGATTTAACTTGACGAGAGAGAGAGATGATTTTTTTTCCTTTTTGCTGTTGCTGTTAAAGATCTGTGTCAGCCCCAAGTGAAAGGAGAAGGGACGAGATTACCCACGGGATAGTTAAATACAGTTTCTAATAGAAGAGCGTACGAGGAGTGATTAGATGAGCTACATATATATATGCGACGGCACAGAGTGTCGCTGATACAGAGATCCAAGTCGCCATTGTGTGTCACCAGCCTCTTCATCGTCGTCGTCGTCGTCGTCGCCGCCATCGTTGATGGACGGTATACCGTTTGTGTTCAACCGGTTTCGCTTCGGTCTCACCATCGAGCCATTTCTTATTTCACTTCTCTCGTCCAAGCGTCTCCTGCCAGGCGCCATTGTTATCCTTATTCTTCTATCACCGAGCAACAGCGTCGCCATCCACCACAACAATGGTGCACGGTGGTGGCGTATGCAGCGTAGCCTGCTCTTCTGTTGCCTGCGCTTTGAATCGCTTTCTGCTGCGGTCCCCATTCTTCGGAACGGGATCGTTGAAAATAGTGCAACCCAGGGAGGCGACGCCCGCAGATGGACGCAAAGCGAAACGAAACAATGGTGGCACTTCTAAAGAGAGTACTACGCGAGTACGCGAGAAGGTGCGAGAGGAAATTGGGAAAATCCCGGCGGGTGGGGGGGGTGGGGGGGTGTGGAGCCGGCACACCCACAGCCTCACGACACTAGTTGGTGGTGGTGCGCGAGAAAGGCGATGCCTCGCAATTGGAATGGAATCATTTCTTTTGTTCATTATAAAATCGCAATTTTCCCATCAGAAGCTCCTCCGATGCGCAGTGCGGATCTTCTCCGAGGGTGGACATGGACCGTCCGACCGTGATCGCAGGACAGAATGGTACGAAATTATGTAATTATTTTTAATTGAATTTAGAAGAGAACGGCATCGGCATGTCAGAAGAGTGTCCGAAGCGATGCGAAGGGCCGGCCGGATCGTTCAATACTGGGCCGCTGGCCCGTTTTGGTGAGGCAGGGAAACGAACCGTGAACGCATTATGTGGCCATGGTCCGTCGAATCCGTTACAATATCGCTAGACAACCATTCGGGCCCTTGCTTCCTTCATTCCGAGTCAACGCAGGGGTAATGTGTCTGATTCCAACCAGATCCAGAGTTAAGAAACAACAGCAGTGCCAATACCTAAACTATCCCGGTGACCATGTGTACGGTCTGTCCATCTGCGGCCCAGACTTCTATCCCGTGGTGTCGTCTGTGGCTTTTTGCAGCCGATATCCCAGCTCCCTGATGGGTTTTTATACATTTTAAATGCTTTTTTACCAACCAAACAGCTCTCTGTGTAAGCAATCGAACGATTCGAAGCTCCTAGAATGTTTGATTCGCGATTTTAACCTTGCAATGCAATCATTTCGAGAGTATTCCAGCCGACTAGAAGCAATCAAGAAGAGCTGGATGATTCTTAAAGTGTTCTGCATTAAACGGGCTGCCTTGTCTGTGATCCCTGGCGTATATTGATCAGCGCACCGCTCTTAAGTTGGCTTATCGCGTGATGCCATCACCATAAAAGAAGGGCTCCTGTACCTTCAGCAAAAAGGGTCACCGTGGCCGCGACAGCGACAACAACAACCGGAAACTGCTGCACAAACAATCAATAATCATAAAACGCGCATTGATGGATACCGGAAAGGAAGGGCCGGGACCGGGGGACCATCTTCCCGAAAGCACATGTTTGCATTTCACACATTCCGCGTGCAGCGCACTTTATGTTGGCGATGAATGTTGCGTTAATGATGGGCAGCAGTAGCAGCTTAAACCATCCCGGGGTTCACCCGTGCCCGAAGTCAAGTGACTTACGAGTTGACCTGCCAGCCGGCCCGGTACGAGGGAGGACCAGTGGCCGTGGCTTTTCCCCGTACGTCGTTCGCCGTTCCGTTTCGTTGGTTTCGCAACAACCGGCCCGTGCAGCAGAAGCAGCAGCAGCACGAGGATGATGTTTCAGCGAAACGGCCTACTACTCGTCGTCGTCGTCGTCGTCCTCCGTTGCTTATCCGTGCGGTCTCGTTCGGGGTGTGTCTGTGTCTGTGTGTGTGGTCAATGAGGCCATAAAATTCAACAAGCTGAACGTCGTCCGGCCGTCCGCCCGGTGTGGCCGTACCGACGCGACATGGTGCAGGGCGCACCATCATCGTACATTTGGCCGCGCAAACGAGGCAAACATATTAAATGGGCACCAAATGGCACCCCAGAATGGGGTGTAAAATGGGGGGATTGGATGGCCCGATGTAGCCGTTACGGCAGTTGCATCGGTCTGCTACTGCACAGGCAACACCAGGCCACGCTACTGGACCTGGAGTAAGCCCTAAAAAGTGGACGAACACCGAGATACATCGGTGGAAAAAAAACGGCGTCGAAAATCCGGAATCCCGGTGAGTGCAAGGATGAGCCGCGTATTGTGATGAAATGGTGCTTGGCCTTCTGCGATTCTCTGCGGGGCTGTCTTGCAGAAGGCAACAGGAGTCCGGAACAATCGACACCACCAGGTTGCGAACGGTTGTGTTGTGGTTGCGGGTGGGATTGGATTGGATTTCGTGGAACTTGTTCCCTGGTTCTTATGTGCCTTGATGTGGTGGCGCTCTTGTGGGCATTGGATTGTATACGACGACGACGGACGAGCAACGTCACCAGCGCAACGGTTCCTGCGATTGTATTCGGTCGATCGGTCAGCAATTGCCATCGCATTGGCTGCCATGTTCCCGTGACTACTTCGATGCTGATCTTCTCTACTCCTCGTCGCTCACTTCACGCTTCGTTTTTTTTCCTGCGACCACACACAGCCACACGCAGCGCCGCTGGACCGGAGCGACGGACTGTTATAAATTTGATCGGAAATTGAATTCAGTTTAGATAATATTTCAGATAAAATGATGATTCAATTTCCACTTCTGACTCACCGACTTCGGTTTCGCCGCTGCTGTGCGGTGGCCATTGGTGTAGCCATTTTGGAATTTTTGTCCCGCCTTTCCAGCGCACTCGGAAGATCACATTTTTCAACTCCTCCCCGGCTCCCTGGCCTGGCGATTCGTGGTGTAATCGGACGATCCCCGTCCTGTCGGTTGAGTGAGCTTTGACCACACGGCAGATGGTGAACCCCGGGGGGTGGGAAGGAGAGGTGGTCCTGTGCCATCAATTGCAGATAGACCCCCCACGGGGGGGGGGGGGGGGGGGGGGGGGAGTGGAGAGAATATATATAACAAACAAACCAAAAAGACGAACCAACAACAAAAAAAAAACCCGGCTCTCTCCGATTTTCCTGCGGTTTTTTATCGCGGCCACTATCTCCGGGTGCGCTTTGTATCCTTTTGCGATGAGTTTTTGGCTCTGTTTCGGAGACTGTGGGCAGCTGTGTGGCCCCCACCCCCCACTGATTGGTTCGATCCTCCCACATTTTGAGGCCCAGCAACTCGAGCTGATAATGATTATGTGGCACGGTCACGGTCGTTTGGCCAACTGATGACCACACATACATACACACGCATGTGTCACGTTCGGTTGTCAATTGATTATGGTTTGTGGGAAGAGAGGACGATGGGTTTTTTTTCACCAAAAATGTATCCAGCCGCTTTGGAGTTGATCACCGGACACACCCCCCGCCGCGTAGGATCTGGTTGGTTTCGATCCGGGATGTCGATTGCAGGGAATGATAGAGCGATGCCTATCTCACCCGGTGTCCGATAGCAAGGGCTGGGCTGGTAAATGGTCGGGAAATTCATCTTAACCATATTAATGCTGGCACAAAAACCGGTTGCGACCATCATTGGGTTTTATCGAGCCTGATACCAGCATGCTGGCCGATAAAACAGGAAATTTATCATCTGCTAGTGACAGTAGCAGAACTACTAACCGACCGGAAGCCACTGTAGCTCAATGCCGCTGTCAAGTCAATGTGCACAGGCCTGCTTGTATAATAAATAAATAGTAAAAAAAGGACCTGACCCTTCATTTGAATGCGTTTGATTTCATCAACGTCAATCTGGCGAAAACTATCAATCAAAAGTGTAGCAAAAATGTAGCATAAATCTCTGGACGTCGGTTGGTTGGTTATGCTGCCGAGTTTTTGCAAGACGCAAGTCCAGAAACGCTGCCCCACCAATGTCGACGATGCACGACGACGTCACTCCATTACCAATGTAGAGAGCTATCCAATTAATAGCACACCGGTTCTGCAGGATGCAGTGCGAGCGCATAGGGCGCAACAGCATGCAACAGTGTCCCTGGGCTTGTCGCATGCATACCGGGATTTACAATTACAACGCGTCAGCAGGTCATTTGTCATTCCAGCAGGTCACTAAATCCGCCATGTCAGACTGCTTTCCTTCCTTCGGCCGCGTGCCAGTGCCTGCGTGTCGGCCAGTATGTGTTTGTGAGCATGAGTGTGTTTTGCAAAAGTGCGTGACATTCCAGTACACAACGGATAGAGTGAGAGGGAGAGAGAGGGAGCGAGCCGGAAGAAGCCGGAAATGGAGTGTGATTGAATTAAGGAGGGCGACCGGTAGAGGTGCCTTTTCTACTTGACCGACCACGATACGGCATGGCATGCTATAGACCGAGCCGACCGGCAACGGCAACAGCAGCAGGCGAGTAGCGACTCACTCGAAGTGACAAGTGGAATGGCACTAGCTGGCACTGCCAGCTCATTAGGCCCCGTTGGCATTACGTATCGCCGGAAAGGGTGTCGGATTGCGAAATTCAAATTAATGATGCAAGGAAATTAGAGATCGGTCATCTCGGGCGGGGGAAGGAGGATGAATATTCCCGTGCGCTGGTGAAAGTGTTAAACAATCTTCGAAGCAACAACCCGTAATCAGATTAAACTGTTGGTGTTGGGTGTGTTGTGTGATGATAGTATCATTTTCTACTCGGTCGCTCTCTTCCTTTTTGAGGGTATGCACTTCTACTGAGAGGGTGTTTAAGGTTGCGCAAAGCATAAACATTGAGATTTTGTTGTTGTCGCACGGACCGACGGAGCGATTTGTCAACGATATAAGTCACTTGACAGCTCCAAAGATCCGAATTAAATCGATGAACCTAAAAGCTGCACTAAGCCTATAACGAACCTTAATGCCTATCTCTCTCTGCTGCTGCCCGTGACACAAAGTACAAAATCACTTAACCTTCTTTACAGCAAGCACACGGAATGAAGCTGCCACAGATTGCACCACCGGCTAGAGATGAGGTCGGTGGCCTCCTCTTAACCCATTCCCCCCCCTTTAAGCTTCACCAAAAAACGGACGCAAGACATTCAGCATACAGCATTTAGATGTGATGTTTGTTTAACTTAACCTGCCGTAGGGACCTACTAGCTACAGTACTATTTTACTTCTGCAAAAGTACACTCTCTACACACAGTAACGCAGTTTTTATAACTCTAGCCCTGCAACACCGTAACGGTTCGGTTGCTGTGTTCGGTGCTTAAAGCGAATTTCAGCCATTGCCACCATTCCCATAGCCCTTTAACGATTGCCTTAACGTGCCCTTACAGTTAAAATATATTCTCGCCAATTTCCATGCCATGTTTCTAATGGGTGAGTTTGTGTTTTCGTGAGTGTCTTTATGTTGTGTTCGTATATTGCTTATATTGGTGTTGTAGTAACCCCCCGGCGCTAGCAGCTAGTGGTTACTTCTTGTTTGCCATCTCTTCCTCTTCCCCTTTTTTGGATGGTCGTCGATCGGGATCGTCGCACTGGACTGTTGGCCGTTCCCGGCCGTTTTCCCGCTTCGTTCTCGTTGTTTTGTTTCTTAAGGATTATGTTTTCCATCATATATTGCTTATGAATTGCGTGCACACTAGCTTTGTATGTGTATATGAGCAGTGCGTTTTTGTGCGTCTCCAACTCCAACAACCACCGACCGGGAGCCCGCTACCTTCACTGCCTCAGGACCATAGAGATTGCTTTTAATTGTCGTGTCTACTTACTAACTCACTAGATTTAGCCTTCAATGTTGCAACCTTTCCTAAAATATACGCGCTCTATGTATCCTCCTCGCGCCTAGACTGCTTATCTTTTGATCACTCTGGTTTCGCATAATTTTTGCATTTATTATCTTAATCGAAAGTTGCTGCGTGCTTCGTCGCGCTGCCTGCCAGTATCGGTAAGGAAGAGCGGAAGCATCATGGCATGCCATTATTGTTTGGCTTGCTTTGATCTCGATGAAGAGTAACCATTTAAATGTGCATCCCTAACGACGACACGACCGCTGTGCAGATGTACACGTAGCAACGCAAAACAAAATCAATCGCTAAGTAAACGGATTAATGGCCGCTCTTGTGAGGTGCCAGTCTCCTAATGCCTAAAGGAACGGAATGGCACAAACCCCTAAAAAAACCAAGCGCGCGCACTAATGGAATTTTGCTAATTTTCGAAAAACGCTTACACTACTGCAAAACGAGCGCGGGGTGGTAAGATTTATTCCTACTACTATCTCTACGTCCACTTCTCGCAAAACGCACTACTTTATGGAAGAATAGTTTAGCCCTCGAAAGAGGGACTGGGTTGGGGGCATGATGCCCCCACGACCCGTCGAGCGATGATACATCGGCGATACTAGACCAGTCTGAGATCGTTAGTATCGATTACGATAGATCTGCGAGACACACATCGCTCTTCGCTCTGTTTCATCGAACAACCTTTCGTGTTTTTTTGTTGTGTTTCTTGCTTTGCTTTTCGTTATTGCTTTTCATTGTCTTCGTCTGCCAACATCGCAGTGACGCAGTGAGTGTCGCCACGCAACTGCAACACCCTTTTTAGTAGCTTCCGGAACGCTTTCGGAACGGCCATTTTAGCTTTCGCTCGTCTCATTCTAGGGAAGTGTTCTCCTTCTTCCTGTTTGCTACCACAATCCTCCATCCTTGCCATTTTGGCCGATAGCTCACTTCTCGGCTCGGCTCGTATCGTTATCGATTACTCAATTAAAAATGTTTCTCGCTATAAAATAATTGACATTTGCGATAGCCGCCGGTTCGGGTTATTTTTTTTTTGCTGTCGTTGTGATTTCTTTCTTTGTCTCCGATACACATCTTTAGTGGTTCCAGCCGCGGCGTGGACTAACTGTGGACTGATACTCGGTTTTGTACTCGGTTGGTCTGGTCTGGACCACAAACGAAGACGGCGACGAAGATGACGGCATCGAAGAGGACAACGGTGAAGAATGAAGACTTTGACCGAATCAGGGTGGCCAATGTGGAACGTACCGAGAATGTGGCAAAACCTCGCTACCCTCCCCTCGGTAATGAAGATTGATAATGACTGCCAGGAGATGCGTGTGAACGCTCGAAACAAAAGGAATTGGCGAGAATTGCCGGGAAAAGTGAGAAGACGAAAGATGAAATTTTTTAAACGCGGCGGGTCAAGCGTCAGGGCATCCTGCGATCGGTTTTACTGTCACGTCAGTGTCGCAACGGCTACTACGAATGTGTGTACACTAGGTACCGTGTCTGGACTGACCAGGACCAGAGCGCTGGAGTGGCCAAACTGTCAAAGATTGATGAAAAACGTCATTACCGGGACGTGGCTAGAAGCTTGCAAGGGCGCGCTTTTTGCCAGGAACACCCTTTCCACCCCCCCGGCCTTATCACTTCCATCAGTCAACCGTCCTGTCATGAATTTATATTTTGCACCACTTCCCCCTCTCTCATCTCTCCCCATCTAGCTCGATAGCAAGATATCACGGGCATCATTTTGACAAGAATTGATTAACACCGAGGTCCGAAAAGTAGGTTACATCGTTGGGCGAGGTGAGTGTGTGTTTGGGCCATCAGGACCACAGTTCTCCCCCTCCCTTTTCCCCACCCACCGCGGCTATAAATCTGTTTAGTGCGGGGAAGTACTTTCCGCTGAAAACCGAAACCGATTGCAAAGGTATCGCGAGTTGGTAACGAGACAAACCTGCTCCCCATTAACCCACCACCTCCCACCCCCCCCCCCCCCCAAAAAAAAGGACCATGACGATCGACATGACAATCTGTTACCACCGGTGTGATGGAAATAGCGGACACAAGAGAGAGACAGAGAGAGAGAGAGTGGGCGCGGTTCAAACAAATTCCGGTTGTCATTTGCCGGCCGAGGAGTCATCAATTTCCAATAACGCAATTTTTCAAACGAAATTGACTGTCGCAGGATCGATGGATAGTTGATGATCGAGGCCACGGAAGGGGCTGGACGGGGGGGCCTACGCTACACAAACGACGCGATGGCGCGACACATTTCACGTCCCTCTGTGTGTGCTAGTGGCAAAGATTTGCCAAATATGGAAAGCGCGAAAGGTTCCCTTGGAGCAAAAAGGGTCCCGGTAACGGTTGCCTGTCCTCGAGAGCCATTAATAAACTGTTCTCTACTCGCCTCTCTCCTGGTTATTTTGTGCCAAGGCAACGTCGGCGAAATCACGTCGGACTGAGCGTGAGTCTTCTTACATCCTGTTGCGTTATTTCCAGCTCATCATCCTGCTTCTCATCACTGGCGTCGTCGTTGTTGTCGTCATCACCATCATCATTGGAAGGCTCTGGAGCTGGTGCGCTAGTCAGGCACAGCAGCAGAAGCAAGTAAGCTAGAACGACCGCCTTTTGCGAATTCTACGAAAAACCTCCTAGAACGAAGGAACTTCAAGCTCTCCCTGGGCCCGGGAGTGGAATGTGGTGTGTCAGAGGCGAGGTTTTGTGACAGAAGTTAGATGCCCAGTGTTTCTGTGGAACTGCGGTGTCTTAAAGTTAGCACAACTCTAACTCACCAGCAGCTCATCACTTCACGCATTCACGCGCGACAAAAACAAACTTCACCCCGCTAAACGAGGAGTCCTTTAAGGGCCAATGGAATGGAAACATCCGGCAAGAAAACCACCGAAACTCGGCGCCTCAGTGGTCCCTGGTTGGATGGGCCACGCTTTCACCTTCACGCGGGCTTTCGGCAAATTGTGCACCATCGCGCGCCCATGGTGACGCGCTATCGCACCCCGACGGTCCTTCGACGATGGTGCAGGAGCGCGAACGGCAATGAGTCATCATTTAAAAGTAATTTATTTTCTTTTCAAATTACTTTTCATCAATGGCGGGCTTTAGCGAGCGGGCTCACGGTCGCGTAAAGCAGTTCCTCGTTATGGTGA
>NC_064878.1:57268548-57271048 GCF_943734665.1 Anopheles aquasalis | reverse complement strand
CGGAAACTGCCAGTTAACTGGCCATTTCCGGATTTTCTTCTCCATTTTGTTAAGGTCAGACTTTCGTTAGCATTGTTCCGGTAATTTTGTTGTTGGTCTGCTGAAGGGAGTTGCCCTTCGTCACTTTTTGGACACGAAGTGTTCGATGGTATGGAGATGTGATTATTATGTGGGAAGTTTATCTCCCCTCCAAAAAAAGGGGTTGGAATGCTGCGACCTACGAGTACACTACAACAGATTTTGGCGGAAAAACTTCGAATGCAGCATTGGAGCGCGACCTAGAGGGAGAATATTGAAGTCCGGACATCAAATTTGGCAACAATTTAAACAGAATAACCGAAGCCATTCCAGCAGACCACTCGAGGTTCGTTTCGATGAGCATTTCCTGAATATGGTCCCATGGTAAGGTGACACCAGACTCCTCCAACTCCTGGTTGGTGTGTAAGTGAAGGTGCAGTCTGTGCCACCCACCCAAAAAACCGAAGCTAACGAGCTTAATCGAATTTGAATGAAAATTACGGCCCACCGCCATTTGCACTGGACTGGTCGGACGGTGGTTGAACCCTCGTCGTACTCGGTGCCAGAACCGCGACTCCAGTGATTCCGTACCGTCCGCACCGGGGGTCGTCTGGGAGTCACTGGGCGTGAAAGCGGAAAGTATTGAAATGTGAGTAAAATGTGATCATTGTGACCATCGTCAGTGCTCGTTCCCGGTTCGGTACCGAGTACCTGGAACCATGGGGCCGCCATTGTCTAGGACAGTGCCGTCTCTCAAGTCTCAGACGACTGCGTCCAGATTCCACCGAAGGCACCGGCCGGGATTGGAGGCGAAGAAGCAACTTCCTTTGCTTTTCTCTCGCTCTCTCTCTCTTTCTCTCTGGTCTGGTGCGGTGGCACTGTCTGGTAGCTGGCTGCATTTTATCTGCTTGAATCCGATCTGGTCCGAGTCGGGGAGCCCCATTTAAATAGGTAATGTGCACAATTAAACTCGGCAGATTAAATATGAAATATTCATGCACGGAAGGGATTGAGCCGGAACTTTCTTCTCCACGGCAGATGGCACTGGCAGGGTTGGCTATCCTGCTGCTGTCCGGTGCCCTAGAATCCTGCTCTGCGGTGCTCTGTCCTCCGCTGACTGCGACTGTCTGACGGCCACGGCCATTTACCATTACTTTAACTTTATGCCAGAGATATTCTTCGCTCGCGCGCTTCCGCCACGGCCCGATGCACTTCTGGTGCACAGCATGAAGGGGTGGCAATGGTGGATGAATTCGAATTTATGGTGAGATAAACTAATTCTTTATTTTCCTCGCGATATCGTGGAAGGTAGTGGCGCATTTTCTTATCGTACTTTTTCACAAAAAGGAAGTAAGTAAAGGAACACTCCGTAAGGACTGTGTTTAATGAAATAATGTTTGAAAATCGTCATCGAAATCAAGCCACTCAGTCATGCTGCAAACAAAGCGCTCCAGCGACGGAGACGTGATCAGACGGCCTCACCAACCAAGCGGCAAAGGATCGTCTATCGTTTCGCATGAGAGCAAAAGGACCATTTAGCCGCACATCCGTTCGATAGACGACAACAAATCGGTCTCGGCGGTGGTGGCGCTGGCGCTATCTTTTGTGTTCTCTGCCTTCCAGCCCTCCAGTGTGGTTCCCTGTCCCCGTGGTCGCTTCAGATTCGATGCTGCACCACGCTGGCCATATACATCTCGTCCTCATCGCCGTCGTCCTTGTCGTTGGTTGCGCCGTGGACGAGGCCTTTGGCTTTGGCCAGGCTCATAATTTTACCATCAAAACGCATCGCTCCGTCGCATCGTGTCGCTGGTAAAGGTGGCAATGAACAGTGCTTCCGGAGTGCAAACCATTGCAGAACCCTAGTGGTGGTGGTTGTTGTTGTTGTTGGCGTATTTAATTTAAATATACAAAACGGTTGTATTTATAAACATAAATCATGCGGCCATGCTCGGTCGCTCGGTCGGTGTGCGCGTACGTGCCCGGGCGTTCCGTTACCATTATGGACTGGCGTGACTTGCCAGGACCTGCCAGGGTCGTGCAGTTATGCTGCTGCACCGGAATATTTCGCTTAGATCAGCCAAGATTACCAATTTACTCCCACTGGTGTCACTGTGGGGGGAATAGGTGGACACATTTGATTTGATAAAAACCACGGAAATTCTCTTTATTATTGAGAAATCTCTTTGCTGACGATCATTATATAAAGATCAACAGTTTTATGTGCCAAAAATCAGATTTAGTTAAATCTTCAGCTAATTTTGACCATCGAGTGGCACCAAAAGTATCCAGCAGTGGCTACTCGCTGGTGTCCAAACAGATGCCGCGGCGAAAATGCTCCAGCAGCAGCAGCAGCAGCAGCAGCAGCCGGAGGAGGAAGATGTCCTTGCGCCGCTCAACGCTCAATGCTCGGGACCAAAACCTGGCGCACATGGGCGCAGGAGATGGCAACAAATGGCGGCAAACAGCGATAAAATAACATCAT
>NC_064878.1:57261048-57266048 GCF_943734665.1 Anopheles aquasalis | reverse complement strand
CGTGTTTTCGTGGCGTGGCGTGGCGTTGGTGCCTTCGGGGCCACTTCCGCTCGGCTTACAGTCGCAGGAGAAAAAGGGAGAGAGACCGAGAGAGAGAGAGAGAGCGAGAGAAAGAAGAAAAGACGTCCACAGTGGGACCAGAAAGTTTTTCTTCCACCTCTGTTGAAGGCCTGGGGGGTCGGCAGGAGAACCGGTAGGAGTTCATTGTATCTTGGTCCACGTTTTCTGACCACGGCGTATTCCACGCTTCCGCGGCTCGGTGGCAAACGTAGCAAACGGGGATCAGCGATAATCGGCCAAAACCAAAAACATTCTTTGGCCACTCCGTGGTGCGTGGAAAATCGTTCATCTCGCTTACTACGTTCCGCGTCGCTCGATGCGGGCCCTTATCCCTTGGGGGGGAATACAGAACCGTGGAATATATACTACCGGGCCGTAGCACACTGTGATCTGTGAGAGCTGCCGCGCCGGTTTGGGAGCGATGGACGTGGCGTTCGTTTACATCACCGAGTTGAAACCCCCCGAGGGGGAACGATATCCTCTCCGGGAGACACCGGAGAGTTGGATGAGGTGACTGCAGGTGGCTTTTGGTTGCTTTTGGTGTTGGTGTTAAGGTACGTTAGTCGCGCCAGGTGGTGCCGTTTTCCCATTGAATTACTGGTTGTGAAATACTAAAAGATGTGTTGTAGTCGGTGCAGTAAAGTATGGTTGTCCTGGCTGCATGAAATTAATCAATTAAAATATTGTAATCAACTATAAACCAAAACCATTGTAGCCATGTGATGCGTCATCTGAGCTACACAGATTAATATTCTACTTATAGATTATAAGAATATTCAGTTAGCCTCGATTTTTGGTAGATTTTTGAAATTGAAAAAGAGATCACACAACGATGAATCAATGAACAAACCGGGTTCGTCGCTTGTGTCTTAAGAGGCAAGTCTTTTGATTCGAACCAAAACACCGTAGCACCGTGCCCATCGTAGCTGCTTGATGGGTCGACAGAAAAATACAAACCATTATTCGTTTCAAAGATTATAAGTTTATCCAAGTAGCCGCGTTGAGTTTTTGTTGAATTTTCTAATTTTTCGATTTTTAGCAGGTGTTTGAAGTTGGAAAAGTGATGCGTTTTTCTCATTCTACAATGCTGTTCTTGAAAAATCTATATCTTTGTCAGTTTTACATCGATTGATCCAAAAAAAATTACACAGTATTCTTGAAAGGATCAGCATTCAGGGAAAAATGTAAACAATAAATGAGACAACAAAAATCTTATATTATAGGAACTGAAATCATATATATGAAGATTCTGTTGCTGGAACATATAAACCCAGTTTAAATTAAAATTAAATTAAAAATAAGATGGTCTTACGCCCAGGAGTGCACCATAACGAAAGCAAACAATTCGAACTCCATCGTAGCACAAAAGGGGCATCCAGCAACATGGGAGGCATCCCTAACTGCACCGTGACGTGCGCCATGGCCTGCTTCAACACGAAATGTTCCAGTTATTTGACATGCCGTGTGCTACATGAATTCGTCCTTCAATGAAAATGCACAGGGTGGTTTGTTTATGCTACCGCCCGGTGTAGCACCAACATTTGTTGCACATCCTGCTGGCACTGGATCGATGCTTCGGTGTCCCCAAAAACGTCCCACGCTACTCCGTGTTAGTCCTGTGCGCTGCATGACACGAAGATCGCCAAAAAGCGCTTTCATGGGGAATGGGGCCAAAATGAACAAAATGAATTATTATTTAGCAACATTAGCCTACGACCTCATCCGCCTCGTGCAGGGGCAAACGAGGGGAAAATAGTTGTGCAGCCGGGGGGGAGGGGGGGGGAGTCTTCCTGTAGGACTTTGTTTTCCTGTCCCCCCCCCCCCCCCCTCAAAAAAGCACACAGCCAGCTGCGGATCGCTGTCGATATAGTTGGCTGCACGTCAAAAACAACGACGGTCGAGGTCAGGTCGAGGCAGTGCGGAACATGAAACAGGTGTCACCATTAGGAGACCCATCCCGCCAGGACACGCCAGGAACCAGGGATCACAGAACCGAAGGTAAAGTGCATGAATTTTAGATTATTTCTCGTCTGGAGTAGACGCGCAGCCGGCCGGCCAGCCAGCCAGCACACAGCGGTGGTCCTGGTTCCCGGGAATGACGTTGTCGTACGAGGAGTTGGCCGAATAGGAAGCTGTGGTTGCTGGGCGGAACTATAAATACCTATTTATATGCAAGCCCGGTACACCTATGTACCGTTGCTTGTACCGAGGACGCTCTTTCGAGTACTGCCGTAGCGTTGCTGCCCAGCAGCTGACGGTTTGACGGTGATACGTGGCACAAATCAAGACCCTTTCGAACTCGGTGATGGTGATGTTGTGTGGCTCCCGGATAGAGTGTCCGCTAAGCAGCTGGTGCTCGGTGAGTGAGATAATGGCAAACCGTTCCGCGACCATGACAACCGTGGCGCGAAGGTGTTCGTTCCGATAAACGGTGCTGGCGGTCGTGTAAAAGTGTGTACCGCCTTTTAACCGCAACGCCGGAAGCGGAAGGTTCCATAATCTTTTGCTCTCCAACTCGTGGATCGGTCACTGCTGGGCTGGGCGGTCCCCATAAGGTTCGAATTTGCTTCGAGCGAAGCTTTATAATTGAGACAAATCTTTACAGCAAACGCTGCGTGTGCGATCCTGTGTGGCCACAGAGACTGATCGAACTGTATCACTCTTCGCTCCTGACTCGTACACTCGCGTCCAGCCAGCACCAGGTGGCTGATAGTGGGCTTGTTGGTGCTCGGTGCTGCCGTTCCGTACCGCACCACCAACTGCAACGACCGTTTTGTCGTACGGTGGCGTACGTTCCAGCAAATTTAATTAAACTGCGACAGAAGGCAAACATAGCGACACACAGCATTAAACGGTCCCGGTCTCGGTGGCGTGGCAGGTGAGGGCGAGGTAAAGAGCGAGTGGAGTGGAGAGGAGAGTGATTGGTTTGTTTGGATGCATATCCTTGTTGCGCTTTGCGCGTCGGCTGCTGCTGCTGAGCGCTGTTGCTGATGCTGTCACAAGCAAACAGCGCGCAGTGCTCATGGTTTGCTGCGATGATTCTAAAACTGGCCAGACATCCGAAGCATCGAACGCATACATCGGACACAGGAGGCATTGGCGTCCTGGCGTGTGACTTGCAGCAGGCACCAGCAGCAGCAGCAGCAGCAAATGGTGGAAAGTAATTGATTATCTTGGATGCAGAATAGCAGCAAAGGTGACACCGGGAGCGCACAGTGCGTTGTGGAGGTGGTGTGCGCCCGCAAGGTTTATTATTTATGAAGCAAATGGAACGGTTGTTTATGTGTGTGAAAGAGTGATAAAATGGTGATTCCAAATGATGATTTTCTGTTGTTAATACTACTGACGAACTATGGAATCAACACTTTTTGTGTATTTTTTATAGAGAATTTTATGAAAAATATGTATCAATTATTCTGGGACCTTATTAAGGTGACGGTTTGATTTAATGTTATTTTATGCTGTTTGTTTTGTTGTTTTATTTGATTTTAAACAAATTATTAGTGCTTATTTCACAAACTAACACGAGACGTATATGTTGGTACTTAATTATTCATCTACAATAGTTGAACATGGAGATAATTTTAGTACATGGAGATCATTCTAGAGCAAAAGAAGAGTTTCATCGAGTTGTTTTTCTTTGGCATCCGAGCTGAACGTCGCAGTAAACCGGGTATCATTCTATTGGACAGTTCTTCAAATGTCGTTCAAACAGGAACCCCCCCCCCCCCCCCCCCCCATTGAGGTACTGTTGCTGTGGTTAACAGGTTTGAATTGGCCGGAAAACGAAACCTTTCCTCCCGAAAACGGGGGGAGAGCTCAATTGAACTGGCTGCTTGTACAACGTACAACTAACACACGCCCCCACCTTCTCTTTTGCTCTCCCACTGCCCCCCCTCCTCACCATCGTTAACCACCGAATGCCGGTGCTCCGTCGTTATGGAGCTTTACGATATAAACAAGTTATACAACCGCAGTTGTTCCGGCCTAATGTTGTACAGTGGGCCAAGCGGGCCTTGGCGCACGCCTTGTTTAGCGAGGCGAGAGGGCATATGTTGTGGGCCGTTGCCGGATGTCGGCCCCCGGGCCTTTACCCTCGCTGCGCACAAAAACCGATCCAAAAACGGCCGCCGGAAATGCGGATCGTAAATTGGCCTGGCCCTGTCCTTCCACGATAGAGAGAGAGAGAAAGAGTGCCACGGAGAGTGAGTGAAAATTGGAGCTCCACGTGCCGACCGGAATGCGTCTACCTCCTCCCTCCCTAACTAACAGCAAACGAGTGTCGAACACGTCGCGATTTGAATATTTTTGGCATAAATTCTGATTATTCAATCAGATTTATTATTGAAATTCATTCATTTTATAACTGTATGGCTCATAATTTCAATAAATAAAACATTCGCCAGGATGCTTGTATGGGTGAGACGACGGTGAGACGGCTGCGTACTCGGCAGTGAAATGGATGCAGATGGATGGATTGGCCATTTGAGGTGAAGCGCTCCGGCGGGGACGTAAAACATGGAGCAACATCGTCTCTCAGATCAAAAGGGTTGGTGCCGGCGGTTGGTTTTGGTGGCAAGTGATGGTCCCCACACCCTCCGACCGATAGCGATACATAAAACATTAATAATAAAAATAATAAAAAAACAACAACCGAATCAAATGCCCTCGAATCGTGTCTCTCCGTCACACTCATGGCCTGCTGCCTTGCAAGGACGGCCCGGATGCCGATGTGTTGCAGGAGAAGCAAACAATCTGTCGATGAAGTGCAAGTGAGCGAAAGGCGAAAGGCAAGTAAAGCATACATATGAGCAGCTGAAGCTGAACTGGAACTGGAACTGGAAACGCGAAAAAGGAGAGAAAACTGCACGAGAAAAATCCGCAACAGTCCGCATCGTAATGGTTTGGGATTTTATGCTGTCGGTACACAAACCGGCAGA
>NC_064878.1:57238548-57253548 GCF_943734665.1 Anopheles aquasalis | reverse complement strand
TGCCGATGCTTAGGGGGCTCGTGAGGTCACACATTGATGCTCTACGCCATTATCTACGCTCGGTAGGGCAAGGTAACAATTAAACCTGAAGGTAAGACCCCTCACGGACCAGCTCTTGAGCACCTCCGGTATCTGGCAGGCCGGGACCGAGATCCGGACACCGGTGATAGGTGTGTTGTGTGCAGTGTTGCAACATTGCATGTTGCACGAGGGCCACAAAACCGCAAGGATAAGGAAACCAACCCCCCCCGTTCCAGCTCCCAGACCAGGTCCGTTCGGCGTAAATCGATACATGAAGCTCCGGGCCAGGAGCAGCCTTTAATGCAACACGAATTATCTTGGTACCCGGTCCCGGATGGTGATTGGGAGGAGTGTCAGCGTCTGCTCGGTTGCTTCTTGGAATAGCCTTCGATGAGAACGAGGAAAGGGATGTCTGGTTGGTAGCTTTTTTGCACCCTGTTCGATCGAATGGTCGATGGTCAGTGCACAAGTGGTGGTCGTTGTTGGGTGCGTTGAGCTCTTCGTTTTCATAAAAAGAATATCCGAACGGGGCGATCCGAGTGCAGCTGCATGTTTACACGTGCAGACCAGGGACGGAAAAAAGGGGGTGGTGCATTATCGTTAGCATTAGAGAGTTGAGAGGGAGATGAGCTCTTTCCCATTAGTTAACGGGCTAGATCCTCAGTTTCGTGATGATAGCGTAATGGTTCTTTTGTTTGGATGAGATTTCTTCGAAAGGATGCTCCTTTGTGACATCCAAAAGCTTTTGTTGTTTCAATTGGTTTTTGATTGCTCTGGACGCCCCTTGGAATGTGTTGCAAAATGGTCTTTAGTAGTAGTGGTTGTGTTACTGGGAACTTATGCTAGAATAGAGATGCTAGTTGATTTTAAATAACTTCAACAAAAACTAGACGTTAATGCACCAAATTATTACGATAATTTTGTATAACTAGGGTATTAAATGTTTCGAAAATGTCATCGCATCTGTCACAGCGACCATTTCTTAAAAAAAAGGAATCATTTCACAGCCAACTGCAGGTCATCAATCGTAAATGTCACACATTTTTCAAAATCAAGATGCATCTAACCGAGGATGCAGGATTTGCACCGTGGTTCGAGAATCTTGAGACCACATTAGTCACCATAGTAGGCGCCTGCCACCAAAACTGCATCTCAGCACTGGTCGTGAGATAAGCTTCCGCGAACACGAACCATTGGCTCCCTTCCATTATCCCGCGCGAAAAGGAAAACAAAAAGTAACCTTTTGTGGCCATTTCAGGCAGCCCCAATCCTTTCTTGAACGATTGACATGGACCATGGACCCCCCTCTCTGTGTAGCATAATCCACTTTGGAGAAGCAGCGGCAGCAGCAGCCCACTTTGACCGACACTTGTTTGACGTGTTGTTCCTCACTCTCTGCAGCGCGTTGTTCCGGTTCCGTTGTTGCAGGAAGGTTAGGAAGGTTGTAAGAACGTTGAATCACCTGGCAGGAAGGCCCCCGGGGCTGTGAGTGGGTGTGCATGTTGGCGTGTTTTCTTCGCGCGCATGAAAATTATGCAAAATCGATAGCCAGGGCCCACGCCACTGGCCTTACGGTCAAGAGAACGCCGCAGGCGGTGCTGTGGCAGTGAGGAGGGAAGGAAGCAGACCGGGAGGGTGTTGGTTAGCGTGCTGCTGCCACTGTAACCTGTTTATGGTGCGATATGCTAACAAACAACAACATTGTTGATGTTGCGAAACGCCACAGCATGATGCCCCCCCCCCCCCCACCTTTTTAAGATTGGCCAGATCCGGCCAGACACGGTGGCAGCCATCACGGTAGGAAGGAGGCGTGAGAGAGAGAGAGAGAGAGAGGGGTGCTTGGTAAATGTTGATACGCCGGGGGTGTTGGTGGTTTTTGAGGAGAGACGCATGATGGACTGATCGTTGATGGAGGAAAAAAGGGGCGAAGGGAGAGGGGTGGGGCAGCTGCCTGAGTAAACGAAGAACACACACCGACGCACACACAGTAACAAGTGAACAAAATCATCCTTTGAATCAACATAAACCCACCCCCTTCGGGGGGGGATGGAAGGGGGGTAACCAACGAGACGACTGTTTGGCCATCGGTGGGAGGGGGTGGTGGCGCATATCTCGAGGCGAAACCGAAACGAGTCGAGTCCTTCAACACCCGGTTCAAGCGTTGAAACTGTTGACTTCGACGATCGACAACAGCAGAGAGAGAGAGAGAGAGAGAGGGAGAAAGAGAGCGAGAAGTGAAACATTCGATAACGGGCCAAGGGTTGACTGCTTGTCACGAGCTTTATGCTACCTCCCAGTATGTGTGTGGGTGTTTTTTTGAGGGGGGGGGTGGTTGTAGAGGGTGCTTGTCTCACAGTTTTACGTGTCGCACGCAACGTTAGCGCATACGAAATTCGGCACTTTCCGAGGGAGAGGCCCCTCGTGACTGAGGAAAGCGAGGACGCGAGGACATGAAGTGCGCTGCCACCGTTGGCTTTTTGCATTATTTCCTCGTTTTTATCCTTCCGTTTTGTTTCGCTACTTTTTTTTCCTTCTCTGGTGTTGCTTTCGATGGTTTTGGAGCAGTTTGGCAACACCCACTCACCATTTCCACCCACACAATCCTTTCAGGTGGCCTTCTCGGTGTGATGGTTGCACTCCCACCGAGCCACCGAGGCCACGCGGCACAAAAGTGTCAAAATTGTTGCACCTTTTTGAGGTTGAAAGTGCTTTCGCATCCCCCCCCGGGAGAGGAACGGATTTTTTTTGCGTGGGGGTGGCTAGTGGTGGATGTTGCAGCTACTTTTGATGCCAACCCGTTGGCAACGGTACACGCTTGACGTGGCGCTTGACGCCTCGCGCGGTGTTACATTATGCCAGTTTGTTGTTCGAGGTTATAAATCGAAGTGGATTCTTTTTTTTTTCCCGCCATCCGGTAACAGCACCGATCCGGATCGAGAGAGTGCGCTCGGTCCCTTTGAGGACGCGTGCTGGCAGTTCAATAATTGAAGAGCTTGTGTTTCGTGGAGTTCGGAGCCCATTGTTCAATCAATTAAATGTTACGCGTGGTGCGGATGCCACATGGTCGCTGGTATGCTGGCGCTGTAACTGCTCTTATTTTATGCGAATTAAAGGAATAATCATCAATCAACCGCCGTTTGTCATTTATGCGCTTTTTGCATTCACGGTTCATGCTGTGTGGCTGTGGTTAGTGGCTTATTATGCTCAATATGGTCGCGCATGACAATGACACATGTTGCGTTTTTTTAAATGCATGCAGCTGCAATATATGAGGTTATTAATTAAGTGGCAAGTTTACAGTAATTTCCCTGGAGAATTACACGCTTTTAGCAGGCTATAGATGATTAAATATGGGTAGGCAATTAATAGTTTTAATTTTATAAAATATCTCTAAAGCAAGTCCGTCCTGTTTCTAAATCAAGTAGGCTTTGCTGTCATTTTTTGTAACTGCATGGTATTTGTTTATCAGGGGGACTAAGGCATTTAATTTTTTAACTTCATTTAATTTTTACATGTTTCCATGAATCCTGATCCTTTCAGGAGGATTATATAAAAGGGAATCTTTTATCCAAAGTGGGCTTTAGGAAATCCGCGCTTACATGGCTCGTGGATTCGTAAAAAGCGACACTTTTCAACTTCAAACATCTGTCAAAAATCAATAAATGGGAAAATCAAGGGAAACTCAACGGAGCTAGTTGGATAATCTTTTGATCTATCAAAAGAATAGCGATTTGTTTTTTTTTCTGATGACCCATCACGCAGCTACGAAGGGCACCGTTTTTGGTTCGAATCAAAAGACTTGTCCCTTAAGACTCAAGCGACGAACCCGATTTGAAGAAATAAAGTTCAGTCTTTTTGGACCCGAATTAACTTTAGCCCCCCTTTAGATACGCTAAAAACCCTCACGTGACAGCTACATTTAAAACTCATAGGCAGGCAGCTCCGTTTAAAACCTAACGACCCTTTTCTTTGTATCTATTCTTCTGACAACGCTAACTGCCCTGTCCAGCAACTCGTGACATAAATTGGAAGCATGATTTCATCCGCTTTTCCGCTACCTTTCGGCACATTAACCTTGTCCCATTCCGGCTGCGCTAACGATTGTACGTCACCAGAAGCAAGGAGCCTTGCATGTGACTCACAATTGCGAAAAGGGATTGCAGAGTAGCGAGGGAGAGCGAGTGAGTGAGAACAATAAAAGGGAGGGTAGGAAAGAAAGACAGGAAAGCTCGGGGAAAAAGAAAACAAAACGACTTGTTACCTGGCAGGATGGACAACAACAAACTGCTGTCACGATTCGAGCACGCAACTGGTCGGTCGGTCGGTCGGTGCGAGCGCCTGATGCGCGCCATGATTAGCGCTCGAAGTGAGTGTTTTGAATAATTAATGGTAAAATATATGTAACGCTGCCCTGGCCTGCTCTTCCCTGTTTCTCTTCCTTCATTAGTGCAACGCAAATGGCGTCCAACACGATTGGTCACCCAAAGGTTGAGGCGGCACTGCAGTGGTGGCGACGAATGCGTGTCGGTCGCGTGAGCATTCTCGTGCGTCCGCTCCACTCCATTCGTTTCAATCAACAAGTTTGTCGTGGACCATACATATGGTCCTTGGCGTGTACCTCACTCTCACCAAGCAACGCTAAAGTTTGTCCTGATAAACGACAATAATGATACGCAGGACAAGGGTTTTCGCAAATGGTCTAATTCAATCATCATAACTTTGCGCTCCTCCTTATCGCCGTCGTCGTCGTCGCCAAAGCCCGTTGTAAACCGTTGGCATGACCCATTCTTTTCCTGCTAGCTTTGGTTCTGTTGGTGTGCGGGGATAAATTCTTTTACTGGGCGTAGGAAACACCCTGCGAAACAGGAAACGAAAAGGTACAGACAAAGAAAGCTGCTGGTGCCAGCTGAGCTCACGAAGACGACCACAACTATTGCGCCTCCCTTCGGCCCCCACACATTCATGTTTCAAGTGAAGTTTTGCAGCACGAATATCCACTGGCGACAATCGGCACCTGCTGCCGGTGCTGCTGCTACTAACGGACAACACACAGACCGCCTACCAGCTTCCTTGCACGCACTTCCGGTTCCGGAGCGGCGGAAAACAACGAAAGAAAAAATGGGCACAGGGAGCGTTTTGCGTGGAATTTGTTTAGAAGGAAAACAGAACGGTGATGTGCGTGTCCCCGACAGCAACAGCGACAGCAATTTGTTGTTTGTAAGGGTGCAGGGGCGGCGTGGGGAGTGCGTTCATTAAGGGGCGTAACGCGTTTTATGGTCGCGCGCTCGCACACCCGTTTCCGGGCCCTTTCCCGGAGGACCACCAGGTGGGTATTAGCTTTTTGATTAGCTTTTTCTCACCTTCTACCAGGCGCTTACGCTGTAGCACCACCACCATCAGCTTATCAGTGGGATGCGGAAGGTGGTGGAAAGGATGTTTTAAAAATGGTTTTGTAGAGAAAAAAATCATATAGCAAATACAAGCATCATGTTGGTCAATGCACGATTGCCGTGCAACTCAACTGAATGATAGTGTTGTGAATAATGCACTTAGTGCGTCCTCTTAAGTCTCTTGGTTGCTCATTATGCGGCATTTGCTACAACAAAACGAAATCCATATTGACCTATTAAACTTTCAATCGAAATTGAGTTGCAATGAGGCCAAAAGAGAGGGTGAGCAATGAATAGATAAGCAGCTGCCATGAATCAATTGATTAAATTAATTGCAAAGCATGTCACCCTTCCACCCTCCTGGCCCCTTTAGATGACAAATCTAAACATCAAGCCCCCCCCCCCCCCCCCAAACAGAATCTGTCACCTGGCAATGAGATGATTATCATCAGCACCTCCAGTCCGGTTCGTGTTTTCATTTTTGTGGCGCTCATTATCGCTCTCTCTCTCTCTCTCCCTGTCTGTCTGTCTCTCTGTTCTCTCCAGCGGGAAAATGAAGGGCACAAAAAGAGAGAAGAATACCAGTTCGATAAGGGGGTGGGGGTTGACCAAAAACCACCCCACGCGTGCTAAATCCACCCGTAATTGCTGATCACTTTATAGTGAATGGTGTTCAGCGCCACCAATCCCCCCCCCCCCCCGGGGGAAAGGGGAGCTGGATACCGTCCTTCGAGGTAAGTCCAGCCCAATCCTCCACACCAATACACGCAAGCACCACTGCGTACGCCTGATGTGACTAATTGGATTATGAGTTCAATCAACGGGCAACTTGTTGGGCGGACCACAACCTTCACCGCCTCTTCACCCTTCTGGTGGCCTCTTGTTGGCGCAAATTGTTCGCATCAGGTAGGCGTTTGTTGCGAAAACTTTGCCATCGGAGACCAAACGGAGAGAGGGAGGCAGGGAGCGAGCATAAATGATTACTAGCGACCATTTGCACCGGCTGACGTGTGGTTGAGCGACAGCCCGGTTTTTGACTTATTCAGCAGCAGCAGCAGCAGCAGCAGTCCGGCAGGTGACCATATCTTTAGCGAGTGGCAATTAATGACCATCACACTAACACACATGCAGCGCGGATCACGAAAGTATAAATACAGCGCCATACACTCAAACGAATTGCGTACGAATCGTTGGTCACAACCGAGGAACTCCTGGGTTCTGTCAAAACGACCACCAAAAAAGAGCGGTGGCGGGGAAAAAGGTGAAAGACAATTAAATGCGTACCACCCCGCCCGGGAGGGAGGTGAAAAGAAGGGCCCAGGCCCTTGGCCCTCTAGCGCCATTCCCGTTGGTCGGCTGTAATCAAATTAGTATTAATTCAAACTGCTCGGTCTGCCGGTGGATTCGCGCGTACCTTTTTTCGGTTCGGTGTTCCGCAGTCCGCAGCTTCAGGATCCAGGTGCGTGCGCGACTGACCTGATGACCAGCGTGCGTTCGTATTTTACGCGGCATGATTGCGAAGGCACGCGGACACACCGTGCGTAACGAAGCACCGGAACGTGTGTATGTTATGTGACCTCAAGCAGGAGCAGCGGCAATGCCAGTAGCCAATCTTCATGGCTACGTTACTGCTGAGTCTGAGGTACCGCAGCAAATTAGGTTTTCCGCAGATAAACACAATCAACTCTGCGCGCCATTCTGGACCAACAGCCGACATTCGGAGCCAATCTGCGCTGTTGTCGCCTCTGGGCTCGTATTGCGGACTTCAAAAGGACTCCGAGAGAAGCGTGCTAGTGCTAGTAATAATGTTAATGATAAAGCTTTAAACTGTTGCTTAAATCAAGCAGCAGCAGCAGCAGCAGCAGCAGCAGGAGAAGTGCCAGCGATGGCATCGTAATGGAGCGTGCCGGTTTGATGAGCTAATGGGCCCCTCAAGCTGCGATTGGACACCACGATTGATTGGTGTGAAGTGAACACGATCTACAGTTCGTCTTTGATGCACCTCAAGAGCTACAAGGTGTCGGTTGGCGATTAATCGCAATGTTCGAGTAAAGTACTGGCGCCTCCATCACACTCGCCACGTGGTCTACTAAACGGGAAAGTTTCGTTCCCCAAAAAGGACTTTCAGAGAACAACCTGGGACACCGTACTGGGCTGTTGTGTTTTTGGAATTAACCAAATGAAATATGATTAATTCCATAGGGATTCATGGAAAATGAGGAACGGAGAGAAAAAGGTGCGAAAGGTTTACGGGTATTACGGGGACTCACCACTCTTGTTATCCGAAATGTTTGTGTAGTAAATCGGTGCCACGCAGCCCTCGGTTGGGCTAACCGGACCGCTCGACTGCTCGACGTCCTTTCGCTGCTGCTGCTGCTGCTGCTGCTGCTGGTGCTGCTGTTGGTGCGTCGTGATTCCCGCGTTGCCGCCACCGGCAGTCGCGAGCACAAAACCAACATTACCACTGTCGATGATGTTGTTGTTGTTGGTCTTGGTGTCCGGCGCACCACCACCACCACCACTACGTGCTGGACCCCCGCTAATGACACTGACACTGTTCAGCAGCACGAGCTGGCTGGTGGGGGCACCATGGTGGTGGCCCTTTCCTGGCGTGACCGCGACGCCATTGCTCTCGACCATCACATTTCCCAAGGCACTGCTGCTGGCTTCACTTTTCTGCTTCTTCGCAGTTCCACCGGTCACCACCGGTGCTGGGTGGCCATTCCGGGGGCGTCGTTCCGCTGTACGTCCATTCGCTGCTGCCGCTTCCTCCTTCACCTTTCCATTGCTGACCGTTAGCACCTGTCGCGTCACCATCGTCGCCGTTTGATGTTGTTGCCGTTGGTTTGTGGTGGTGGTGGTGGTGGTGGTGGTGGCACTGACGCCACCATTACCACCGCCACCAGTGGTCACAACCGTTGTTGACCGCTGGTTCCGCTGGTATGGCATCACCGTTGCCGCGGGCTGTTGCTTTTTCACGATGTAACACCGTGGCATTCTCGTGGCGCTTGGCGTGGTGTGGCGTGGATTGAGAGACGATCAGCACGTAATCGGACACTTCTTTCGGTTCGCTTTTGTGGTGTTGTTGTGGCTGGTGTTTTGTTTTGTTTGGTCGCGGCGGTTTCGCCCTTCCACGCGATTGCTTTGCGCGTTCCCGGAAAATGCCGGAAAATACCTCGCCGTCGCTTCCTCAGGGTGTTCGTGTCCTCTTTTCCAGCTGGCGCTTTAACGGAGTTTCGAACTCACAAACCGGTTGGCGGCGGTTTAAAATCATTCATTGGTCCGCACGATGAAACAGAACGTAGTAACCGTTGACGTCGTCCGTGTTGCCGTAGTAGTGGTAGTAGTAACGCTGTTAGCAGTATTAGTGGTAGTCAAACGAGAACGAGAACGAGCGCGATAGATAGGAGGAGGGCGAAACGCCAACGTGCGCACCGCCAAAAACCCTGTTCGCCCTGTCACGTTTCCACCCTCACGAGGCATCCGCGTGGGCTCGCGAGCAGCTTGTCATCGATCTGCGAGTTGCTGCTGCTGCTGCTGCGTCAGGTCGCGTGGCAGGCCGGCACACCAGGGACCGCTCGCGACCGGGTATTTGCCGAAACAGGCGCACTGGAGCGCGAGGACGACGAGGTCGAAAGGAAAACACACTTGTTGGATTTATGAAATATGTTTCGTTCGCTTCTCGCTCCTGCTAGTGGTGGTGGTGGTGGTGGTGGTGGTCAGGGTCCAGTTCAGGCCACGATGCGCACGAGCGCAGAGAACGCGAATGCTTCCGGCGAACACGACGGCTGACGTAGTAGTGGTAGTGGTAATGGTGGTGCTGCTGGACGTGCCACACCATCGATGGTTAAGGAAGGCGCCGAAGAGAAGCAGATCATTCCTGCGAACGGATTGCCCATCATCCGATGGCGCGTGGGTGGCGGGGGTGTGGTATGGGGTGCACGAATGATCCCTTTACGAACTGGCCGCGCCTGACCACATCTTTGGCAGCCTTCCTGGGACGATGGTTTCAAATATTGATGTGTTTACTCCCCGCCACTTGACGGTGCTAATGCTGCTGGTGGTGGTGCGTGGAAAATGACATGGAAATTTTCCATTTTCCCAGGAAGGTTTGCGTCCCACACGCACTGCACGATTCGTCCCTTTTTCCGCCCCTCCTTTTTGGGCCCAGCTCAGTGCGAAGGTTGCAGGGATAGGGAGTTTGAAGGAAGCGGTGGGCAAAATGGAAGTTCGTGTTTTCCGCTGAGCACAGCACCAGGGCACAGGTTCACCGGAGCGCAACGGGTGCCGCTACCCAGGAACCCCCCCCCCCGGGGGAGAGAAGCGGTCTACGCAGCGATGTTTTGGATGTTGCAAGATCAGCATAAATCCGTCAAGCGAACCGAACAGTAGCAGCAGCAGCAGCAAGTCAGTGATTGTGTCCACAGTTTTCTGGGGTGTTGTTGCGGGGAGTTGATGGCTTTTCCACAGATTTTCCCGGGATTTTTCCGTCCCCGATTGATTCACTTTTGTAGTTGGTTGTTTCACTTTTCTATGGTAGTTCGATGTTTTAGTTCGATGTGTGATTTGTTTCTTCGTCAACTGTTCTGGTTTACTAGATCGACGATTTCAATGTGTTGTGTAATACTGCGTGTTTATGTTTGTTGTTGTTATGCTCTCACTTTTATTCACAGTAGCTCCTTTGGGGATACGATCTTAACCATTTAAAATTGCTTTTCGATTACTGCTTTGTGTTGTTACAAGTTAATTGAATCTTTAATCAACACCTTCACATTCGGTATCACGCTTTGCTGGACTCAATTGACACTTCCACTCTCCCTCTTTCTCGTGTTGTGTTTTCGTTGCAAATATGTGTATATATTCTTCCTTTCTTTCCACCCTCAAATATCAAATTTTAAAAATGTATTCACAGAACGGTTATTGCTTTCGTTGTACCGGGCCAGTAGCAGCAGCACGCACTGGGGGAGAGAGTTTTCCGAACAGAGAGAGAGACAGAGAGATTGAGAGAGCACTAGTGAGAAAGAGAGAGAGAGAGAGAGAGAGCATCGAAATTGCTTGTTGCGCCGTCGGTTGCTGTGTTTTTGCTACATTCTCGTTCGACATGGAGTGTTTCACTTGAGGCTTCACTGCTTTTGTTGCTCCTCCGGCACCGCAGGAGCTGTTCGGCCATGCTCTCAAACACGAATTCTATTTATTATTTAACACCGCACTATAACACCAGCACCAGGTAGTAGTCGAACTCAGATTGAATCACTCAAACACAGAGAGAGAGAGAGAGAGAGAGAGAGAGGGAGCGAGAGGGAGTGAGAGAGAGCACGCACGCATTCGTAACACGCGACCGCGCGAGCACATCACCATCACCATCTCGCACTTCCGGCAGAGTTCCGGCAGACTGCAGACCACGGCAAAAACGGTACGGACTGAAAAGACGGAAAAAGGGTGGCAAAGGTAACTGGGATGCGATGGTTAGCGCGACGACGATGGCGACGATGACGACGACAACGACTACTTCGATGCGCCTTCGGGTTTTACACCGACGACGACGACGACGACGACGACGACGACGCCGAGGATAATGGTTCGGATCGTGGCGAAGTAATTATTACAGAGCCAATAGCGAATGGCGCGGGGGTTTGAGGGATGAGCCCTCATGCAACAAGTAGCTTGTAAGTGGTAGTAAACCAAACACCACGTTCACCGTACACGATTAGCGAGCGAATGGAGGCCGCGGAATGGAATTGTCCTGAAGGGGATATCCATTTACACCCCTTCGAGTGAGGGAGGGACGGTTGCTCCAACAGGTGCTGATCCACCCCAAATGGACCGCGGAGGGGTGGATTACGAAATACGGCCACGGTACTCCCCGGGATTACACAATAATGCGGCCACAAAACCTTCACGCCACCACGGTTGTACCTCGTTATCGATCTCTCACTCATCGAACGAACGAACCGCGGCCACCTCGGACGCGCACTACTCGGACGGAAATCGTGAAATTGTGTTTCTCGGCCCGGGGACTCTCTTCACGTCTTCCCGACTCGTCCTCGCTTCGTACTCACTCACAGTTCAAAAGGCACCTAGTGGCCAGCTTTTGGCACGAATTCCGCCTCGCCACAATGTGAAAATGTCCGTCCGAACGTCCGCAGGCCATGCAGTACCGGGCCCGGCGGCCATGCTTGCTTTTCGCTTTTCGCCTGTGCTACTCGCTGTTGCTGCTGTTGCTGTACTTCGTACGAGGAAAAGGAGACTGGAGGAGGAGGAGGAGAGGAGTCACACACCACCGGAGTCAGACCAGTGTGAGCTCACGAACACCACCGAACAACAGCGTACGGGCCTACGGGTGTACTACTGCGACAAGTGGGTTTTTTTCCAGGCGCGATATCGGCGCGGACACTCGGGCTCGCGGATCGGCGTTTCCTGCAGCAAACAAGTTGCCACCCCGGGCACTCGGTAGTGGGAGCGCTGCGAACGCATCGCAGCGACCTGTTCTACGACCTAGTCAGGTGCCGGAATAGCAAAAGAACTCACCGAGAACTCACTTTTCCCATTTCCGCCGCAATGAGTACACCGTACTAACACGCACACTATCATGAAACGTTGAGAGTGTCTAAGATTGAGCTCCTCACGTAGCTCCTGAGTGTTCTGCGAATGTCCTTTTAGTTAGTGTGAGAGGACAAAGGGCGCGGTGGGAGAGAGGGAGGCGAGAGAGAGAGAGGGAGTAGGTCGTTAAGGGAGGAAAAGAACCCTCCCCATTTAAAAGGGAGGGCCTGCCTTGCTGCTCACGTAGCCTGCTACGATCGATGGCTCCGATACGGAACGCACACAGTACGTGCACTACGTTCCTTTGCAACGCGATTTTCGCGATGGAAAACTCGAGGGAAAACACACAACAACCAGGGGGGGGGGGGTGGAAAGCGATGGAACGCACGTACCTACACTTTTCGACGGCCAGAGAAAAGCACAACACAACACAGGAACACGCGAAAAACGCGAATGCGGCCTGAGAATCAACTGAGCGCACCGGAGCGGCCGACGGCTGTGCTGCTGAGCAACGCAGCAACCGCGCGGGCTTGCTGTTGCTGCGCGGATATCGGACGTGATTCGGGATTCGAGCAGTCAACCCACAGACACAAACACACAGGAGCGAGCGCTCTCTCTCTCTCTCTCGACGACGAGTTCCCTTTATCTTCTCTCCGGTTTTGTTGACAGTTTTCCCTGCGGCGAGCGCAACGCCACGCATTTTCCACCCTCCCAGTATGTGTGAGCGTGGAACTGAGTGAGTTCGTTTTCGTCCTTTTTTTTTCCTTCTTCGACAACACACAAGGGATTCTACAAGTGGTAGTTTCATCGTGCACTTGTTGTCCCCGTTTCGAGCAGTTCTGCAGTTCCCCGAACTCTGCGAATCATCCTGGCTGGCTGGCTTGCTGGCAGGTGGCCGTGATACGCCTGCGTGCGGTGGTACCCGGTCTCGCGGGTGGCTGGGAGGACGCGGGGAGGAGGAGTGCTTCCCTCGAGAACGGTTCTGGTTCTGGCTTTCTCTCGACGCTATTGCTGCGCTACTTGCGCCCATTGTGTGCGGTGCGTCGGCTCCCTTCTGTATCCTCCCTGAGGCCGGAAATAATTTCCACGCAGGATGTGACGGATGGATTGATCCGAAGGGACTGCACCACCACGCACCAGTTCGTATGTTGTGTGCGTTTTTTTTTCAATGAAAATCGAGAAAGAAATTACGAAAACTCTGTTGCTGCTGCTGCTGCTGCTGCTACACATCAAAGTATGCTCCGCTTCATTGGTCCGCTTTCAAAAGGGCAACTAGGATTACCTCGAACCTATTTGTAGGGCAGAGAGAGGGTGAGACGGCCTGACAGGGGTGTACGTCACCGGCTCGGTTGGTCATCGGCTGACGACGGTCTACGACTTTTCAATATTTTGAAATGCATGCAACAAGTGCGTGTAATCGTGTTGTTGATGTAAGAAAATCGATAACCGTCATCTGGAGCACAGGCACACAGCCATTGCAGCAGGTTCTCGTTGAAGCGAACAGAATCGGTTTAGAATTTCTGGTTGAAATTTTTCTTTCAAATTAATGAGCAGACATTTGCATTGTTTCTGGCAAGTTAAATATATATTTAATTGATTTAGACTGCATTTTTTCTTCTTAGTATTTGGATTTACACAGTTCAAGCACTTAAACTGAATCTGGTTTTTGTTGCAATATATCATTCCAAAAAAGTCAATTTACAGAACGATCCTATCGTATAACAAGACAGCATTGCAAGCTTCATCTTTTAGCAAAACGGAAACACACCGAACGACCGCAACACGCATAAAACAATAAAACCAAAGACGTGCAATAAAAGAGCTCGTCCAACAACAGCTTGGTCGCTGTGTGCGCATTCTGGGCAAATCCATGGCATGCCGGGACCTGCTGGAGCGTGAGTAGGAACAGGTTCAAGTGTCGCCTAGCATACTATGGTCCCTCTCGTACTGTGGCGCCACCATTGGTGACCGTTCGGTGTGTACTCGAACAACGATAAACATAATTCTAAACATAATTTTACAATTTCTGTACGGACAATGAAAACACGCATAAAAGGTCGTTCCCGTCGGTAGGTTGAGGGGTGGGATGGGAAAAACGAGAGAAAAACGGGAAGGGAAAGAGAGGAGCAAACTTTTCCCAAACTGGCGAAGGAACACGAAGGGGCTGGTGGTGGTGGTGGTGGTGGTGTTGCCGGTACACGGGAAAGCCGGACCAGATCTACGAGATGAATGGGCGAAAAAGTTTTTCCCCGTCTCGGCACTCTCCACCATCCGTTCCCTTTTTTCCGACTGCCGAAATGCCGACCAGTGGCCAGCCGGTGGTGAGTCCAGAGTCCCCGGTGCCCGGTGGTGGTGTGGTGGTGCGGTTATCGATGTGTCCGACAATGGTTGTTCCGTTCGGGGAAAACATTTTCCCGCAACGCGCTCACTCACTCCGGAGGGCGCGGAATGGGTACAATACGCGACGCGAACGTGCAGTCAACCGGTTCGGAAAATGCGGATTTTGTGCGGAGGCAGATCCCGAGGACTGCACTTTTTTGAGGGAAGGAAGGGGGAGGGGCGTGCAAAAGCTGGCTGGCACGTACGCACATACTAGACACACAGGACACACAGGACACAGTCACGGAACATGCAACATCTCGAACATGGCCACCGTACAAACAAGCACAGCATTGGCCGGTGCTTCGCTATCAAGTGGTCGACGAACATGCCGGACCCAAGGCCTTGTTCGCCGATATTTGTGTTCTGTGGCTCGCGATCGACAATTCACGAGGGTGGTGGTGGCAGCGTCCTACCATCGATTGAAAAGCGATTGAGAGCGCATCGCGTGAGCGCAAGCGTTTAACTTGGTTAGTAGCGAGAGGAGCGATTCAGTTTAAACTGTTCCGCTGTGTGCGTTCCTCGGGAATTCAACGGGGCACCAGACACTGATCCTTTTACTTCCAGGCTCCGTTTTTCAATTAGACTAGACACACACTCCGCTCCTGGTGGCGCGAATCAACTGTCCATGTAGTGTTGAAGTAGTTCCTCGAATCATTCCCACACTACT
>NC_064878.1:57231048-57233548 GCF_943734665.1 Anopheles aquasalis | reverse complement strand
GCAAGGTGTAAAAAATCACCTCCGAATTCGTAGTTTTTTGTTATTAACTTTAACCCCTCCGACGATTCCGCCGTTAGTTGCTCCGGTCCTTTATGGTTCTGTTTTTTTTTTCGTCTCCAGGAATATGTGTGGGTTGTGGGGTTCCTTTTGTGTTTTTTTTTTTTATGTTTTGGTTCACTGTCTGTGAACTGGCCCCTGCTCCGGGTTCCCGAATGCACGAATGGTTTGATTCTCGCTCGTTATCTTGTGGCCACCTCCATGGCGGGGGCTAGAGTGGGAGTTAATTTTTTTCGCTCTTTCGCTCCCCAAAGTACCGACGCCGAGTAACTCCTCATCTGCATTCCCGGGGGGTGGTTCTACCGGTGGTCCCCCCCCCCCGCGGACGGTTCTCCCCGAAAAGGTGGAACAGTTTCTCAACTTAATTATCGTTTTGGTAATTGCACCTTTTCAACAGTTGGAGCTACGGAATAGTAAAACCTTCGCCTCGATCGAGGTTTCGAGTTCCAGCGTCCTGGTGTTCTGGTCGTAAGGATACCCGGGAAGGGGGGAAGGAGTGAGGTATCACATCGAACGAGGTGAGAAGACCGTTGTCGGTCGGTTGGTCGGTTAGTTGGTTGGTTGGTCGGTTGTTCGGTTGGTTTAGTTTCGGGAAAAACGGAGAAGCATAAAAATGGAACAGAATGGAACGCGAACCGTGCGCTGGCTCGGCCAGGCACGGGGGCGAGGAAAACACAAGTAAATTCAGTGGAAAGTAGCAGGAGAATCATTTATAACATGAACCTGGACTGGAGTTTCACATTTTTTGTGGTGCTCCGTGCCCAGTTCTGCCGCTACTGTTGCTTATCCCTTTCCAAAACCTTTCGTTCCCATTCCCCAGGTTGCTCGAAATCGAAACTCTGCCCTGTTTGGTGGCTGGTGGATGATGATGATGATGATGAAGAGAAGCTCGATGAAAAAAGGAAAAATACAAGAATGTTCCAACTTGATGGTTAGAACGTTGGGAAACGGTGGTCTACCGGTCGTGGTCGGTAGTCAACTCCGCATAACGCACCTTTCGCTTCGTTAGACAGCATTACCGGGCGTTTGAGTAGGACCGTCGTGCAAATCCGGTTAGCTCACCTCAGCGGCAACAAATGGTTATTGTTTCTCGCGCGCTCGCACCCAAAGGCGTCAACGTGGATGGATAATTTAGCAAAAATAATAATTATGACCATCGCCACCAGTCCGAACGGGGTGCTGGTGTGGCGTGGCGTGGCACTGACAACTTAAGCAACCTTTCAGCGCGGTCAGCGCAAAACCTCGATTCGCTAATTTGTGCCCCTAACCTCCGAAATCGTCCGCAGTAACCTCTACGGATGACAATTGAGCGGTGAGCATGAGTACGGTGAAAATATGGTGACTAGACCGTTTTCCGTGGTGCGCGCTCTATCGCAGGTGACATCACAGGTGACAGATTGAGCGCAATTCACCGTTTGCGTGATGAATCGCAACTCCTGTTTGCTGGTTGTTGTTGATGGATTCCGTTTGTGGTCATTCCGCAGTCCTGTATCGCAGTATTGTGGCATTGTAACATGAATTTACTTTGAATGTCAACCTGCTAATGCGCTCACTATCCACATACACAATGGCTGCTGTTTGCGGTAGGGGGTATACATATTGAATCAGATTTGAAAAGCCGGATTTCATCCGAAACCAACCGGACCCGGATCAGAATCAATAACACACCAATAACGTGGGCGGCGGTGGTGAACCATCGGAATCGGAATGGTGGAATGTAAATCAGGGGCCAAAGGGGCCAAGGGGTTAACCGCCGCATAATTAGCCACATGCTTAAAACAACCACAAAAGCCATATTTACCGACCGCACCCGGGCGTATCGAATTTGATTGAAAGAATGGTACCTACGGAGGTTATAATTGCATTAATAAAACCTATCCCTGGACTGGACATACACACGCCCACACACTCCAAAAAAAAAAAGAAAGGGTTGAAACAATAAATGTCAACCCCACGTCCGCGAGTGTGTCCGTTGGGGGCACCGGGGAGGGCGAGGAGACCACTGCGGCGGAACTGAGCGCCTGGCCGGATATGCAATTGAATTTTGTGTCAGCCTTAATTATTCAGCTAAGAGCGAGCGAGAGAGCTAAGCGAATACATAAATAATACCGAAACAGGATGAAGGGGAAAACCAGGAAGCCAGGGTGGATGCTGGCGGATCCCTGGCTAACAAACGATGCGTTTTTCCGGAGGCACTTTTAGACGGGACCAGTAGTCCTTGGCAGGAGGCGGAGTATTTGGCGTTTGGTTTTGATTTTACCCCGGGCATTATTGTTTAGAATTTATGCGTTATTCATTCATCGCACCGGTTCCGGTCACTCCCGTTCTCCCCATTCATTCCCACCAGCCTCTTCGAGTTCCCTTGTTTTTGTCCCAGCGACGCAGTGGCCAGGACGGGACGCGGATTCGCGTATATCAAACTGCGTGACAATGCGACAATTTA
>NC_064878.1:57201048-57226048 GCF_943734665.1 Anopheles aquasalis | reverse complement strand
CCATCCTCCTGCTGCTGGTGGTGCTGCAGTGCGGCAGTGCAAGAAGCGAGTCACGGCTACAAGGACACCGAGGACGCTGGCGTCCTGGGGACACTACTGGTCCGATGAGCTGCAAAAATGGTGCTTCTCAAATCCTTTCGAACCTCTCGAACTTTAAGTTCACTCCGGTGGGGGGGCAAAAACATAAAGAGACAGAGGAAGAGACAGAGAGTGTTAGTGCGGTGGCCACAGATGCTGATGTTGCGGATTGCCGGGGAGGAGCAGCAGCAGCAGCAGCAGGACCATTGTTGCGCACCCATCGTCGTCATCTTCGTCGTTGAGTTGACTTGCTGGCTTACCCGGGGACTTGTGAAGTGAAAGTAGTTTTTGTGGGTGATTGTGTGGTTGTGCGGTGGAACGGTGGTACTGTTGGTGTTGGAGGTACGGGGTTGAAACAAATGAAGGATTTTAATCTTTCATAAGCATAATTAATTTAAATCTGGAGTAATGATTTACCCACGTCACTCAAACGAGGATTCCCGGGGGCCTGGCAGAATGATAATGAAAGGGAGAGGAGTGAGGGTGAGGAGTAGTGGAGGGAAAAGCATGTAAAAAGGGGTGTAACAGATGGGTTTAGTTTTTATGATGTTTGTCTCCAATGAAAAACGGGAGTGAAGGGCGGAACGCGCGACACCCCGCCGCGGTGACAGTGACATGTCAAATCTGCTGACGTCGCTTGCTTTTCTTCTTTTTGCTTCCCGAGGGAAGAAATTTTGAGATCCAACGATGCTCCGGTCGATCGAAGGAACCTGGAATCCGTTGTCACCATGTTCTATGCCGAACAGTTTACCTGAGCTGTTGATCAGCAGCAAGCCCTCGCTGTGGCTACTCCGTTAAACAACTAGAGACAGTCAGTAATGGTAAATAAAAATCTCTTCTCTGACTGTGACTCTCTGAGTTGAGACCTAATTTTGCAATTTTCATGTAAATGTGTGTCTCTTGTCTACTCCAGACAACGTGACGGTCTGCAACGAGAGATGCAATGGAGTGAAGCCACATTCCTGGACGACGAAAATGCCATCTCGTAATGTATGAAAATACATTTAAATGGAAAAACTAAACAAACGCGATGCGTCGCGATGTCGAACCGCATAGCGCACCATCCAAGCTCTCTCCCTACTCAATACAAACCCCGTGGCAGGTCTGATGCCAATCAAAGTTGTGCATAAACGAGCACCACCAGGACGACGACGACGACGACGACTGACTGCAGCAATAGCAGCAGGAACATGAACATGAACTCGACGCGGGATCCGGAGGAAAAACCCTTTAATTTTTATCGTTTCTTGTGTTTCGTTGTCCCGGACCACACAAGCACATACACGCGCCACTGTCGCTAGTCTGCAGAGCTGAGTTTGAAAATTGCATTCGAATAAAGTTAAGTCACTGACGACGACGACGACGACGGTGGGCCGCTTGTGTATGTAGTTCTGTGTTCTTTCGCCAACGACGACAAAGCTCCCACCGAAACGACAACGTTTATCTCACGTTCGTAACGAAGCCAAACAACCAAACAACCACCACCACCATCGTCGTCGCCATCACTATCGTATCGTAGCCAGTCGTTAACTACCCTACGAAGGGGGTTTTATTTGACCCTCCTCCCGCTCTGTCTATTCCTTCACAAACCAGACACACACATACAAAAAAAGTAGAAAAAAAAACTCTAAAGAAAAAACGGAGGAAAAATCAGAAACAAAATGCACCTTTTGCACTCTCCCTCCACCCACCGGGGGTTCAATGTTGAAGGCCCCGAACACTGTGCAAGGATCCCCGTGGGGGCTGACGAAAGTCAAGTCGAAACAGTCTCGTAGCCAACCAACACACCCACCATCGACGGACATACATCAGCGCTTGCGGTGGGAGAAAAAACAAAAGAACAAAACCACGAGAAAACATCCACGGGCACGGGAAAATTTGTGTTTGATAGGAAAAGCGGAAAACGCATCACGGTAACCGCACAGTACGTCGGTGGTGGTACTCGCGAGGTTGTGCGCCGTCTATAGCCTGTGTCTGTTGATGTCGATGTAAAGAGAGAGAGAGAGACCTTCGATAGGCAGCTCTTTCGTACAACAGATACATAAATCGCTCCCCCTCTTGCACCCTTCTGCGTTGCAGCATAATTTAAAATCTCTGACAACACAAATAAGCTTACCGCGAATCAGGCGGAAGAGACGACGGTGTTCCGCTGGTGCGGACCAGGTAGGACGCGTGACCACCCCTCTATCTAGTGGGTTGGAGGGCCGCAGTCAGCCCCTCACCAGCGACTGCACGTGTTTAAATGCAGTTAAGTAGGTATTATGCAGATTTGCATCGCCGCTCGCGCACCACGGCCACTCCTGTTGCCAACTCGACTCGTAATAGGAGCAATGGAACCGCGGAATCGTGGCCAGGCGATGGTGGGCGCGTGCGACAAACTCTTCGAAAGAAAACACCAAACATTTGTTTTCCCACCTTCGAAGAGAGAGATGGATGGAGATTCCTTTCATCCGGATCATTTTTTTGGTTTTCCAGGAGTACTCGATCCTTTTGCATGCTTCTGGTCCGTTAGATCTAGCGCAGCAGCTCAGGAGTCCGTAGTGCCGGCTTGCTAGGATTGAGTGCAGGAAATCGATCAACGAAATGCGAGAGGAAGCGCATTTGAACCGCAGAGTAGAAGGTGAATCCACGTTGTGTTTTCGTTTGATTTGGCTCACTAGACAGACAGACAGATAAAAGGGTTGCTGAACATGGTATGCGAGGAGTTGTTGTAAGATTTACGACGAAATGATTTGGATAATCCGACGCAAAGCCGTCTAACCAGAACTGCAACCCGAGCGCTCTCTCTTCGAAATGTGAACCTGGCATAAAGTGTCAAAAAAGTGACTGGAAAAGTGGATTTTCCCGCCAAGCTGCACTGCGCGCTAGCATGCATTCAAAATGAAAATGAAAAATGGAAGGTGGAAATCTCATAAAATATAAAGACGGAAGGGCAACAGACGACGATGGCGACTGCAACGAGGACCGCCAGCACACCAGCAGCAAACAACAGCAACAGCAGCAGCTGACTGATGACCGTGTCCCCCCCCCCCCCCCCGCCCCTCGTTCGAGGCTCCAGGGGACGAACGCGACCATGAAAAATGCAGAACTAGCCACCACCGGCGGGGCAGACCTTCGATTGAGTGAGCATCGCACCGATCGGTTTCGGTTACATCGGCTGACGATCGACGACGCGGAGGTGGTGGCCCTCAGGAAGGGATGCGTCATATGTTGTTGCATCGCTCGGTAGGCCTCGGCACCGTGCACCACCCACCCTCCATCGACCACCAACTGCATTTCGAGTGAAATTGATGGCCTTTTAAAACGCGGAATCCGTCCGTCCGTTCGTCCGGTGGTACACAGAGCGGCCACTCTGTGAGGCCACCAGGCTAGCGTGTAGGCCTTTTTGGCATTTTCGGACGTTTCGGTGCTGCGCTGCTGCTGCTGCTCTGATGGTGGCGCGCCGCACGTTTTTGAATGCAGGCACCATAAATTGCCTGCCGCGTGCTATGCTGCACTTCCGTTGTTCCGTTGTTTTCGCGTTCGGCGACGTCGACGGATCGAGGACGGGAACCTTCTCCTCCTCAATCGCCTCCATCGGTCCGCCAGACGGAGTTTGGAACTGTCGTGGGGTTTCTTCTGTTGCAGCGCGATGCACTTTTCATTTTTCACCCCGATGCATTACTAGAACTTCGGGAGCCCCGCTCCCGGGGGGCAGCTTACCAAGCCACCGTTTCCACTTGTTCTTTCGTGGGTGAAACGGAGGAAGAAGGGTTGTTCACCAGCGGTGTGTATGTGTTTGTATGTTTTGTCAATAATCGAGCATTTTTCGGTAGCACGGACGGTGCGGTCCATAGTGATTGAAACATTAGGCCGGAAAGGGGTGATACCGGGGGGAAGGGGGTCATTTTTGGGCTTCTAGTTTTTGTTGCTGGTACGGTGCCGTAGCAGCAGTCCGCAGTTCTGCAGTCGCGGGTGCAGTCCTTCAGCAGGAGGGAGAAGCGGCTGAAGGATATCCGTTTTCGGGGTTTGTGGCGAGAGAGAGAGAGAGAGGGCGAGAGTATTATTTCACGGCTTCCGGTGTTTTACTTCCGAAAGGGGCAGAGGGTGACTGCTGGACGGAGTTGGCGTTGTTATTTTTGTTGTTCGATATGTTTGTTAGCTGTAGCTGCAATGCATAGAAACGGCCATGTTTTAAAAATCATAAAGGAATTAGATGGTTTAGGCGTAATCCGGCTTTTTGTTATCCAGAGAAACCTCAAATTAGTGGTTGATGCATTGATTTTGTCGAGTATCCAAACCATATCAGCGCATCCTTTTAATACACCTGGTTAAATCTGGTTAAAAAGATGCCAAATAAAAATTGAACCTTAATTACATAACAATTGTAAAATTAGAAGATTATTAGAAAGAAAATCAAAGCAGCAGTTGAAATGCCGTCAATTAATTGTCAGGAGCATATCAAAGTAACCACAAGCATCGCAGCAATCCAAGTGTCGCGAAAACAGTGCAATTTTGTTGAATTAGGTAAAAGTAGGTTAATTTACACAAAATAAGTTCGCTAGGTTAGCCACCAACTAATAACTGTCTGCCAAATTGAATGATAATATGATTTTGTACTACATGTTAATCGGTTTTAATGGTAACGATACACACGACATTCGAAGGCAAAGGATAAATGTTTGAAGAAGGTGAAGTTTTGAAAAGGCTGTTGTATAACTCCTAAAAGTGCTGCCATTTTTATGTTGACTAGTTAAGAAATGTTTCCACGGCCAAGAGAGCAAAAGACCAACATAACATGCAAAACTAATGTCGAGCATAATTACGGTATCATAATTTGTAAATCGAATGTATTAAAACAATTCCACTTCACTAGTTACCTGATCATTTGCATTCCTAAATGCTGTACAATTACATCAATGTAATAGCAACGAAGTAACAATCAACAATCGTTTAGTTAAACAAAGAGCAAACAAAACAAGAGAACACAATGAAACAGTCGATAACAAAGCGTCTGGCGATACCAAGCAACAGTTCCCAAACGATCCGAGAAAGTCCAAATGGAGTAAGCGATCCTACGCTTAAAGTGCGTTCCTCTCCTCAATCGTAACACCGAATCCAATCCATGTGCAAGTGCCAATCCGATTCCATGCACGGACGACATGACAGCGAACAGAACCGGAGCAACTCGCAACATTATCTTTCGATTTCCACCTTATCAATCAATCATAGCACCGTCACAATCTTTCGCCCACGTGACTTACTCTCACACGCTTGTCACCTCAATTTACCCACCTTGTCTGGCGCCTGAAACAGGTGCCAATGGTGGCGAACTCCGGTTCAATTCCTCATCACACCACCGCCCCTCAAAACGACTTGACAAATCGCTCCGGGGGCCTAAACCTTGCCCTCTGTCCTCTGGTGCCCACATGGTGGCCAATTTGATCGTAATTAAGATCATCGTTCGTGGATGTGGAGGCGAGACACCACTCCCCCCCCTCTTGGTGGGAGGTAATCAACAAACAATTCAACCCACCCCAGGTAGGAAATCGAACGATACGAACGAAACGAAAAACCCGTGGAATTCACCGACGTCACCGGGCAAGGTGACGCAGACCATGGGCGTCCTGCCAAACACCAAAAGGGTCACGGCGTCAGGGACAATATCCGCTGCGACCAGCCGTTCGCGTTCCCATCGGCATACGGGGTGGGATGCACTTTTTTTCCAGTCGTTGCTTCACGACACCGACTCCGACCGATCCAGGGCTTAATGCTGCTGCACCTGGTGTTTGGTGGTGGTGGTGGTGGTGGCCGCAAATGCATCACCCAACAACAGCAACAACAACAACAAGTTGTCCGCGTCGTGGACTGGCAGGCTGGCTGGCTGGCTGGCGTGGCCGTGGTAATCAAAAAGCGCTATAATGCTCATCCATTTTCCCGCCGGACCTGACCCAAAACATTTGTGCATTCCGAACGCGCGCACATGCGCTAGTGTGGTGGTTCCGGTTTTCGATTCATTAGTCCGCTCCCGAGGCACCACCATTTGTGCAGTGCTCTGGTTCCGGCTCCGGCTCCGGCTCCGGCTCCGGCTCTGGGCTGCTGCTGCTGCGTGTGCGTTTTGGTTGGTTCGAGGATTGTTGACGTTGCATAAACAACCATATTTGACACGCCGGAACGCGGACGAAGGGACGAAAGGGACGGTGAGGACGCAACATCATCAGTCGCTATATCGAACAGCCCCCTTTTTCGGAGAGGGTGGTGGTGGTGGTGAACGAAAACGAGTGGGAAAGATCGCATTATCGTGCAGGGAGTGGACCCTTTTTTGGGCTCATGTGTGCGCTTAGAAGAATGGAATAATTCGCCAAGCGACGCAGCGGATCGGAATCGTTTTTATTTATTTTTAATTATTCGCTCTCGATATGCAGAGAGTGAGAGAAAGAGAGTGCAGAAGGCCATGGCCAAGGTATGCGCAACAGCTTCCCGTGACACGACTGCCATCATCATCGCCTGAGCGTGAAATCTGTGATAGGAGGGAGTTGGGACTGGAAGATTCGAATTCGTTTCCCCCATTTTTTAAGGCGGAGATGCGTGACGACTGCGTGTCTGTGTTGCGTGCAGATTGCCTCCGAGGGGCAAGCATCAGCTGGCATCAGCCGTCGTTGGTCGTCGGTCGACGGTCGTTTTGTTTTCGGTAAAAGTTTGTTGATTGAAAAGGAAAGTTTTGTGGATAAATAATCGAATCCACCATCCGCTCTCCCCCGCTCGCTCGCTGGCACTGGCCTCGGGCATCAAACAACATAAAACGGGCAACCAGGGTGCATGGTGGGAGCTTCTGGCTTGTTACGGTTCGTAGGGCAGCCCGGTTGAAGGGGTGACGGTTGATTGGAAAAAAGTGTCTAGAGTGAAAACGCACACACTTTGAATACATTGCTGGCTCAATTTCGATTGGTTAGGTTAGTGTAAAGTGGTGCTGAGGGGTGGGGGGGGGGGGGGAGTTGTTTGTGTTTTTAAAAGGAAGAAAGTGATCCCCTGGCTGGCTTGCTCGCCTGTTGTATACTCAAGGCCATCACAGGTTTACTCCCGAAGTTTTCGTTGTAGGAAAAGACTTGAATGCTGGCACGACTCTTCGACCGTTTTTTGGAGTAGGAATAGACTTCAACTCTATTTTATTGGGGCTTAAGGCCATCAAGGATTCGTGAATTCGTGGCTGAGACTTGAATGCTAGTCTATTGATACTTAACGGGAGGGGACTAAGGTTAATTCTGGTAAAAAATGGTTCATTTTTTCTGAAAAAACTGTTCAACTTTATTTTTTCAAGTGAATGTCATATTAAACTACAACTTTTCAAGAATATTTGAATGTAGTTTGAGGAAGATTTACCAAAAACTTCATCCATGGCATCAATTTTAGAAAGGCATCAACATTTCAGAACAATGTTCATTATTTACGGTGTCCATCGTAGCCATCTGATGGGTCATCTGGGCTACGCAGATCAATATTTTTGTTGAATTTTCCATTTTCCAATCTTTGGAAGGTGTGTGAAGTTGAAAAAGTGATCACACTGCGATGGATCAATGATCAAACCGGGTTCGTCGCTTGAGTCTTTTGATTCGAAACAAAAACGCTGCCAATCATAACTGCGTGATGGGTCATCAGAGAAATACAAACCAATATTCTTTTCATAGGTAATAAGTTTATCTAGGAAGCTAAGATGAGTTTTTGTTGAATTTCACTTTTTTCGATTTTTTACAAATTTTCAAAGTTAAAAAAGTGATGTTTTTTTTAAACGATTCTACGATGCTGATATTAAATCATCTTTATCTTTATCAGTTTTACTTCGATTGATAAAAATACACACAGAATTACCTTGAAAGGATCAGCATTCACGGCAAATAATGTATTAAATAAATGTGTAATAAATAAATGAGCTAAAATTAAATAACTCACCTTCCCTTAAGGCCATCAAGGAATACTTCAGAAATGCGTGAAGTAGGAATAGATGCTGACTTTAAATGGATCGCTTGTGATCCACTTTTTTCAAATTAAAATCCAGACATAAGAAACATTAAAAAAAATGAAATAAAAAGGAAGGAGTGTCTGATGCTTCGGTTTCCGGTTACGAGGTCGTGCGACCTCGTTATGCTTGAGAAGAAACCCAGCAAGTACCACACACCGTGGACTTCACAATAATGAACAACCAACCAGCCCATGGTCCCAGTCCCCTTTTGCTGGAAATATCATTTTGATAAGGAAACGATGCGACACAGGTGTGCGCCTTCCGAACGTCCGAAGTAATGTCTGGAACGTTATGTGATACTTGGCCCCCGCGGGGAGTGGAAGGTCTTCCTTCCCGAAAGGAAGGGTTCCCGGGAAGCCAGCCGATGCCAATCGATTCGGAATCCAGTGGGAAGAGGCAGGGAGTGGGAGTGTGATCAGCTTATAGGGGCTCACAGATGGACCACGCTGGTCTGGTCTGGTCACGTCTTACCGATACCGAGACCAGGAATGAATGCTTCCCCTCAAGAGGAAGCCCAGAATTCCGGATCTCGTACTCACTCCAACACGTACCCCCCCCCGGGTACACGGAAGTGCCATCACCGGATGGTATTAATTACAAAAATTCAAATGTAATTTAATAAACTCGACAGTTCCGTTGCACCGATGGAGGATCCGATCTCCGTGTGTGGAAGAGTAGGACGAAAGTGTAGAGGGTAAATGGTCGATAGTATTTCGGCTTTTTTAATGCCAAGTACATGCTTTAAGCAGCGTGGGATATCATGTGGGCGATCAGACGCACAAACACTATCACACAAATCGATGCGAGCTGCAATCTGCTTCCTTCCTGCCTTCCGCCATTATCAATTATATTAAAGTGAAGAAGGGGACCGGATCCCCGGACCCTGTTTTGCATCGAAGGGGATTTTTAAGGGGGGCCGGGAGGAAAAGAAAAAAATGGAAGAATAATTAGAAACACTGCACAAGATGGCACCACACCATCCAAGGAATGTATAATGAAATGCAATGCAACCCACTCCGGCACTCACTCTGCATGCGTTGTGCGGTAACCTGACGCCTTCAGGTGGCCGCTGCCAACGTGCCACACGTCGTCGTCGTTGTTGTCGATGAAACTGTAATCGATAGCCATGCAACCTCCGGGGGCCCCTAATGCTTCATCTGCGCTTCATCGGACGGGAAGCGATCGATAGGTTCGTCCATTCGTCTCGTCTCGCCCCTTCCCCTCGGTTGCGCGGTGTTGCGCTCATTGTTTCCTTCACTCTCCTCGACAAATGACAGTTTTGAAAGGGCTTCCTGGTGGTGTGCTTCAGGTGGAACTGGCATGCCATACCATTCCATTCCATACCATCCCATCAGTGACAATGGCAGAGAGTCCCTTCCGTGTGTCTTCCGGTGAGGTGGCACCGAGGCACCGAGAGGAACATCTTGCTTCCGCTTCATTCTGAGCGGGAGGACCCGGAAATTGGACTCTATGACTCACAGGAACTCTGGAGCAGCCCGGCCACGTCCGTGATGCAGGCGTCATCGTTCAGGTTCGCTTCGGTGACTTCGACAGCAACTATCAATTAAGTGGTGTGCGGTGCCAAAGTTTCCAAATTACTTTCCAACCCCGCGGGAGGGGTGGGTGGGTTGACCGGCCTGGTACACCCCCATTCCACACACATGCACACGCTTACGCTTGCCTGGTTCGATCGATGGCTATTCTGTCATCTTCCTGTCACGGCACTTGAAAGCTTTCTTAACCACCGGATCCTTATCGACCTTGCTCTTAAGCGTGCTCTCCCTTTCTCTCTCTCTCTCTCTCTCTCTCCTTCGTGGTATCGAAAAACTTTAAAATCGAATCAAATTTCGTCGACTCAACCACTGAGGTGCCTATGTGGAGCTCCTAATGCCGCAGCCATAATGGCGAAGGAGAAAGCAAAGAGAATGGCAAGCGGATGGAATCATAATCCACTCGCGCAACACTCGCTTTCGCACCCCCAGAAAGGAGCCCCCAACCCCAGGGTATGCCTTGCCTGTAAGACGCGTGGCCATAAGAAGCCCAAACAACTCGGAGGAGTCGGAGGAAAGGGGAGAGACCAACTTTGAATATAATTAATGACTGAACTCCATTACGCAGCTAAATCATCGCACCGAAGCCACCTCGTCGTCTTCGACTTCGCCATCAGCTGGGGGCAACCTGATGGGAAGCTGATGATGACGTGGCGCCACGGGTCCGACCGAGCGAGTTTATCCTTTCGTCGTCGTCGTCCCCCCCCCGCTTCCATCGGGCACTTAAGCTTTTCCGCGGAACCACACGGTTGCCTTCCAAGAAACTTCTACGTCGTCGTCGTCATCGCCGTTGGACTTCTTAGCCGGGGACTGATTTGATGGCTTTTTGAATCCCTTTTTCCGTGTGTCACTTGGGCGTTGACGGCGGCTGGTTGAGTAAGTGGCCACAACAGTGAATCACCGATAGAGTGCTGCACACAGTCTTACTGTCTTGCCGTTGACCTCTTAACGAGTTTAGAGTGATTTGAACACATTCGAGTTCTCAATCGGTACGGCACTGTAACAGCATAACAGCGTGGCCGGTGCGTGTCTTGTGGGCGAGCAACAATGGACCCGTGTGTCCTCAACTCAAAGGAGAGACAAAGACGCTGCCACGCTGTTAAGCCACCGCGTGAACTGACTTTCAGTCCGTCATCGTGCGTCGAGGTGTCGTCCAAATCCGTCCGGATAATAATGCTCTCTCGCAGTCGGGCGCGCGCGCGCGCTCGCAACAACAGAGCAGCACCAGTAATCCCATCCTCACGGTACACTCCGTGGCACTCCATGGCACTCCGAGCGGTACCACTTCCTGTGTGAGGCCCTGCTGATTGCCTTGGTTCCATTTCCGGCCAAGGTTTTGCGGCCCGAAAATGGACAGGGAAGACAATGACGATTCAGGTTCTCGGCGCCAGTGCGTGGTGGTTTCTGGTCTGTTGACGTGTTGCTGGCCAATGAAATGTAAATTCCACTCATCACTTCCGTGGGCGGTGGGGAGTGTTTTGAACTTCCCAAAACATTCCATAATCCACGGGCCAGGACCAGCTCGGCTCTCGTGCGACTTTCAGGAGTTCAAAGAAAGTTGCAAGTTGTAATGCCTGGCACGACGACGACCAAGACGACGACAAATGGTGTCAAAATGGTGTCGAAGAACAAGAAAAAGAGGAGTGTCGCGCCGTTAAGTGGCTGAAGCAGTATAATAAATCTCGCTTCGACTTCCACCCGTCCCCTGAAACGCCATTAGGGGTGATGTAATGCGTGAAGGGTGACTTATAAGACACAGGCAGCGAAGGTGTCCGCTGTGAAAATGTGTTAATCCTTGTTCCGTTTGTTGTGATGTTTTAACGATACGAGGTGGCCGGGAGGTGCCTTTACCTTGGGGTATAGACATGATTAGACGAATACTTACGGTGTGATATGCGTTGTACCTTTCTTGACATTGTCAGCACCGAGCTCCTCGGTTGCTCGGTGTGATGAGTATCTTCCTTATTTTCCAGAGATTTATTACTCAATTCATTACTGCTGAAGCCACTCGGAGAGCCGTAGAGGACCTGGCCTGAAGTAGATCTTATTAGCCAAGTAATCAATAATCTCTTTACGGTGGAAAAAGGTGCAACCATGCTGCTGCTGCTGCGCATACTAACCGCTGTCAGCGCTTTAAGTAATACAAATTGACAAACTTGAACACCACGGTCATGCTCACCTTAAAACCTTGGTCTTGGTCCTTGATGGTACCTCAGATTCCCTCGTTGGTTGGTTTGGAAAATTTTCCCCTAACAGGCCCGGGAGGGGGGGGGGGGGATCAATTAATATTAATTATCAACGTGGTGTGCAGTGGCGTCCTTTACCTTTTTCCACGTGCCGGTGCAAACGTGTGCCACACGTCTGCTGATTGTAAAATGGAAGTCAGAGAAGCGTCGTGAGCGTCCTCAAGGAAGAGAGAGGGAGCCACACGTGCTCGATTCTTGCGAGGCTTTTTTTTTGTTTTATCAGAACCAGCAAGAGACCGAGCGCGCCAGCGTGTGCAGCGTCGTACTCCATTAATGTCTACCGTGGTTTCGTCGTCCTTCCCGGGACTAATTATCCTTCTTTCGCTTTTCGTGCCACCATCACCAGAGCCAGAAGTGAATGAACTCCGTAGCAGTAGCACCATCACCAGCACCGGCTGTCACCGAGGGTGGTTGGTGGTGGTTTCAATCTTCCCGGTCTCGAGTAACCCAAGGCAGGCGCACAATCATTTAGTCAACAATCAAAGCAACCAGTGTGTGTTCGTCGTGAGGAAAATTCGTTTTTTTCCCCGTTTTTGGGTCGCTTTTGGACCAATGCGTATGTGTTTCGGTGGGCGAGGTCTGCCCGTAATGGTTTACATTTTTCACGCGAAAACCAGTAAATCCCGCAACCACGGCCCTCGGTCCGTAAATTGTCTCGCCACACGTCGTGCCGCACACCCTCCCCCTTGGTCGTTTATCGCGTAACACATTTATCGTGGCGGCACCGGAACCGCAGAGGCTACTACGATGATGTTGATGCCAGGATGTGGTGTTGAGCGTGCGTGCGTGCGTGCGTTGAGAGAGATAAGTAGGCTGGTGCTGCTGGTGCTGCTGCTGCTGCTGCATTTCTTCATCTCTGCAGGAGGATCGAATTGCGGGTCACGGCCATGGCGAATTGAGAGGCGTGTCTCCGGGGTTCCGAATGGCGGTTGTTGGAAAATAAATCCTTAAATTGCGGCCCGGTGTTGTGCCGAGAGAGTAATGATGTGCTTTCCAGTTCTCCGCCCAACGTTTCCCACAACCACTAGAGGAACTGGGTAGCTGGGATCTTCACACCAGTCGTGCCATCGACAGGGAATCGGCACGTCCTTCACGGTGAGGGAGTTAACGAGCGCATTTGCAATCGACTTCAGCAGAGAAACAGAATTTTACAAAACATTTTTCGTACCGACAGTCGCAGCATGCTGATAATTGTGAGGGTAGGTTGTCTTTCTCTTTAGGACATGGCCTGTTTTGATCGACTTTTTAACTCCCATAACAACAGTGCGCGTCTCACGCAGGAACCTGGCCAAACTGTGTCCGTCATTCAAACCTGTCAAGTGAAATGTCCCGAAACGCATCACCGACGACGCAACAGGATACCATAAAGGGCACCGGGAAGTATCGTCTAATCGTCACACGTATCCTGTCCAGCGTTCAAAAGAGGGGATGAGAATCGAGAACAGGGGATTCATCCCCTTTTGCGTCAAATATGGCTTACTCTCTTGTCTATGCGCACCACAGATTTCCCCGGCCCGGTAACAACGCAGAGTGTGGTCCCTCGCGCGTGTGTCCTGATGCTTTGTTGTGATGCGAGAGCCCATCCATCGACCGCCACCACTACCACCACCGCGGTGTCCTTGGTTCTTGGTCCTCATCATCATCGCCGCCATCGTTGTCGCTCTGATTAATGTCAACTGATTAGTGAGCTCGAATTGTCATTGCAAGTGACAGTGCGTGCCGCCAAGTGTGGGAATGAAATTAGGCACTCCTGGGCGGCAACTTCCCCCTCTTCGCTTCGCTTCGAGGATATTCGCAAACGAAGGAAGAGTCAAAAAAAAAAAAATCCCGTGGACGAGGTCTGGCGAGGGAACTGTGGTTGGTGTGGCTCGATGTTTGCAGTTAATGGGCGCATCTCAGTTAAACCGTTAAACGATTTGCGTAATCGGCTTGGAAAAAGGGCGTTAGGGCGTGATGCGTAGGACAACGATTCCAGACAAACAAAGTCCACATCCAGGGCTTTTTTGGTGGGAACTGGACCAGCGATGGAAAGACCTCCAGGGGGTAAACCTGAAGCTGATCAGGGGAAAACAGTTCTTAGTTCCCGAACTCATCGTTCATCCGCCGACAAAGTAACGTATTACATATTTTGTCAAAATATGACGCACTTTTTGTGTCAAAGAAGGAAAAAAACCGGACATCAAACAATCCACTAAGTAAACATGTCCATTAGACTGTGGAATCCGGCATTTCGATTCCTGGGAATTCGTTACTTTCCACCGATATGAACGCGACCACGATTGAAGTAACGAATATTGGGGGCCGTCGACGAACATTCATCATTAGCTTGGAGTACTGCATTTGCTAAATTGGAAAAGCATCCAACTCCGGCATCCGGCATTGATAGCACACCAAAAAAAAAAAAAGTATACATCGCATCGCATCGCATCGCATCGCATCGCAAAATGCAACAAATGCAGCTCGCGCACAATGTAATCAACGTAATAGGATACGTCCCAGTCGTCGGGCGCCGGGACAGACGGGACAGATTGCAGGAAATCCGGCCAGGCGGCCATTTCGCTTTCGTTTCGGTTTTCGGTTCGGCGCGATTCCAGATTTGCTACCGCTACCGATGAGACGTACGGATCTTCTGGATCTGGAGGTTGTTCCGGTTCTGCAGAGCTGCAGTGCGCACCATACGAATGGTTTTTGCTGTCGTCGCAGGTTCCGGTGCAGCAGCTCCTCGTGGGTCCGATTTCCGGTAGTAGGTCTGCCACGGCACTGCGCTACATGTTTGCTCCTGCTGCTTGCTTGCTGGTGCATTGGCAATGGCCACAGCATGGAAAAAGAGAGGAAGCGAAGATAAAAATGCAACTCGACGCTGCGTTGCTTGCGAATAATAATATTATCGATATATTGGTTTCAATTTCTCATCCTTATCCTCGAGGGTTTCGAAGGAGCACCGGTAGCCGGGAAGATGCTTCGAGACGTTGCGCGTTCCGGGTCCACAGTTTTGATTGACTGGCATGCCCATAATAGAGTATTGTAATTGGATTTTTTTTTGCTTTGTGCTTCCTCGTCCTGCTGCTGCTGCTGCTGCTGCATTCGATCGTATCTTTGGTGTTTCGTCTTCGACAGCTTCCTCCTTCTTTCTCTCTCTCTCTTTCTATTACTCGGACAAGGGAGGTGAAGGAATGCAAAGCTAAGGATACAACAAGCGCTTCGCTCTGCGTCTGTCGTCTGCAGGTGATCCGCAACCGAGAACAAGATGCTGTGGAGCGAGCTTAAGCATCTTATGTCCGCCACGGTGACCCAGTTTCGGTTGCATATGATTTACAGTTTTGCGGCTTAAGACGTTGGCCGCCATCGTCGAACGATCTTTACTTTTCGTTTAATGGTGCGTGCCATTGGTCTGTGGTGCGCATGGGGTCGATCTGCCAGATGTCCTGTGTTGCAGCCGAGTACTGCAACCTCTCCGGATCGCCGAAGAGGCCAAATTTTGTTTTTTTATTCCTTCCAGGGCACACACACTTATAATCCATTCGCAAGTGATTATAACGTTTAGCCATCTGGTTTGATTTATTTAAATTTTTTAAACAAACAATTCCCGCAGCCCACCAATTCCGTCCATCCATCGTCGTCCTCATCGTCGTTAGTCTTTGGTGGTGCTCGATGGGTGGAATTAAGGATGCTAAACTAACAGACACACTGGCCGCTGGCGTCATGGCTGCTGGTGTTACTGGTGGACGCCAGATAAACGAGATTAATGACGTCGAGCCGTCGCCGGGGGTTCGCAAAGTTTTGCATTAAAATAATTTATAGCGTCGTCGGTCGCAGGAGGAAGAAGATCACCGTCGTAGCATCATGGATTTGTTTTACCACGAACTATTCTCTTCCTTCTCCTGTTTTGGCCTCGGCAGAGGCCCCTTTGCGGGGCGAAAAATTAATATCAAAGTGCTCCAGATGAGCGAGTTTCAATCCGAATTTATAGCCCTTTTCCTGTGGAGATCTTTCATCATTTTAATGCACCCCCGAAAGAGAAAAGAAAACAAACGAATTCAGCTTTCAACTTTCTCCACGATCATCACCACATCACGGATAATCTCGGAGAGCTGTGGGTGATCTCGCGTATGGCATATGGCCAACGATCAGCGGAACGAGCAAACGGAACGAGGAACGTCCGGAGCGCAAATCTAGCATATGGATCAATCAATTCCCGATCCAATTTATGCATCGGGAGCGCACGCGAGAGGTTCTTTTCACCTTTTTTTTCTTTCCTTCCTTTTCGTGTACCACATCCATCCAAGGGATACGGTATTCGGTTGGCTGAGCAGAAGCAGAACGCGGTTCGGCTTCAACCAGTTGCACCAACAGGGCAGCCTGTTAGCCCAGGGACGCTAGCCCAGAAGCAGGGAGCAGAATAGGAGAAAAAGGGAGAGGGAACACAAAAGAGGGAAGAAAAAAATCCAAAACAAAACGCCCGTTTGCAGCCCACCCCTCTCTGCGATCGGCGGTGCAGGCGATGCAGCGATGATGATGAACTGCTGCTGCTGCTGCTGCGTCGGAATCGATTCGGAATACGATACCCAGAGAACCGGAGAATCCTGGCACCATGCTGCCAATGCCGTTGCATCACCCATCCGTGTGTGGTTCCGTTATGGTTCTCGGTTTCGCTCGTTCGTTCGTTCCCGGTTGCTTTCTCCTCGAGGCCACGAGGGGAGACGAGCGAGGAAATGCACATATGGAAATGCTAAGAGCCGTTCAAGCGGAAGCGTCACACATACGGACGCGTGCGCTGGCTCAGAGACACCTTTCGCGTGCCAGTAAAACCCCGTTTCTGGTGAAAGGGAGCTGGCACAAAGCAGGGAGAAAGGACCAAAAGCGAGAAGGACACGAGGCAGCGGCCTTCCAGGTGCAGCATCGCAAGGGCGCGCGCACACGCTCCTGTTCGGCGTGCTTTGTGTTCTGCAGTTGCAGCAGCATCGTCGAGCACATTAGCATCTCCCTCTGTGGATGGATGCAGAGTTTGATTTTCTTAATGATCCCACTTGAACAAAGCATGCGTTGAGTGATCGCGTGCGCCATCTTTTTTCGGTGACGACGACGACGGAACAAAAGGTTTCACGACGCAGAATTACTGGCGTACTGTGGCCAGAGTGGCAGCAGCGGCGCCGGAAAGAGCGAGAACTCTCAAAAGAATGAATAAATAATTGCTTGCACTTCCACCAGCGAGAGGTTGTAGCTCCGGGAATAGAAACCAACATTCCGGTTCTGCCAAAAAAAAAACGGGGGAGAGATTAACGAGAAGGCAGCGACGAGGATGAAGGATGCAAAAGTACGAAATGGGTCCAATAAATAAACAAAAGTCACCACGCGCGGCCATTGCTGGTCGTCATGCGTGTCCCCTATACGTAACACGTCGAGAGATCCCTTTTGCGCTCAGCTCCCAGGGCAAGGTGTACGACGCTCATTCGTTTGTCCTTAAATCCGAATTCCAAGGTTTGGCACGCTACGGTGGAAAAAGGGGTGCGCCAATGTGAAACCCTAGCCCTCCGGACACTTCCACGAGCTCTGTTCGATGGCCGTGGGGGAACTGGAACATTTTTTGGTCCAACAATTGGACGTCTGGAAGGGCTGTTGTGCTCTCTTACCCCTTTTTCGCAATTCGCTCCGGGAGTCCGCTCCGAACCCGGGAGCGTAATGTATTGCCTTCGTGACAGGCCAGAGGTGGTGGTGGTGTTGTTCGGTAACCGGGTGCTACCGGTCGGTTGTTGGTGAGGTGATAAATAATATTTAATAATGGGAGGGAAATTTGTCAATAAGATGCTTCGCACCGCATTTTCAACCTTCCCAAGCCGAACCGGTAATAACCGGTAGCAGCAGCAGCAGCAGCAGCTGGATGTGAGGTGTCTGGTCTTCCCAAGTCACCAAGTTTTGCCAATTTGCACCCTCGCCTGCCAAAAAGTGGCTTCATTCAGGGGACCAGTGTTCCATGTTAAGATGCCTGGTGGATTTCAGAAGCATTAGAAACAGTGTTTAACGAGTCTTTACCTCTTAAGAATCCCGGTACCACATCCTGCACTTCCGTAGGACGAGGACAGCAGCCAGTAAGAACAACCTGTCTGTATTGCATTTCGATTTCGTGAAAGATGGAATTGTAAGTGACTTTCCAACACCCGGGAATGGTATTCCCCCAGGAAATCTGGTTTTTCGGTTGACTCTCTCCGGGAGTGTGGATCGCACCTGAGTGGCCGAAGCAGTACCGGTGTGCTGATGTAGTATGGAAATGATGCTCTGGTGACGATCCGTCAACGAGGCCGCCCGTCCGATGCCTAGAGGGAATCCGATGGACGTAGAAAGAACATTCCATCGCGATTGTCTGCACGAAATTTAAAAGCAAACCCGTCTCCGTTCGGTGCACCTCAGGACGGAGCATTGCATTGGCGGCAGATTGTCAGCAACTCGGAGCTCGGAGTGATGTTCTGCCCCGTACCCGTGCCGATGCCGTGCGTGAAGTGAAGCATATCATCGAGGAGAAGAGGCCCCAGTGTCGTAGCCCTTTCATCCCATCTATCAATCGACAATCAGCCATCCATCCACTCTTGAGTGAGTGAGTGAGTTGGAGTGTGTATGTCCTCGGAGTCTGTCACTGCCGGCCAGGATTGACGTGGCACAGAGGGAGAGAGAGAGAAGAAAAAAAAACAGGAATCAGACGGCGAAGGGAAGTGGTTCACTCTGTGGCTCTCTTAAATCATCACACATGCGGATACGAAGCACCAAGGGCGGGAGGGGGGAGGTAGACGCCTCCAAGGAGCAATATAAAACGGAATTGAAAACGAGCGACCGTTTGTCAAGGTCCGGTCCGGTGCTCTCACTACGTGCGACTGGTCGGACGAGTGACGGACGGACTGACGACGATGTACGGTAACACACCAACAAATCCTCGGTTCCTCCCCGAGGAATTTACGCACAAGTCCCCGGTGCACACCCTCTCCCGGCTTCGGACGACCGCAGGACGCAATCTCACACCCGTTGGCGCCCCGGCGATCTACTGATTTGAAGTCCAAGTCTCGTCGGCAGTTTTTTTTATTTTTTGACTCTTTTTTTTTATCGGAGAAAGTCTTCTTCTCCATGCTCCGTGTGCGTCTCTGGTGTTTCTGGCGGTGGCCAAATGGCGGCAGTAGTCACTGGCAGTGGCTTTTCGGTATTATTTACTGCCAATATGTTGACTGACGTATCGATTTCGCTGGCACTGGTGCTCGAACTGAACTGGTGTTTGGTGGTGATGGGTAGTAAGATGCTTACAGGCAGACAGAGAGACAAAGACACAGAGAGAGAGAGAGAGAGAGAGAGAGAGAGAGAGAGCGAATAAATTGCCCAGTGCATTGTAATACCAACGAGTTGTTCTAACAGCTTCTACTTCTTTTTTTTGGGGGTTTTTGAAATCTGTTGTGTTTCATGTGTGTTCAAGCAGATTGGATTTAACATCGAGAGGAGGAATGTTCCGTGCTCGTTCATCGAGTTCATCGTCCGTTTTTACGTTTGAAACGTTGAGCCTTCTCATTGGCCACATTCGCCCACCTTCCTTTTTTGTTATCAAACCAAGAAATACTTGAAGTTTAACGAGAGTAATCTCGGGGAGTGAAATGAGAGCTTTCGGTGGCTTTAAAGAACGTACACCAGAACGATCCACTTGAAGTGCTGCAGCTGCTTTAAAACTCGTCTGCTCATCGGACAGGGCAACTAATCATGGTGCCAGCTCAACACAGCAACGCAGCATAAACATTAATCGACGATCAGGGCGCCCAGAGGAACCTAAAAACTCGTGGAATGGCAAGCAAGCGAGAAGAAAGAACTGTTTAAAGGGAAAGGCAAAATTGGTGCCGCTGCTGCTGCTGCTGCTGCTGCTGCTCGTGATGCTGCTCTCTATAGCGTCGAACAAACATCATTATCGTTGCAGAGAAGGTCCGGTGGGAGCAGTTGCAAACACGATGGCACTCATTGCACTACCATCCGCTCGTACTTGCATCAGAACGTCGCTCGGCAAATGCTCTTTTGAAGCAACATATGACGGAGCGCAGCACAGGACAGGACGCCGTGTAGAGCGCTGCTGCTGTGCTGGCGGGTTTGAAGTCCTGTGCCAATATGGGCCCGTCGGATCCCTACGTTTTTATGCTCCGATGCATCGCCCTCGGGGTGGTGCTGCAGCACAGTGCGTTGCAAATTTCGAGCTCTCGGTCTCTCTCTCTCTCTCGCATACGCGATTTGCAATCCCCGGGCATGCCGGAGGAACAGGTTGCAGTGTGCGAGCATCGAATACCGAATTCCGTATTGCTTGTTGCTGATGAAGCAGCGTGGGCCGGGAGTTTGCATTAACATTTTGCGATTTTTAAGAGATTCTTTCCGGGGGAAAATGGCATTCCTGGGGCCGGTGGTGCTACCGCTGGCCCGGCGTCGAATGCCGATCGTGGCACTTTAATTGCGTTTGATCTCTTGCCTGCTCAAGCACTCCCTCCTGACCTACCTTGCCACCGACTAGACGCATCGCATTAAATGCCGGTGCCCGGACTACAGGGCAATCCAAGGGGTTAAGGGGTGCCTTACCAGAACAGAGCAACAGAAGGTTCCCCTGCAGAAGCAACCATCCTTACTCTGGACGCAACTCTCCAAGGATCAATTGAAAAAAGTACATTTTTAATCTAGTTCCCGGACCTCGGTCCTTGGTCCTCGGTTCTCCTAGCGAATGCTTTTCCCCCTTTTTTCTCGGCGTCAGATTCGTCCAGTTCGATGTTCTGTTTTCTGTTCTGTTTTCCGAGGCGTAAGCCAGGCGCCCTCGGCCCGGCTCAGGAGATCAATTGTAAAATTGGCCAGACATTTTCATTTGTGTGGCGTTGTTTTCCTCAGCACTGTTCGGTCCTTGCTGGAATTATCGGTGTATAGCAGCAGCAGCAGCAGCAGCAGCAGCAGAGTCGCTCGATTGCCAGAGAAGAGGGAGACTGAGCGAATCAAATTTAATTGAAGAATTGAACAATTTCAGACAACGCTTGACAGGTCTGCGCCGCCATTGTGCATTGCGCGATATGGCTTGTGCGAAGCGTCTTGTCTTGGTTTTTGAACTCTTTTGCTTTACACCTTGGCGTGGCAGTCGCTTTAAGAAGGTGCTTCGTTCCGGTGGAATGCATTTAGAGGATTAAATTCCTCAATCATTCTTTGTCGATTCTCCTGCTACTAGTTCCGGTCAGAGAACTTGGCAACTATGGGTTTTTTTTAACAAAAACGAAAAAAGTATGTAAAAACCAACAAACCAGCATAACATGCAACATGAAGCCACGAAAAAAAAAACTATAAAAAGCGGGTGCGTGAATCATAATTTATGCACAAACATAAATTCCTTCCTCATCAGCTGGCCACTTGTTACGGGTCGATTGGCCGATTAGGAGTAGCATAATTTCGCGTAATGTCGGTTTATTTGTTGATTTTTTTTCGCTCCTCGCTCACTCCCTTTCTCACGCTAGTAGCACTCTCTCTGTTTATTGTTGTTTTAAGCAGTCGCTAGGGACACATCGCCAGCAGCGTGTGCGTGGCGCAGCAACCAGCAACAAATACACAAAACAAAGCCAGGATCTGGCAATGTGGATGAAAAAAAAAACAAATCAACAAATTCCCTGTGGCCACCAATTAGGTTCGCATTCGTATGCAGCGCGGGTTGTAGTTGTATCAGCCACCCACCAGAACACCAACCAACTGGCCACCCTCTGGTCCGTGGATGCCATTTTTATTGCATTTAAATTTCGAGCCAAACCATAATTTTTAATCCAACACAGAAACGGAACCATCGTCGAATGCGCGCTGATTACGCGGTACCAAAGTGAAGAAGAAGAAGGTGCGAAACCCTCGGTGGCCACGCGACCCTTACCGGTTCTGGTTTCCTGGCCCTAATTTGTTAGCAAAACAGATGAACGAAACCGAAAGACGGTGGCGTCTCCGGCGAAATAATGAAACTGATAATTCTAATGCTCATTACGAGTGCCCCAAGGGTGGAAGGCCTTAGGGGCGAGGCCCAATATTCAAACCCCCTCGAAAAAAAAAAACCCCACCACAACAACGGGAAAGCAACAGAAGAAAAAAAAAGTACCCCAAAGGAAGTCAAATCCCTCTATCAACAATTGGGAAGCCGCGGCCATTGCCACCGACTGTGCACGAAGCGGTGGTTAAGGTGCGTCGCGGTGCGTAATGAAGGTGCCAGGGACGCTAGAAAGCAGTCGTGCGTGCCCAGGACCAGCCAAACCACCACCCGAAGCGCCCCCCGAACAGACCGGCAGGCAGGAGATCACTTTACCAGTTCCTGGGCAACTCCCTCGCGGTCACTGGAGTTGGACCGCTCCTAATTATGCCACATAAAACACATGGCACACCCCCGGGAGCCGGTAAGCTACTGTAGCTCCTGTGTCTGTTAAGGAGGAGGTGTAGGTAGGGTTGAATGTTTTTTAATTTTTTTGTACTTTCGACTTCAGTGCCCACACCGGCAACGATAGTTCCCGTTTGGAATTGTTTTATGTCCATCTCTTTTTAGCCACCATGAACGGTAGAGTGCCTTATCAGTGAAGTGTCTTAAAGAACAATAGAGGGAGGGGGAAATGTGCACCCTTCTTTCCCTCCCTCTCGAGGAAAATCCATGGAACGAACATTGAACTTGATCTCGTTGTGGGTCAACGAGTTCCGGCACGAGCCACCAAAAACCGCGATCGCGATGGCGTGTGGCATTCAGATTGAGCACGACCTGCTGCTACTGCTGCTGCTACCGGAAGTCCGGAAGCCGATTGAAAACCTCGCACTCCAAAAAAAAAACGAGAGCATAGGGTGCAACACAAGCCGGGGCGGGTAGCCAGGCCGGCCAGCATAAATATTTAATGAGCAGGATTTTGTTTTTGCATAATAAATAAATAAACAAATGTTTGCCGTGTGCCACGGCCGGGCCCCGATGTGCAGTGGAGTGGTGGTGTGGTGTTGTGGTGAAAGCAAATGGGACCACCGGGAGACTCGTGTGCGGGGAGAAGTCAATGGCAGGAACTTGTTTTTTAGCGCTAGCGACGGGCGCGCAGGCGACCGCTTGACGCATTAAAACATGTCAAAGTGCATTAGGCGGTGCGTTGTTTGGTTGGTGTGGCAGGTGTGGTATCACGGGGAGGTTCGCTAGCGACGAGTTATAGGATTGGTTTCGGCTATCGGGATAATGCAATGGCCCCCTCCTTGCTCGTGAATTGAACTCCTGGTGGATTGGTGACATCACAGCTACGCATTACACTAGATTAGAGCATCAATGATGGATGATTTGATGTGTTCTGAAAGGATTTCGTTCAGCAAATCATTGGCCTTCGTGATGATCGTGATTTGTCGAGTGTTAGGTTGGAATGTACCACATTATGGCATCTCTCTAACAGCAGATGCAGATTTAAGCATTTGACATTTGATACTGCGCTCTTCTTGAACTAACGGTGTGCAGCCAGGGAGGCACCAAAAGCAGAAAGAAAGAAAGAAAAAGAGAGAGAAAGGGAGCCCCTTGGGTATGAGTCATAAGTGGCCCTGTTTGCCGACTCAGCGGCCTCAGGGGTAGCTTTCCCGTTATTTATGTTAGCAACACCGGAATAATCCATAACCCAAAGGCTTCCTTCAGTCACGGCACACCCTGCACCCTCACTGGGTGTGCCTGTGTTCCGGCGGAAGTAACCAGACGCCAGAGGGTGTGTATGGTGCGACTGCTTTCAGGTTTTCGGTGTTTATTTATCTTTGGAACTTCTAGTTTCTATGCAGTCGTTGTATGCTGCTTTCAGTCAAGAGAAATTTTGCCAAAAAATATAGAGAGTTTGAGAGTAAAAAAAGTACGATAAGGTTTTCGAGAAAAAAGGGAACGAAAGTAGTGTCCTTTCCCTGGTGCATTTTTCCAAAAAATACACCCCAAATTGTTCCCAATCGGCCGTCAATTCGTGAGAATCATGGGTTTCAGTTGCAGGAGTTGCTGTCTGACGGCGGTTCTCACAGAGCCACAAAAAACCACAAAACCAACAACCACCGATCGCAGTAGCCCGCTAGTGCATGCTGTCGTCAACATACATACGTCATCGAGCGGCCCTACAAATGACATTCCGTTGCATGTCCGATCCAAGCGTCCATAATTGCCATCCGCGCTACACTTCCGATCGGTATTTCTCGAACCAAACCGGTGAGTCCATACGGCACCCCGAGTTCTCTAGAGACCCGGACCCGGACAGGACAGCTGCTGTTGCTGCTGCTGCTGCTGCTGCTGCTATCGGCCTCTCGGTCATCGACAGCGCACAGCGGATCCTGTTCCATTCACAAGAACCATTAATGGGTATCGGCTGGTACCGGGTGATGATTGCACCGTTACGACAACATCTGGGACGATTATGAGGTGCGTATTGATGGAAACTATTGCTGCTGCTGCTGCTGCTGCGGGGACAGTGAGCCATGCAATTGCATCGCTGTTTGATCGTGAAATTGGCCTCACCGTACCGTGCCGCTCCGTACGATACCGTTTCGAATGCAACACAGTAGGCCTCGGAGACTCCGGATTGATGTCGTTCTGACAGTTTGATAATTGTTGTTGTGGTTATTATTGGCCGACAGTTTTGTGGCAAGGACGTCGCTCTGTCCTTTTCGCATTCACCATACCGGAGCGTAATGGGATATGGGATGCCAGACCGGCAGTGTTTGTGGGAAAGGTAGAAGTCAACTTGAAGGGAGTTGCGTGATCGCTTAGGTTTATGACATTGTACAGGATATGCATATGGCCAGGTTAATACTAGGCCTACAAGCAATTGACTGAGAAGACTGTTGCGTTCAAATGCTACTCAAGTAATATTCATAAATTGACCTTCGCCCAAGGGAGTTCCGAAACACTTCAACCATTATGTTGCTTGTTCACCGATGGCTGTGGCACCTAAAACGCGATCTCGAACTCGATTTGCCTTCTTGTTCAGGGGCTGGATCGTGGAATTTGGTCTCCTGAGGCATGGTCAGAGTTCAAGGACCTTCCTTCGTCGCGAGTCCTTGCGTCCACTTCGGTGACCAGATGGATGACCCTCCGACCAATTAAAACCCAGCGAACCGATGAGGCGGCCGGCCAGCTAATG
>NC_064878.1:57178548-57196048 GCF_943734665.1 Anopheles aquasalis | reverse complement strand
TACATCAGCTTACATACCTCCTTCCCTACCTCCCAGCGGCCAGCCAGACTGTGAGACTAGTTTTGCGAGACACACTTTGACCCCTGGGATGTTTTGAGATGGAGGCAGCAACAGCAGCGTTGAAGGAGAGCGCAACTGCTAAGTAGAACCGGTGTAATATCGGTGATTAATGATTCTGCACAATTCAGCACTCTCGCAGCACGGGCACCCTTCCAGTGCCGAGTGATATGAGGGCAGCACACCAAGCGCGCTTCCGGTGCCAAGCGGAGCGCAGGAGCTCGTACTCAACGCCGTGGATTGTGTTTATTAAAAATTATACATGATTAATAGTGTCGACATCTCTAGGTGCCGTCCATCCATCCATCCATCCATCCATCTACCGCAACACTGTCTGCGCTAAATACCTCATCCCGGGCGCAGTTATGTGGATAAAAAGGATTTTTTTCCTTCTTCTCCATGTCCTGCTTCTCCTCTCAGCCCGGCACTCGGTGCGCGATATTACTGTGGTAAGTCCTCTTCTTTTGCTGATTACGCCACGTGGTGGCGGTAATACCGAGCCCGGCCAGCTACCGTTCCCATTTTCGGATTGTTGGATCCGCATTCGCGTGCGCTCCGATCTCTCCTCCTACACCGAGCCAACGCCCATCATCATCTCGTGAGTGGGTGTGTGTCTGGTGGATGAATGATACGATATTTTGAAAAGCACTTCCGAGCTCACTGTTGCGGTGGTCCATACACATACAATGCTTTTGGTGATACTTTTTTTTTACTTCCTTCTCAAACAGCATCTGAACGTGCGCCACCGTCCTCCTCTAAGAATGCAGCCGACGACGACGAGTCCTGGGGCATCGGGGAGAAGGAAGTAATGGATCTTCACTCCGCTGGCACAGGATTCTCGCGCTCTCTCTCTCTCTCTCTCGCCGGTTTTGGACGCGTATGTGTTGTCGACGGCCCCTCGAGGGTGGTGGCGGTATCGGTGATTGATGTCCCTTTCTTTTGCGGGAGGAACTCATGGGACAATCTCTTGAATTAGGCGCGGGAGGATGGTCGAGTGCCACAGAGCCAACCCTTGCTTGGCCACATACACTTACAACGCCTCATCCATAAGCTATTAACGGAGAACGGCGTCACAGTAACCGGGCAACAAATGGTCCAGAGAGCGCCTCCCGATGACGTGCAGGATTCACCCACTAGGGGCGAGTTCCTTCCCTTCCCTTGCGAGTTTAATGTGGCCACTTGAGAAAAGACTGGATTATAAATGGCTCCACAAATCCCAGCACCAGCAAGTGTGGTCACAGAGACAAATTTTCGGAACAACCGAGCTGCATCTTATCAAAGAACGACAGACAGATCAAATCGAAGTAGAAAGAGGTGCCTTGCGGATTGTTACTCTTCTCTATCAAGTGCAAAACACCACAAATATCGTCCAGCAACTCGAACAGGTACAATCCTTTTCTAGAGATCGATCGATTTGCAGTTGCACGATCTGGTTTATTATAGTTTTCCCCTCTGCGCTGGTCTGCAAGGTGTCTGGACAACAACACATGCGTACGGTATCGTCGCAAAAGGTCAATCCGTCGTCCGGAAGGGCATCGAGTATGTGTCGAACCAGTTCAGTTCCCGTCCCCTGTTCGCATGCCCGGATACCCGAAAGGATGACATCCCAGGGGCAGCTACTGTCCTCACTGCCATCATCAAAACACAGAGCACAGCATGAGGCTCATGCGTGAGTGTGGCCGCTCGCTCGCTCGCCCGCTCGCTTGTAAATTTATGTAAATGTATCCAATTGCGTCTGAATGCGTAATTTAATCTGGCATCCCGTGTACTTTTTAAAAGAGCAGCAGCAAACGAGGTTAAAGGCCGCTCTCGGCCACCCTTCGGAGGTTGGTCGAGGTTACCATATTGTTGAGGAGAGGAGGTTATGAGTTCACAGAACATACAGAGAGAGAGAGCGAGAGAGAGGGCAACGTCAAGTGGAGTCTTGTAACAGGGGGGGGGGGGGGGGGGATTGAATTCATTTGGTGTGGTGACAATCAGCATCGACCATTCCAGGATTGGAGCAGCAAGAAGAAGCAGAAGCAATCTCCCCTCTCTCTCATGTGGGGCCGTGAAGGAGTGAGACGTTTCCGGGAAATTAGGATTAAAGTGCAGTTCCTGAATCGAGTGAAGTCACAAATTGAAGAGCTCGGTGAAGTCTACTAGGAAGCCCCAATTGGGGAAACTGCTAACTGAAAGCTTCTTGGAAATTCCTGTAGCTCGAATCTTCACCTCGCGCGCTGACCTCGCAGGCGTCGACTATCGACTGCAATGCAAATACTGCACGCGATCGCATGATAAAACTAATGACATGACATGTGGGCCGTAAATGAAGCGCTAGCACCTTGCTTGTCGACATTGCAAACACCCGCAAATGCCTCTCGGTGTTCCTCACGCGTTCGATTGATGAGCGGGCACGATAAAGTCCACAAATGACGTCACCATACAAGGGTGACATACGTTCAAACAACCGAACCGAACCGATGCACGATGACGGGAACCACTTGACGGAATCGTGGGAGGCGATGTTTGCTTCGTCAGTGCACCGAGTGGCTATAAATGAGATGGCCTGGGGTCTACCTGATGCTAGAAGATTCTCTATCAGTTCCACTCCGTTCCGTTCCACGAGCTTGCAGGCATCGCAATCACAAGTAGAGCGAAAAGATGGTTCTCGGTAAGGGCCGGCACTGCATCACGGATCGCTTACTTTGAATTTCCTGCGGTAACACAAGTTTTACACCAGTTCTTGGTTTTAGCTTGCTGACCACACTGTTGGCCAGTTCGGCGGACATCGTTCCAGCCGGGTGTCCAGCGGTACACGATGGTCTCACGCACCATCTGGCCCATCCAAAACGCTGTGGACAGTACATTGTCTGCGCTGGTAAGAGAAAGATTGAGCAAAGCTGTCCAAACGGATTCCAATGGAATGCGCTCGAGTCTACCTGCACGCTAGTTCCGGCCACCAAAGATGCCAAGTGTTCCTCTCGCGATGGTCGCAGTCTGGCCGACGGTGTGGTTAGCGCTAAATGTCCAGCCAAGCTAGACCGTTGCCCGTTGGAAACGAACCCGACGGAAGAGGTGATCCTGCTACCGCATCCGGACGATTGTCGTAAGTTCTACGCTTGTGTCTCCACCGTACCAATCGAGCTTAACTGTCCGAAGGGTCTCTACTGGCACCACGGTTCCTGTCGGTGTGATTACGAGCGACCGACTGGTGATGGAAAGTGTGGAGTGGACGGCGGTGAGCAGAACGCTGGACATCGACGTCGTGCGAGGGACACGGAGGAGGACGATGGGACGACGACAACCGAGACACCGGTACTGGAATCGGGAGCACATGCACTAAAGGCTCTGTCCTCCATCTTGCTGCTGATTGGGACGCTAGCTTTGAATCACTAAGCTTCCACTCGCCACCAATCAGTTGTTCCAATCCCTTGCTCCCCGTGTGTCGCATGTTAATCGTTGCGAAGGAATTGAAACATTGTCCCTATGCGGGGACAGATAGCACCGCACCGCGACTTCCACCTTCGATTTCAGCAAGCAACGAGGAGGCAACAAACACGTCCAACCAGCGTCAACAATGTGCTATTCCGTAATTCTGTATCCAAAATGTGCCGACGGTGCTCTATCCTCGTTCAACTGGTAGTGGCACGTAAACTGACCAGCGGCCTTATGTCACTGCTCGCAGACAACAACTGTTGCCGTGGTGCCGGTTTCTTCAGCTATCCGGAAGCAACTGGCCGAGTCGCGTGCACCGTGATGCCGTGGTGGTCACTTCAACAGACAAAAAACAGAAACCTTTCCGGCCGCTCGAGAGTAAACAATGTTTTCGAAAACAACAACGCGGCACGAGACAAACAAAAAGCAATCGGTGGCCAGCTGGTTAGCGATTGTTGGTTTTACATCTTTATCTTTGGTGAGAACCTTAAGGCCGGAATACACGAAGCGTAAACTCTCGTATAAACTCCGAATGTAATGCCAAAAAGTTTAAGGCCGGAATACACGAAGCGTAAACTCAAGCGTAAATATAAAATTAATTTACACTTGAACATGTTTACATGACCGGGTTGAGACGTGTAATCCGAATTACACTGACCTTTAATCGACTTTTGTGAGAAAAATAGGATCTTTTTTCCGAAGAAAAAGATTAAAAACGCTAGTAATGATCACTCACTATTAATGCAAACCACGAACAGGAAATGTAGTGGGGCAAATCGCTTGCAAACAGCGTTTACGCTAGGATTTATGCTCCGTGGACCTATAATCTCTTTTACATCGTGTAAACGGCAAATGTAAACTTTTTGGCATTACATTCTGAGTTTATACGACAGTTTACGCTTCATGTATCGCCGGCTTTACATTTGCCGTTTACACGATGTAAAAGAGATTATAGGTCCACGGAGCATAAATCCTAGCGTAAACGCTGTTTGCAAGCGATTTGCCCCACTAAATTTCCTGTTCGTGGTTTGCATTAATAGTGAGTGTTCATTACTAGCGTTTTTAATCTTTTTCTTTGGAAAAAAGATTCTATTTTTCTCACAAAATTCGATTAAAGTTCAGTGTAATTCGGATTACGCGTCTCAACCCGGTCATGTAAACATGTTCAAGTGTAAATTAATTTTATATTTACGCTTGAGTTTACGCTTCATGTATCGCCGGCTTTATGCGTCGAGCCTTCGTTTGCCTTTTAATTGTTTGATAACGAGGGTCAATGAGATGTTTTCTGATATGTTTCTTGTTATTAAAATTCAACAATAAATGCAGAACTGAAGTCAGTTGAGTTGGTTCTAACAACACGCCCCGAACATTCATTGTAACCGCAACAGTGATGTGCTTATCACCCCCAAGAGGTTAGCTAACCGGCGAACCTAGTGTTTTGGTACGCTTGAAATGTTTTCCACCAAGAAGGCACGTACCGAGAGCTCAACCAAGGGACGATTCCCGCTTAAAGACTGATAAGACTTCGTACGCAACTCGACCAGCGGACAGCGGACAGCGGTAGTTCGTGTCTGCGAAGTTTGCCGGTCACAAACGGTCGCCACAGGTCTACAGGTGGATTAGAGTGAAGTGACAAGCCACGCGAGAGTGCCCACGATATATAAAACGATAGAACCCGGTGAGGGTGCATAGCATTTCGTGTTATTGACTTCCAGCGAGAAGTCACACACGCCCAAAAGTCGTCAGAAAGTTGTTGTCGCAAGTTTAATACTCAGGTAAGTTGTTGTGGGATGGATTTTTACGAATTAATGTGCTCACAGATCTTGATTTCCCTTTTTGTGTTCTGGTGCCCCCCCCCCCCCCCCCCCCCCTAGTGAGATGCATCGATCCGTGATTGTCGTTTTGTTGCTGTCGGCAACGATCGCACTGTCGATGGCTTCACCGAGGCGGATCCATACGGGAAGCGAAGTGGCCGCTCCCACACAGACGGCAACACCGACTGTACCAGAAGTTACAGCGGCACCGAATGCTGAGGCGGATGATTCTACAACACCAGAACAAGAACTGCTAGCTATTGGCGAAGCGGCCACTGACGACGAGGAGGAAGAAGAAGACGAGGAAGCTGTTGTGCCCGCCGCAGCCGATAGGAAGAACGTAGTAGAGGCCGAGAATGCCGCCAAAAAGGACGAACCTACGGTCGCAGAAGCTCAGGAACCGACCAAAACCAACGACGATGTCCCTTTGGCAGCAGCCGAAGAGGTAGAGGTGGTGAAACCTTTGTCGTCGAACGCCAAGACAGCCGATTACGCCGAAGAACCGCAGGCCGAGCAGTCAGCGCTGAAAGAAATCGTTAACATGCTGGCAGAATGCTACAAAAAGGCGGCGTCCTTCGTGTCCTCTGCCGTTGAAACGGTATCGCATTAAGGATGCGCGAGACGCACCGAGAGACTGAACGACTCCTGCTTCACGCATCGGCGAATCAAACAAAAGTATACCTCAGTCATTAGCTGTAAGAGTCTCTGTGTGTGATGCTGCAGTGAATGTGGGCGAAATACAATAAAATGGTGCTTTAAACTGCGGGAGAAATTGTAACCCACCAGTGTGCTACCCTTCTCATTGAGTTTCTAGTGACCGCACGCTACAGGTTACGGTTGCATAAGGCCAAAGACCGCGTGAAGGCGAAGAGTGATGTAATCTTCTGTCCGCATTCGCACTGTGGATCTTTGCAAGCACGTACCAGCGTACTGGCGCCGGTTGTCTGTTTCGTAAGCTTCACCAGAGCGACGACGATCTGGCGACGGCTTTAAAAATGGCGAAAAATGGAAAAACAATACTAGTTTCGATTGCGCAATTGCCATGCTTCTTAACAATCAGCACAGGAGGTCTCTTCATTGATAAAACCACTAATAGAACCTTCACTAGACGCGCATTAACAGTGTGCGGGCGGTGCGATATCTTCATTATCCTTCATTCCACCCACAAAAAACCAACGATATCTCCTGCCGGCCCCCATGGTAACGGCACTCGTAAAAACAACATTTTTTTACCGCGCAGAACAAACCACCATCTTTCCGTCCTAACCGGCTGGCTTCCACAATGGCACGTGGCGGGCCAATTAGTCACCCATCGACATAGCCGACGCGAGCGAACCGGTTTACTTTTCGTGGAAAATCCTACCAACGTTAAAATCGGATCGGATTCCGGCTTTCCTCCACTCAACGAGCCGTTGGAGAGTGGAAAAAAGAAAGAAAGAGCGCGCGGAAAAGAACCTCTTCAGGGGCGGAAGACGAAACAGAAGGAGCGCTTTTGTTACTAGCATAAAATTCACTTTCTGCTGCCGGTCAGGGGGAGGGGGGGGGAGGGGTGTTCTGAGAGGTAACTGGCTCTTGGCGGTCTTGTGGTTGGCACAGGAAAAACGGAAAATCCTTTCGAAACAATTGTTTTACCAAGTACTGAAGCATCGGTGTGCCTGCGAGTGCATGTCTGTGTCGTGCACACCAATTTGTCTGTTTTCTTTTTTCGATTTCCATTCGTTCTTCCAAGAACCCATTTGCTGTGGAATGTATCTGCATATCATGTGGAGATGCCGCTTCGTGGGCTTATCATTTACCCCCAGAATATCGATTAGCATCCGGATGGGGCGAGAGTCCGCAAAGTTTTTGGATCAGATCGAGGAAATCCCAAGCGCTGGAGGCGCAGAGACCGAGAGAGAGAGAGAGAGAGAGAGAGAGAGACACTCCAGTGACCCGAGCGGAACCTTGACCGAGTTTTGATTGTTACATCACGGAAAGCTGCTTCGAAGACAGTAGGAGTAAGAAAAGACGAGTGTCGTAAAGGAAAAAGGGATCAACGGCACAGCGTAGTGGGTAGTAAAACGTCATAAAACTCGCAGAACGCTCGCTCCGAACGCCGGTTCGTTGGTAGGGGTGTCCTTTGGGAGCGAAACAGAGCAACAGGACACCGACGGACCCAGTCTACTGTTCTGCCGAGATGGAAATGACATCCCTCATCCCTTGGCGAAGGTGGAGGAGGTTACGAGACTAACGAGACGGAGCAAGCGACAAAGTTTCAACCAAAGTTTTTTACCAAAAAACAGTTGAAACTGCGGCAAACGGGGAAATTATTGGCGAAAGTCGTGATCGTTTGATGTGTTAATGAGCAATGTAAAATTGTTTTAAAATCATTTTAAGGTAGTAATATTAAAGAGTGGCCTAGGGCATTTTCATTCTATGGAAAACCATGAATAGTGCTTGTGAATAAGCTATACAGATTTTTAATATGATCAAGATAAGATTTTCGGTGGTCGACAACAGTTCTAAAATATTATTTTTGAAGAACGTTTTATGCCTTATGGTTGCTTTATGCTTTATGATGCTCATTCAGCTCTTTTTTTAGTTATAGAAACTAATCAGCATACGAAAAGGTGTAGCCTTATCTTATAGTAACAAGATAAAAAAAAGATTTGAACTTTTGTGTTCTTTTTTGCATAAATAGACTGTTTTTTAAATATAGTTTGCGCTAGTAGGACTCTGAGCATAAAAAACATAATTTATTTGATTTTTGTGCTTAGTTTTTGAATGAAAAACAGCAAATCTGTCAATTTGTTGCCTGGGTAGATCAACTGTTTTATGCTGTACATTTATGCTCTTTAGCTCAGCTGATTAAAACCAAATGATATCTTGAACCACGGAGAGCGGAAGCACCAAATTTCAAACACCCTTCCATGGTTGTTGTAACGAAGATTGTGAACCTTAGGGCTCACTGTTGCAACTTTAAAGGGATCGCCGACCGCGGTCGTACCCTTGGTGGTCCGGCGAAGCGATCCCGAGGACGAACCGGACGGAACCGAACCGGAACCGAAGGACGAACACGTTTTCGTCGGTCCTCGTGCCGACCAAAGTCACGAAGAGGAACCGTCTACACCGTCGAATGAATGATGATCGCGAAGGCGCGATGGGAAGATCAACAAGTTTCCCTCCTTTTCGATCTTTCTTCGATCGATCACCAATCGGCGAGGCATGAAGGCAACAGTTCAATCGGGGGAGCATTAGTGGGGCTTCAGAAACCATCAACCGATGAACCGATGTGTCGTATCGTGTTCGGTTCCGTCTCCGTTCGCGGAGTTCATTCTCACGCGAAGGACTTCCGATTCATGCGCTCCCGAAAGGATTCCTTCATCCGCCGCTCGGATGAACATCCGGTGACGTCGCGCCCGAACGACGACCATGCGGTTTATGCATGGGTTCGGCGGCAGCACCACCATGTAGCCTTTAGCATAAGCATAACGGGGCGGCATTATCCTTCAACGGCTCGTGCAGTGCGGTTGTTGCGCGCCGGGAACCTTGTTTCTCTCTCTCGTTACTCACTCTTGTATCAATCTTTTTCCGTTTTTGTGTACACCGCTACTACTCTACGCTACTCTACCAACTGTTACTACTTCTACCACCACTAACACCACTACTTCAAGACTAAAAACCATCTCATCTCTCGCCTGCTGTCCCTGTTCTCATCTCTGTCCTTCTTCGGTCGCATCCACATCAAAAGAAACCTCCGGTGAAAGCGGCTTTTTGGGAGGAACGTGTGGAACGGTGGAACGGAGATAGTCAGCAGCAGTGCCAGAAGTAGTGAAGTGAAAGAGAAAGAGAGAGAGAGAGAGAGAGTAGTTGATCAACCCAATCGAATCAATCGTGATCGCAGTGACGTCTTTTGAGTCAGTGATATCGTTTATCATCGCGCGTGTTCCCAGTTCCGTTCGTGACCGAGCGATGACCGAGTTTAAGTGAAAGTGTTTGGATGTGTTTCGTCGTGCGCCATCGCATCACTAACAAGGACTCTTCACCACCAAACACTGCGGACTGTGACACGGTGAACCGGGCGGTCCGGCGGGTACCGGCGTGGTTTCGATGTCGTATCGCAACATCGAGTGTCCTCTAACTGACGACGGATCGGTGTTGTTGCGCCAGCTGTTGGTGCTGCTTCCGATGCAGCAACGAAGCCTAATGCTGGCCGGACAATCGACGGCATCGGCTGTGCGCGGTGCGGCGGGTGGTCGTCCGTAAACGCCAGGAGGCAGGAGCACTGGCCATGAATCTGGCCACGCTGGCCCCACTTGGATAACCTTTCGTCGTCTATCGTCGGTCGTCCTTTTCTGTCTGTAACTCGCTGTGCTCGCTGTGCTGTTCCAGTCTGTACTCTGGCAACTCGAGCCTACCTTCGACGTTGCTCTGTACTGTCACACTAAACTCTCTTCAAAGTGGCGCCTCTGTGTGCGACTGTGCCCTACCGTGCGCCACGTTTCTAAGGACGACCGATCCTCTCGAACTCGAACTATCTTGAGTACGTTCTTGCGTACTTGTGCTCCCCTTCGCCTCTCACTCACAAGTCCTTGCTCTGACCGGGGGTTCCCTTGTGAACGGCAAAACAAAAGCAAAAACACGTACACACATACACACACACACACACATACCCACACCGTGCACACGTACATCGAGCAATGCAACAATGCGTAACGGAGAAGCAATCTAGTTAAAGCAATAAAGCCATAAAGCAATAGTAGCCTGCCGGTTGCCTAGCGAGCTACGAACGACGCGATCGATATTGCCCAAATCTATGCAATTTTACTGCTGCAACGCGGTAGTAGTAGCTGGCAGTAGTGGAGAGGTGAGCGTCCACTGTCCACTGCGGTTCGAAATGTGTTCGTCAGTGATTCCGTTGCTCCGGTCTGCATGTTTTGTTCGCCGCGCGCATCGTCATTCAGTGTTTTAGTAAACGAGATTAAAGAGATCCCTCGCGATACCGATGGACTGCTAAAACCGGTTCTCTATCGCTGTGTGTTGCGCTTCCACCGGATACCGGAAGTGAACGTTCGTGGTGTGCTGCGTCGGTGCGGTAGTGCGTGGTGCCAATTCCGGTGCGTACACAGGAAGCCGGCAACCGTAACATACACACATACACTGCAGCAGCATCAACGCCAGCCGATCTCCACTGGGACACTCATCACTGCGTCTCGGAGCAGCCGGGCAGAGAAAAAAAAAAAATACGCCGGAAGAAAATCCTCCCCAAGAATGCTGCAATCCTTCTTGCTCAGCCGCAGCACCACCACCAGCAGCAGCAGCAGCAGCAGTAGAAACAGCAGTGTACGTGCTTGATCTCTCGTGCTTGGTCCTCGTTTAGTATCTGCGTCACGTTCGGGCGTAAAATTTATTCTATCCTCAAGAGCTCCGACCGAGTCGAGGAATAGCGGGGTGCAGGAACCGGGATGCGGATCCTGGCACGTTCCTCCACCACCACCACCACCAACACTGACAGCCTCGGTGCCAGGGATTGATATATAGAGCGAGCGAGCGAGCGAGGTAGCGAACGAGTGTCTCCTGGAAAAGAAGTCCAACCGAAGCGAGCAAGCGACCTGCTACTAACGAAGGCGGAAGTGGAAACATAAACAGACCCAGGGCCAGGAAAGACTGCAATTGTCTTTCAAATCGACGACCAAATTCGACCAAAGTGACGTCGTCGTCGGTTTGCAAAACCGGTACTATTGATTGTCGATTCGATTGCGTGGTGACCACCACGCTGGTGCAGCTGATGCGTTGAGTGCGGAACGTATTTAGCGAAGCGTCCTCACCGCCCTCTCCCTCCCCTAGTGTACCTGACAGACCAGACAGCTCCGTTTGACCATTCACCCGCTACATCGCCTCCAGCTCGCGCCCCGAAAATGCCTCGATGTTTGATGGCGAAAAAGTGGAAGGCCTATCCGTGGCCGGATCGAGCGGAAGAACAGCCACCACCGGCCAGTGCCGGTGAAGTGGCGGCCGTTCAGCTGATCATCACCGGAACTGGAACGACCTCAAACACTCAAGCTACTCCTCAAGACACCTCCTGCTCCACCACGACGACGACAACATCGCCATCAGCAGCAGAGAGCAGCAGCAGCAGCAGCAGCAGCAGCAGTAGTAGTGGTAGTGGAAGTAGTGTACCAGCGATAGCCCCAGAATGTAGTCCATCGTCATCCGCAGCAACGTCAACGCCTTCTGCGTCCACTACGATCACAACAGGTGCGACCGGCACCGGCAGCAGCAGCAACAGTGAAGCGGTGGAGGAAGATGAGGAGATTGACGTGGTTGGTGATTCACCGGCGGCCGCGACAGCAACACCGGCCACTACCAACAAGTCCACCGGAACGGTCGCCGTGGCCACCTGTTGGGGCCCATCATCACCGACGGCCGGTGCGACGGCACCGAGCCCACCACCTCACTCACCGGAAGCGGCCACACGCGAGTCAACCATCCTCTACAACGGTAAGTGTCCTTTCCCTGCGCTGTGTGCTCATTTGATCCCTCCTCTCCTGACCTTACCGGAGTCCGGAATAGAATTAGGTTATGGCACGGTACAGCACCACTACCACCACCGCGTGGCAGGTTGACCACCACCGAACTCGCGGCTGCTAGTGCAGCACGTGCCACGAATGCTAACGAGCTCCAGTGCCACCCCCAACGTTGCCACCCCCGGAAAAAAACTATGATTCTGTGTCTCTGGAGCCTTTCGCGCTCGTTACCAGTATCCTCCTGGGACGGAAACTACTACGCTGGCGGCATGGCATGGCGCAGCACAGAACCGTATGCCTTCTGCCACACGCAGGCGACAGCGACAGCGATGGTGATGTTGACTATCGTGTCCGGCCACGCGGTCGCACAGTGTCAGTAATAACTTTATGTAATCTCCTGTTGATGGTTAAAGTGATACGGCATTACAATGCTAATGCGGCGTTTTGTTTGCCCGCACATTAGCTGCGGCTTACGTCACACTACCACCGGGAGGGAGGGAGGGAGGGAGAGTGAGTGAGGGGAAGGTTGGCTTTTTGGAGTTTTTGGAACAAGGCAGGAGCACCATTGTGCACCTCTTCCTCGAGGTCGCGCCGTAACGATCGTGAAAGTTAATAATTGAAGCGGATTGTCTCCACTATAAACACCTCCGTGTCATCGTGAGTGTCCAGGAATGGCCAGGAATCAAAGTGCCATTTTCCATCGACCACCAGTCATAGCCCCCCCCCCCCCCCTGGCCTTAACGGCCGCTTTCTCTCGCTCTTCTCGTATCGCAAGATGCTTCGAAGATATAAAAAGAAACATCAAAACCTCCGTGGAGGGTTTTTTGGGACCAGTGGCACGTCTCTTGATGGCCTCTTTTCGGTTTGACCATCACGCGGAAAACCGAGTCCATTTAATGCTTACCGAGGGGTTGGGGGCCAAGGGGACCACGCTAAACATAATCAAAATCACTGCCCGACTCACCGATGACCTCCAGCAGCGGATGAGCGAAATGTAGAAAAGTCCACTTCCAGCCTCCTTCCACCAGGGAATTGGCGATGGCGATGGTGGCCCCTGGAAAATGGACTTTCGGATTTTCTTCTCCCACCCCATCCCTCGTTGTTGTTGTTGTTGTTGTTTCTTTCAATCCTCTGCGGCGTTCCCGAGAGCTCATTTTCATTAACACGCACAGCTGAGGTCTGAGCACGGATGAGAATGCAGGAGAAGCGGAAAAGCGCCCTCCGGGAGCCATCCGGGAAGTGACCATCAACAAACAAACACTCCTTCTGAGGTGGGTGGGTTGAATGGGGTGCCGATACCGGCAATAAAACGGAAATAAAGCAGCAGAATTTAAAAGCATCCCGGCGACTCCCGTTGGCGGCCCCGAGGAAAAGGGCTCCCCCGTTCCGGAATGGCCTTTTGCCCGCTTTTCACACCATTTGGCCCATCGGCGATCGGTGAAACGTGCCCGTTGCTGCTGCCACCGCCTCCGTCGCCGTGGTCCGGCTCAATTCCCTTGGTAACCCGCTCCAGGTTGCCCCGAAAATGTGGCCAGAACGTTGCTGGAGAGAGGAAAATTGGAAATTTGCAATCGAACGGACCAAGTCAGAGTTCGGGGAAAGTCCCGGCGGCGAAATGACGGGAAAGGATCTTTGCTTCTTCCCTTCCCCGGAGTGCCAGTGACTACTTCTTTTGGGGTGTGTGTGTTACGGCCCGGGGGATACTAATGGCCCCGTTCGAAGGCCCCGAAGAAAGATGTCGGAAAGGAAGTGAACTGGCCAGCCGCGTCCCCGGGTCCACGGGTTTCTCCGGGATAATGGGAATGCGATGGCGTCCACTGTGAATGCTGGCTGCCGAGGCCCCGGAACCTACACGTACGGACTCTGGCCACCTCGAGCCTTCCGTTTTTGGGGCCGAAATGGTATCAAATATCCAATTATGTTTGCGTCATCTTGTTATACATTCTGTGCGACTTTATGTCTATTAAGGGACCCACATAAAATCCCACCCCTGCTGCACCATGTTGAGTGGGTGGTGGAGTGGGTGGGAGATAGTTTTCTCTCTCTCTCTCTCTCTCTCTCTCTCTCTCTCTCTCTCTCTCTCTCTCTCTTCGTTGAACCATTCACCCAACTAGTCGCGATACAGTTCAGGCAGTGATTTCGGTTTGAGGCGCACCGTTGGACCTCTTCACGGTCTGTTCCAGGGTCCTGTAACGCTGCTGCTGCTGCTGCTGCTGTTGGCCACCATCGGCAAATGGTACACTAGGGACACAAACACACGTTGCATCGTTAAAGTGCTGGACGCTTTTTGGAGTTGGGGGCCACGAGGCACCCCATTTGGCAAGCGAATTATGGTCCGACGTGCATCCGCAGTCCGTACGTGACTCCTCCGAGTAGATTCCATGGTTCGCTTCCAATGTTTCTGCTCTTGCACCGAATTCTGTCACGAAACACTGGACCAAACTGCTGGATTCGATAATAATGGTTAATCGATAGACTATTTCGTCCAGGGCTATAAGCTCGAGGCTAATTATCGCCTTTCTGGAGGTTGGATGATTTCAAATTGTCACCAAAGGGACCAGCGAGTGCCCTCCAGAAAGCAACAATCACTGCCATCGATAGCGACGTCAAGGCACGCGGAAATGGGAAAATCAAATCTTCCCGATTCCAACCCACAACCATCCGCGACCACAAACCACAAAATCCTCGCCCTATGGCCACTCCACTTCAGTTTGAGTGTTTCTGTGTTGGTGACACCCTCGCGAGAAGGAGCGAGAATTAATACAAAAAAAAAACGCGAAGAGAATTCAATAAAAACATAATCGCACAATTCCACACTCAGCCCCCTTCTGTATCGATCGAGCTCATTGCGAGCTCGTGCTCCTACAGACTGCAGCAGCAGCAACAGAGCCACGGGACTGCAAAAATCAATTTCCATCATTCGCCGTGGTGCGCATTGGCGCGATCTGCTCCACTTATCAATGCATAAAATATGCAAATGCGAATACCAAAATCCAAATAAATTTACACATTCCTCTCTCCGCATCTCTTCTTCGTTAGGACTCTGCGTTTTTCCGCCATTTGGTGCTGGCTTCTCGATTCGATTTTCCGCCAGCGGTCGCCGCAGCACGGCGGGGATTGACGACCAGTGGCTGGTGCTCCCTTGACGGATTTTATGTTTTTCGCATGAAAAAGCATTTCAGTGCCGCCAAACGGGGGTTGAAGGGAGCGAGCTGGCGGTGCTGCTATTATGCAGCGTGCTGATGCAGTCACCCCGATTTAGCGAACGAGAGTCAGTGGAACGTGAACAGGGAAAGAGAGAGAAGAAGAGCCAAGGTTCTCATTCCTCCTAATGCCATGGCACGGATGACGGATTAATGGACGGTTCGATTCGAATGAATTTATCGTCTGTTTGGTTTTTGTCCCGATTTTCCTTTCTCTCTCTCTCACTCTCTGGCTTTGGATTGGATCGAGGAATGGTGCACAGGATAAGGACACGTTGTTTGACGCCTTTTTGGCCTTCCGTGTTGACGAATTCCCCCGGCGGCAAGCCACTGCTTGGATCGATTGCATTGATCGGCCTTCAACAGGCCTCTTAGCGGCTGATGTCACTTCTGCAGCGCAATTATCCCGATGGCACAAGGGCCTCGAAGTCACGGCAATCGATTTCCCTTCACGCTCGCCCCCTGGAGGATAGTTAAAAATGATAGTTCATTTGCTTAATCGTGCTAGTAATAACCAGCAACAACTGCGCATCGGTGACGTACGATCGATCGATCGATTGGTGAGCGCGCTGCAGGTGCTGTTGCTCCCTCTGCGCTGTTGTGTTGCATAATCCCACATTCGTGTGGTCGGTTTAGGCCTATGGCGATGAATTGGGTTTAAAAATAGTGCCGCTAACCACACACCGTGGTTCCTCCACAATCAATATCGATCGTTTGCTTGTGCTCGATTGAACAAAAGTAAAAAAAAGAGCGAGAAAAAGTCAATAGAATCATACTATTAGGGCCGCCGGCTATGCTAACCAATTGTATGCTGTTTTCACGATGCCATTTCCTGCATTTTCCAATTAAAGCCATCATTCGAATCAATGGCTGGTCGAGTGGTGTGCGTCTGGTGACGATGAAAGGTTAATTCCAATTCGCACGCTGTTGTGTTGGCTTTAACGCCCGAGCCAACCCTGAAGCTCGAAATCAATTAAAGAAAATCGAACGCTTGATAGCACCACCGCCACCTGTCAGAGAAGGGACAGCAGCAGCAGCAACCGGCCACCATCATCCGTGTTCCGCGTGCTCCGCGCTAATTATTGCAATCCAATTGGCAATAAAATATTAATCCACGAACGCGGCTCGTGCTCGTCCTGGTTCGCTGGCTGACTGGCTGGCTGGCAGGAAATGGCACGATACCCAGCTCATTATATTGACCTCCCTCAACCGTCTGAGTGCCTCACTCTGTATGTGTGCTTGAATCGAAAAAGAAACGCGCGAAAAATTCGCCGGAACAAAATGAACCAAAAAAAAAAAAAACACCCCATCGGCCACAAAAAAAAAAGGACGAAAGAAAATGCGTTCGATGCGCTGCATTGGCGACGGTCTAGGACGCGGTCGCGACACGTCATTTGATTATTTACGAGACGAGGGCCTTTCGATGTCACGCAGAGCGCTCACACCCGGACCCACACTCAGACAGGACAGGATGACGTGGATGGTGATGCAGAATTCATTCTTCCTGGCTCGTTATTAAATCGATTTACCGGTATGTGCACCTGTGCGCGAGTGTATGTGTGCGTTTCGATGACCGTTATGCATCCTTTTCCCGGGCCACTCGGGTCTGGTGAAAGTGAAACAACACAACTCTCGATGTCCACTCGACGCCAGCGTGTTTTTTGCATTTTCTATCCGGTACCGGTACCGGTGGTCCCAGCGGATTGCCATGCAGACGCTCGCCGAATCGCCGAATCGTTCGGTACGATGATTCCATTGATTTCATCGTCACCATCATCGGGTTCGGCAGTCAACCCCTCCAGGTGGGCCACTTCACGACCCAAACACAGGAGAAAAAAATCCCCTTCGCGTCGCTCACGCTGGCACGCAAATTGGTCTGCATTAGTTAATTTTAATTTAATTTTCACGTACAACGCGCATTCCTGCATTGCTGGCCCGCTGTGTGTTCTCTCCGAATTTTGCCCCCAGGATTCTCGTTACTCTGATGTCCTGGCGAGCGGGGCAGCAATCCTTCATCGGACCGATGGATCGAATAGACCTTCCACAGGTAGAGGAGGAAACAAAAACGAGAAAATCGTCACCGAGAGTGGGCGCACAGATCCGGAGGGTTCCGGGTTTCCGGGATCAACATCACGAACACACGGAACGGTCGGTCGGTTGTTGGTCATGTATTATTACGATGATTATTGTTGTGTCGGCACATCCGACCGTTCCCCGGGATCATGTTCACCCTGATCCTTTTTGGCTTTTCGCGATTTTCTTGCTCGCGATGTGCGCGAGCGCGCCTTTTTTTCTTATTTTCGGATGTTGCGCGCAGTCCACGGGGATTTGCACCGGACGATACCATGCCGCTTCGGCATGCCAGAAAATGCCGATATTGAAAAGCGGGATCCTCGTACTCGTCGAGGACGTTTGCTGTGTTGTTTTGGGGCGGGAAAGGGGAGGGTTCTCTAGAGAACGGTTCGCTCATTTCCATTCCAGACTGGCTACGCCGGACCGGACG
>NC_064878.1:57158548-57171048 GCF_943734665.1 Anopheles aquasalis | reverse complement strand
AGTTTTCCTCCCCGGTTGGTCGTTGGTGCCGGCGGGCGAAAAACCACCGAACTGAAAACTGGCCAAACGGGGCGAAAGTATCCGCTCGAATGGGTTCGAACCAAAAACCAACCCACCTTCCCTCCCTTTCGCGGTGGTGGTGGTGGTGGTGGCAACGATGAACCAAAAGTTCCAACAAGTTAACTCGCTTCTGGGAGACACCTATACGCTCCGGCAGGCTGGCATTTGGTGTTGGTGCGGACAAAACAACGAAATTCATCCACAAACCATCCCTCTCCCGAACTGGCCATTGTAAGGCCGGAAACATACGCGAACGCCCAGGGACTCCGGGAAGCCCGGAATCGCTTTTGGTCTCGGAATGGCAGCCCTGGACACTCTCGCGCAGCTAGTCCTGTACGTATGGGTGTCTAGTACCTCACCGAAAGGACACTCACTCCCGGGGGGGGGACTTACCGCAAGAAAGGTCCACCGGGCGGAGTGGCGGCGCAAAAACACGAAAAATCCTTCCCCTTTTGCCCGTGGATGCGACGGAGCAGAAAAATTATGAACGCACACATACACGCGGGCACACGTACAGTCGCTCCAGTACCACCACGGCTGACAGCGGCTTCCGCTTGGGAGCCGCGTCCGGACGTCAGATATAACCTTTTTGGCAGAAACATCTTCCTTTCCGCCTGATGGCGCCACCGAATGCGCTGGATTCCCCCTCTCTTTTTCGCCATTCTTCCCCCCCCCCTCTCTCTCGCTCTCTCTCTCTCTCTCTCGCTCTCTCTCTCTTTGCACGTGGTGTGTAGTATCTATTCTGTGCTGGGGTATTGTTTTCGAAGCATAAGCGAGTAAGCGGAATCACGGATCGGATCGGAACGGTTCCCGGTGCTGCATGGACACCGACCAGTAGTAGTTGTGTTAGTGGTAGTGGTAGGTGTCGCCACCATGTGTAACCACGTGTCCTTTTGGTGGCACGTGTGACGCCGCGAAATGGTAATCAATTAGCCCTCCGTCGCTCACTCGCTGCCTTCCTCCTGTTTTCCGGATCGGACCAAAGTCATGTTGCGAGATGATAAATTGATGCACCGCCACCTCCCACAAACAATGGCTCCATCAAACGAGCAAGCACACAACCAGACACACAATAGTTTCGCGTGATAAAGATAACATTCTTTGCCAGAATCTCTCTCTCTCTGCGTATCGCTTGGTGTAAACATAACACACCAGGTCCAGAAGAAAGGCCTTCTACGTTGAAGGAGCACCGAGAAAAATGGCGAATCCTTATTTGCAACACTTAAGACAGCGCGCCCGGAGCTCCCGCGTGAAATACTCCGATTTCCGGTTGAATCACTCCACGGGGGCGTCGTGCATACCGTGGTACCGGTCGCTCCGGAAAGGGAAAATAAATTTGGTTGCCTAAATAACATACTTTACACGTTGGAAAAATCATTCAAAAAAAAAAACGGAATGGCACAGCAGCGAGGTAACGAGTAATACATTTCCTCCTCCCTGGCACCACCGCTTGGCTGGCAGTGTGGTACAGGTGTTGCCATTCCGGAAATGTGGTACACTACACTCCCTCGTTTCGGTAACATTGCTCTGTGTGGGACGTTGCTTGTGTTGTTAAGCTGGTGGAATGTCACATACCCTGGCCAACCGACTACTGGGTGCTACTGGTTTCCTCGATCATATTTTATTCTAATGTGGGACACATCGGGATCCGGGTGTGTCCCCAATGCAACGGCCATAGCAGCAGCAGCAGCAGCAGCAGCAGCAGCAGCAGCAGCAGCAGTGCCAAGGGAAAATATGTTTCGCGATAAAAATGTTTGCACGTTGCTCCCTTTAATATTCGTATTTACGATACGCCATGCCAGGCGCTACGGAACGACAACCGCGCAAGAATCGCGTGGAACCGTGGTGCTGAAAGGTGAATTATGGGCACAGGACAACTGTTATGGCGTGGTAGAGAGACAGACAGATCCCTTGGAGCGTTCGCTTGAAAGATCTTACGAAGTAGATTAAAGCCACGAAGTAGAGACAGTGTGATCTTACTAACCAGTTCTTCCTCTTTCTTTCTCTTCTTTTTCCAGGTGAGTTCAAGATGATTTCACAGCAGACCAGAAGGAACATCAGAAGGAACATCAGAAGAAGCCCGCCCCCCCCCTTCCCCCTGTGCCCATCTTCTGTACCGTGAGTGATGTATCGGGAGTCGGAATTCACACAAGAATGAAAGAGAGCGAGAGTGGGAGAGAAAAGAATAAATTTGAAAGTATAATACGAATACCCCTGAAACGTCCGTGTGCCGGTGTAAAAATGGGTCGCCGAGGCGCACCTTTGCCCAAGAAAACTCATTTTTCATTCCTCCTAACCCGGCTCCGGTGCGGTGCTCCGGAAGGATCCGCCAGATTCTCGGTATTCCCACGGGGACGCCAAGGAGGAGAATGTGTTTGTGTCTTCCGGGGCTGGTGTGGCGTGGGCTGGAAAGAAGGTGAAACAAAATGATTCCTTATTAAGTGCTTGTTGACTATGACAGTTTATGAGTGTGGTTCCACCCTCGCTGGCCCCGGGATGGATCCCTTTGCTCGGTTGCCTCGAAGCAGGAAAGGATCCTCCCTGGAAGGGTCTCGGCTTTTTGTCGTGGAGGGCAGCGAAAGGCTTTAAGCAGCTTGTTGCGCATCTCTCAGCAGCTCTGTTGTCCTCCGTTTTGATCATTTCGCTTCGCTTGCAAATTGAAACACGTTCACCGGTGACGGGCTGTCCTTTCGCCCCCTTCAGGTTACCTCTTTCGTTCGTTAATCCTGGGGCACAAATGATGAGAGTGACCGTATGTTCGCGCGACATCAAAGACGCGACTTCCCTCCATCTCTCCATCATGATGATGATGAGAGGTCGTGAGGCGAAGGGAGGTCTTGTGGGTACATTCGTGTGGTGTCCCTTCGGCGCGGAATGTGCGGAAATAAAGGATTTATATGAGCTCATAAAACGCACACCACGGTGCCCCGCTGAAGATGATGGGCGCGCGAAAAAGCATTAAAACCGAAAACCATCCCTCGATGCAGCCCTTGGGGGCATCACTCACTCTCTCTCTCTCTCACTGGGTGGTGTGGATTTTTTTTGAGCTTTTGCTTAAGTGAATCTTCACGCCAAACCACCCACACCACCACCAGAAGTCATTACGCATTCCGGAAGGTGTTGTTGTTATCTTTAATCCCACATTTTTCAATCCAAGCCCCCCGTTCTCCGAATGGAATCGGTACGAAACGAGCGCATAAATAGAAGAGCCGGAAGCCGCTTGAACAATAAAAACGCCAACCAAGGGGGAAGCAAAGCAAAGACCAACCCATCTTCGGTTGTGTGTTAAATGAGTCACCGGTGGCGGTGGTGGTGGTGGTGGCCATTCGCCGGTCGTAAAGGAAAGGAAACATCATCATCCTCCTCCTTCTGCTGCTCCTCGGAAGACGGAAGCTGCTTCCTCAATGCTTCTTCAGATTATGATCCGTCCTCGTGTCTCTCTCCCACTCCTTCACGAACCCAAGTACAAATCGTAATGGATAGGTGGCATTCATATGGCCCAAAAGGAGTGGCAAGGGAAGGAGGTGTTTGAGGCCACTTCAGGCGCACACTTTTTTATGGTGCGTGAAACGATTTACTCCGCAATTCCGTGGCGGCCGCCGTGATGCAATCGAGATGCATGATGATGAAGGTGGCTACTACATAAAAAAAGAGGTTTTAATGGAACGGCAATATGGTGCCGGTCGGATTAAAGGTCCCCCTCCTTCCCTCCTTTTCCAACCCTTCGCATGTTGTTCTTCTTTTTCTTTCGCATTTTTCTTGCCGGCCGGAGGTTAAGCTCTCATCTGCCTCTCGCGTTTATTAGCTGCTCCTATTGCTTATTTATTGGCGGCTCAGTGGCACGGCTTTTGTGGCCGAAAGGATTGTTAAATTATTAATTTTTACGATTTGCTCATGATGATGAGACCCAAAATCCCCCCTTCCACTCGACGTCTTGTGGTGCGCCTTATGCTTTAAGGTGGTTTCCGGGAGTTTTTACTGCTTCGCGCAAGACGCCACCATGTCGATGACGTGGCATTGAGCATTTTTTACTTCTCGGGGTTTTTTTCGGAGGGTTTTTTTTAGGAGTTAGGCAAATTAAATTTAAATTTATCCTTCGACCTCTTTGTTTTTTTTTTGTTGGGAGAAAGTCATCACAATGGTGCTAGTGATGAGTGAAAGTATGATTAATATTGTTCCTTTTTGATCATCAAAACATTTTATAAGACGGATTCGGAGTGCGAAAAAGATAAAAGTCATTTGTAACCAATTTGTGCAAAGAAAAAAAACAAAATCAAAACCATAAAAAACAGAGAAAACTGCTGTACTTAGAACCCTCTGCCTCTCTTCAGGCAGCGCTGCAGCAGATGCGGTTGACATTTTCATAATTAAATTTTGTGGCATTTTTTTTTTTTAAAGAACACTCGGGGAAACTTCAACAAATGATCGTGACTTTTGGAAATATTTGAAACTTTTTTCTGCCTGCCTGCATGCATGCATTTCGCGCGAAAACAATAATGGGGCCGCCCATTGCAAGGACAATACCGTGTCATGGTGTGCGATACAACGCAAGTCCAACAGACCAGTGGCAGAAGACTAACGAACCATCCATCATTCGGTTTGCACATTTTTAATTACCGCGAGCGCGATGATCTTCTTTCTCGCATCCGCAGGCCATCCTCACAGCACCACCAGAGTGTCCGTTACATTGTTGTTCGATGCTCTGCACACTAATGTAGGTTAAAATGTTTTTTTTTCTTTTGCTTTGGCGCACTCCGACGGCACCGCCTTTCGATAACAAATCCCGCGGTTCCCTTTCAGTTGCCCGGCCGGTCCGGGGACGCATGACGCAGCAACAAACGCTGCTTTCCCCCTTTTTTCCCGCTGCCGCGCATTGACTTTTGCCTCACGGGATAATCACTAATTTGCTGCTTATGCCATGGTGTGGCCACGCTGCAGGGCGCTGTTGCGGTTCCTGCTCAGCACGGGAGGAAGCAGATGTAATGTGATCGAGAGAAGCGAAAAAAAAATGCAAAAGGAATGAAGGAGATAAAAAAACACTCCGGAGAAGGACAGAAGTATGGCAACCCCTCCTTTAAGCCGCAGCAACGGCGACGGTGAGATGGAAGGCAGTCGGTCTGTGGCCATTATGAACCTCAAATTCAATAAAACCAACTTCCTGTGGATATTGTGCCAGTGTCGAGTGGTGATGGTGGTGGTTGTGTTGCTTTACGCGATGGGAATAAAATGTTTTTCCTTCTTTCATCGTTCCGCTTGCGGAAAGGGAACGGAGTGGGAATGTCGCTGCCTCACGCAGCATGACGCTGACGAGTGCGCGGTTTTCCATCCATCAACTCAATCATTAGAATCTATTCATTACACGATTTGCGTGAGCTCGCACGGTGTCACTCGATTCTCACTTCGGCGAAGGGACTTTTCCTCAACCCACAAGGAGCTGCCCCAGTCGGTGTTTTTTCTGTTTTTTTTATCGTCACTTGAAGAAAAAACATCCCGCTGCTAGGCAGGCTTGGGAAGCAATGCTGTGGCCTGCTTGATGGTTAGTGAACGTCAGATTGCAGAAGATGAAGGTTTCGAGGGCCACCGAAGCGAACAGACAGTCTGTCAACAGCCGGCGGTCGATGGTTTTCATTTCTCACCCTTGGCTTAGCGAACTCTGCTGCTCTGTGGCCGGTCCCGGACTGTGTGGCCTGCTTAAATTCTTATCAAAAGCCGAGTGAACCGAGTGAGATAGAGCAAGACAGTATCTGTGTGCGAGGGCAGGGATTCTGTGTCTGGGCGACTGAATTATTAATTTATGCGTCGCTGAAATAAGTCGCTCGCTGCGACATTTGCTTCGTCGTCATCGTTGTCCTGGCCATTCCTTGCCGGACATGGCACCACAAACACATACACCCTGACGGACGCACACCACAGTGGAATGATAATCAAAAATTCAAACCATCAAGCCACCGGTAGCTTATGAATTGCGGCTCATTTTGAGCCAAGTGGCCAGCGTCCCGTGCGTCCCCCCATCGTGGAATCCGGGTTGTTGTGTCCGAGGGATTATGGTATCTAGGAATGAGGGGGTAGGAGGTTGTAGATGGTAAGGGTGTAGTGGGGTGGCAGCAAAACTCCAAAATTAGCCCAAAAACATTCCTTTGGAATGACCAGCCTGGTCAGTGGTAGATCTGGAGCTGGAAAAAGAAACAGAACGAAAGAGAGAGAGAGAGAGAGAAAATGAAAGAGAGAGGTTAAAAATTTGTTTGACTTCCTGCAAACATTCACGACGGGACGGGACGACGGATGGATTAAGTGGCTCCATTTTGTTGTTCTTTTCGGAGGGAAACGGTTCTGTTTGGACTTCTTCTTCCATTTCTTCTTCCATTCCCTCCTCTCCACCCCATTGTGGACTCCCTAGAGAGCCGTTTTCTTTTTATTTTTTTTGTTTTGCTTCCAAAGCTAAAAACAACTTTCTCTCTTTCCTCACCAAAAACCACCACCGCCACCACCAGCAGCAGCAGCAGTTCCGGCGATATGAATAATTATTACTTTGGACTTTGGACTGCCGGCCACCCGGCCCGTGGTCCAGATCCAGGAGTCCAAGAATGGAAATTAAGGATTTGAAAAGCGGCAAAACAACGGACTGAATGTCCGGTGTCGAGCGAAAGCGAGCGAACGAGCGTCTGCTCTATTGTTCTTCGTCTTCGAAAGCGCTTAAGAAGGTGCTGACGCCGGGTCCGGGTCCGGGCCCGGGCCTTAGACACCGGGAATGAGCACGGAACCTGGGGTCTAGTTAACACGAGGTCCGGACCGAACCGTGCTCGCTTACTTTCACTTTCTCACCCACGGTGGTGGTCACCAAATTTGAATATTTTATCGCTTAAGACGCCCCAAACGGAGGGATGGAGGGGTGGTGGTCAACTCCAAACCACCTGGTATCGTGTTTGTGTTTAAAGAGGAACGAAACACGGAACCATCACGAAGAACACGTCCAAGTGTTTGAGGTGTTTCAGCTGCAGACAAAATGCTCTCTCTCCTCTCTCTCTATCAACACGTGATACGTGACAATTGGTGTTTTTTTTTTGTGATAAAAATGGAATGGACAAAATGGACCGAACGAAGGCGTCACGTGAGAGAGTGTCATAAGCAAGGGACCTCGATTTATCTCGCCCGTGAGGTGTCGATGTGGCGCCCTGTTACTTGATAAGTTGATTAGCGTTTTAAGCGCCACCTAATGGCTTCATTTTGAATGTTCAGTCTGATACAGAAAGCGAGAGAGCGAGAGTGATTTAGATTTAAAAAAACACAATCAAGCAACACAAGCGTTCCTTTCACGAATCGTCTCGCCTTTAACCTTTCGAACTCGCTGATAATCTTCTTCCAGGCATCGGCAACAGAAATCAAATGCCGAACGCGGCCAATTTGTGCTCGGTGGCGTAATTTGCACAACCACCATCCCTCCCCCTTAAGGCAACCGAGTTTGCAAAATTGCGGTTCCTTGCTCCGGTGCGAACGATCCTTGGTTCGGTGCGTTTAATTTTCAATCAGCGTCCGCTCGCGCCCCAGAAGAGAAGGGAAGCGGATTCGAGTTCGTGTATTTTGTTTTCTTGTTTTTTTTTTCGCCGTTCGGCCACCCTCTGAATGCCATGATATGCCGCCCTCGTCGTCGGTCGGTCGGTAGCCGCAATCATTAACACGCGGCTCGCGAAAAGAATGGAAACGAACAGAGCTCTCTTTCGGTATTGACGGGAAACGTAGCGCCTGCGGTGGTCCGCTCGTCCGCTGCTCGCTAATCCCGGAACCCGGCGGCAACCCGCGGCCTTTTTTGCCGGCGTTCCGCGTTTGATTGCTAATGAATGGTAATTTGCACACCAAAGGGGCCTTTGCTACCCGGGACCAACCAGGGTGGGAAAGAGTGCGAATCGTGGTGGTCGTTGCTAATCCACTCCCGGTCGGTCGGTCTCGGTCTGTTGTGTCTAGAGTCGCGCGCGCGCGCGCTACACCAAACGATACCAGCAACACCTCCTGTTGATTCTGATGCTTTTGAGCGCAAAAGGCCCTTCCAGGCATAATTCCCGGCGACCGGAGAGCCGGTGGGAAGGGGCGGAGGTCTTTGTTTAGGTCGCTAGCGGCCGATCCGCCCAAGGGGAAACCATTTTGTTCACCGCCACCACCGATAGCTTGTTAACTGATTTTGTTGCTGTCAGGCAGTTTGTGTTCGTTTGTTACAGCAACACCATCAGGAGAGTCTGAAGCATCAGAAGCATCCATCTTCTCGCCTTAAAGTCGAACAAGAAACGAACTGAAGACGGCGTATCTTCTCAAGCTCAAGGCGTTCCGTTTGATAATGGAACCGAGTGCGAGCCGTCGGTGTGTTGGTGCACAAATGGAGCCCGTTTGCAAAAAAGAGCTCTCTCTCTCGTCATTTCATTACGCGTAACGAGCACTGGCTGTGTGCTGTGGAGTTCGTTTAGAGCTGAAGCAGCAAAGCAAATATACATTTCAAAGAAAGCGAACACCGTGGCCACGGTCTGGATTGAGTAGCAACACAGCAACCGACAGGTATTCCAGAGAAGGAGGGCAAAATATGAATGTTGGCATTTACCAACACCTCACGGCACCACCACCAGCACTCCTGGTTTGTTGGTTGGTGTGACTTTTCATTTCCCTGATTTTCCTGGGCCGATTCCGATTCGTGAAAGGCACGACGGTGGCGTCGGCGTCGGTATGTCGTCTAAATACCGCGCACTGTGCTCTGTGGTTGCCGCCAACCAGTTGGAAGAAAAGTAAGGCGCAAAAAGAAAAAAAGGAAAGTAAGAATTCCATTTCCACGCTTTCATCCGTCAAGGATGTCCAACCATCCGTGAAAGAGGGGAAGAATGCCACAGGGACACAGTGGAGGTGGAGTGAAAGCAAGAAGTAGAACCATCGAGTAGAGTGCAAAAAAAAGAAAGAAAAAGAACGATGAAAACAACTAACCAACCAACGGTTGAAGAAAGGTCGCCGGCGTGAGGTACTGGCGCCTCCATCGTCTCGGTCCACGTGGCTGGAGGTGGTTTGAGGTGGAAATATTATAATTCCAATAACGAATACAACCCTCTTCCCCACGGTTCAGCCCCTTTACTGGTAGCCCTTTCTTCCCATAGCGGCCCTGATGAATGCCGGAACTGCCCGGAACCTCCGGAAGAACCAGCGGCAACGCGGGTGGTGGGAGCGAAAAACGATGGAGGCGCACGATGCGGCCGGTGGTCGCAACGGAACCAACTGTTGAAACGATCATCGTCCGTTCCTACTCGGTGAGGAGAAGGTTAGAGAAGCGGTGCCCTTTCCGTCCGTTCTTTCAGGTCCGAAAGTTCCCTTTTTGAGGTCGCTTACAGCCGGGATGTTGCTGCTGCGTGGATGATGGCCTTCTGCTTAGCATCGTCTCCAGAGACGAACACACCCACACACTCTCTCTTTCTGTCCCTTTCGAGCTCTCACTGGCACTGTTGCTGCTCCTGCTGTTGCTGGTGGTGAGCGATTCAGGAAGATACGGACCAGCCAGCCAGGTCGGACGTGGAAATATTTAATTTAATTCCGAGTGATTTCTCTGTCCCTCGTTCTCACCTGACCGTGGCCCTGGCCCTGGCCTGTCGAGAACGTTTCGCGAACGAGAGCTAGCATTTTCCTTTTTCCTTTTTCCGCTCCATGATGTTTCGTTTCGCAATCCGACATCCGGGGTATCTTTCTGTGGCGTGCGTTCCGGTGTAATGCTAGGCAGCCAGTTCACTCCGGGCCCACCACTACCTCGGTGTTGCAGAAAGATAACGCTCAAGAGAGAGAGAGAGGAAGAGAGAGAGAGAGAGAGAGAGAGAGAGAGAGACGGAAGGAGGAGTGAATGAGGAAATGAGGCAGTGAACAGGTGGCTATGGCAGTGGAGGAGGGATGTTGCTTTTTCGCTTAATGTCATTAGTTGGGTGAACAAACTGTGTGGTGCCCGCCACACCCGCCTCCAGCATCGCCAGGAGAAAGTTCCACCTCCAGCGGAATGCCCGAGGAGGTCCGACGAACCGAGGCCAAACTCAAATGCCATTAACACCTTTTTTTTCGTTGCCGTTACCGGTGCTGTTGCTTTTCGGCCAGCCAGTCTGCCATGTTGGGCTGTTGAGAGCCATTTCGGAGGCGCACCGAGATGGAGGAGGAGGGAAAACGCTTGGGAAAAATGTTGCAAAACATGTGACGATAATTTTTCCATCCCATTTCCCCTACCGCATCTCATTCAACACTCACCACTCGCTCTCTCTCTCTCTCTCTCTCTCTCTCTCTCATGCTCTCTCGCTGTGCGGCCTCCAAAGGTTAAAGTTTTCCATTTCCAGCTTTACGCTTCTACGATACGGCGCAACATTATGCGGGAGCAAACTGTTGCTCGGTGGTGGTGCTGGTGATGGTATGCCATCCCAACAACTTGTTGGTTGTGACGGGCCCGGACCTTCCGGTCATTTAAAGCACAACGGGCGGGCGCCGAAAATTTTCTCGTGGAAAAGCCACTTTACTTCAAGTCCCTCTTTTCACTGCGGGGTGGCATCGAGCAGGATCTAGGCACATTTCGATTTCGGTCTTTTGGAAGGTACGAGCTCTTGAGCTGATTGATGGTGATGCTGCAGAGAGCGGGAGAGAGAGAGAGAGAGAGAGAGAGAGAGAGAGAGAGAGAGAGAGAGAGAGAGCGTTCGATCCTGACAAGTAGGATTACAATCTGGCAGATGAACGGAGCATTAACTCGAGTTGTGCTGGCATGCTTTAAGCCGCCTTCCGCCATACCTTTAACAACAATCCACTTATCATCCAGAGGGGTGCAAAAGGGGACACAGGAAGACGATTACCTTGTGTGGAAACAATATGTGGGTTTTTTTTGCGTCGCTTTCCTCGTTCGCGACGCGGCCGTCATGCAAAACGTGGTCGGAATGGTTTAGATTTCCAATTTTCCCCCCAAAAAGCAAAACCAATTACTACCACAAAGCGGTTTTTCCTTTTTGTTTCCGCTGTATGCGCGGTGCTGTCTGCAACCGCGGAGCACTCGTAGATTCTAAAGTCCTGGCCTGGTCTACCGGAATCTTTGCCATTGCCTTGGCTCGGTGCACACAAGAAGAAACGGCAAACAAAAGGAATACCGAGATCGACCACAGAGAGCAAACCGTATCTAACCGGTATCGTACGGTAAACCACAATTGGCCTCCACTCCTCGCTCCTATTCCACCTTCATTCCGCACTGGGTGGTCGCTCTTTTTTGCATGTCGCAATGTCGCCAACCGCGGAAAACAATCGAACGGTGTAACAACGGTGGCGCACAACCGAACCGGAAGGGAAAAGGCAGCAGCAGCAACAGAAGAAATCAACAATCGAATGCGACCAACACGCGACTGCTGCACGACAGAGCCAACGGACGGACGGACGGACGGACGGACGGATTGTGTTGGAAATGAAAATCTTCCAACCAACAATCGTCCACTTTCCGCCGTGGTACTAGGCCGGAGGAAGGGGAACCAAGCGGGAAGCACGCGAGGGAGAATTAGATGGGACAATGGGAAAACCGGAAAGTCCTGTAACAGGAGACGACGGTGGACGCCGGCGTGGCTTTGCGGTGCCGTGGACCAAGAACGAACGAACACATTCGCCTCTTCGTTCGTTCTGCATTTTTTGGCACAATCTGAGAACTGCAAGCAGAGGGGGGAAAGGCAACCTAGGAATCCTGGCAGGACACAACCCAAAGGATGTGCCATGTATGAATCCATATTACTAACGGAAGACTGCTTTCGACTGCTGTGTTATGTTGGTTCGGTCGGTGGTAGAATGCAACCCATGGTACGGTACGGCGAGCCGTGGTTGCGACCGAGGAGACAGGTGTAATTGAAACCGGAGACAGTGCAGCACGCCACGCCAGCAGCTCTTTTGTTCCCTCCCCGCGAGGTCTGTTTGCTCGGTTTTTCCAGTTGAAACACTAAATGGAATGTGTAAAGATGGCATGATGCAAATAGTACATCCGGTTGTCTGTTTCTGTGTTTGTTATTGGATTGTTTCGACAGAGCAATTCCTTCAGAGTGTGTTGTACTGTACGCTTTCTGTCTGTCATGGCGTTAATCTGACATTGAGGTACGGGGTTTATAATGACTTTTCGCGCAAGCGCCTCAATCATAGTCAGCGTTGTACAGCGTTGTTAACGCGAGTTCGCTTGTCATCCAGCGAGCAATCCACGGTTTGGAAATGCATATTCTCGCTGTTAGATCACAGTAATCCATGGTGTATACGCAAACGAATTCGCTGAACTAAGATCATTACGTACAACTGTCTCTCTCTTCGCCCACCACGGCATCAATCGGATTTGCGAAGTGTCTTAAACGGTGTTGTTGGGTGGCGGCCATTAAAGTGCTGTCAACCGAAATGCCATCATCATCATCCCCTTCACACCGAGAGTGTGTCGTCTGCAG
>NC_064878.1:57148548-57153548 GCF_943734665.1 Anopheles aquasalis | reverse complement strand
TGATTTCAGGTCGATGTGTGATGGCTGTTGCGCACACCAGCCCCCAACGTCACGTCACGTCACGGAATGTCAAGCGAATAAGGGCTGTGTGAGCGAACGCAAAATTGGTCCTGTCAGCCTGATCTGATTGGCGTTCGGCCCCACCACGGGATGGGGATTGGGGAAGTGAGCTCACATTCCCTTCTAATCCCTACCAAAACCGCTCACAGCACTCGCAACCGACCGATGACGACAGACAGATTATTAATGTGAGTTTGCAAGGTTGTATCGCCCTCGTCGAGCTGTCCCTGTGTCCATGATGGTGTGGATGGTGGTCGAACTGCAAAACAAAAAAAAAACCGTGGACCTTTTCCGATTCACAAGAGAAAGGGAGAAAGGATAAGTAATCCCATCACACACTCGATTGCTGGTGTTCTGGTGGTCGATGGCGCGATGAAGGGAGAAAAAGCTGTTTGTCCATTAGTGAAAGGGATGCTAAATCAACAAATGAATCCATGGGGAGAGAGAGAGAGAGGAAGCGAGGGCTCGTAACTGTCCTCGCTGCTGCAGTTGATCAATTGATCCACCTGCTTTCAGTTGTCACACTCGAATCCCTCTCAAACCCTCGAGGCATCTTTTTCTTCCTCCTCGTCCTCCTCATCGTCATCATCAGCACCATTTTCGATCATTCCATAATCATTAGCAGAAGCTGGTTCTGGCTTACCACCTGCTGCTGCTGCTTCATTTGGTGACGAGGGAATTCCAACAAAAAAAAAAACAGAGAAAACTGGCCAACGGAATAAAAAAAAAGCGCTAGGAAAACGCTGCAGTCATCGCAGTCTCTGTTTGCGATGGCAAATGGCATAATTGCGATCGCTGCATTATTGATGCGACTGCAAATAAAAATCCTGCACGCCGCGTTGCGCTGTGCTGCATTCCGTTGGCAGGCGGCCAGCTGGCGGCCATGGCATCATGAAGAAGGGCGTTCTGGAAGTCTCTTCCCTCCCCCACCACGCGGTACGGGGGGTGTGCATTGCACCAACGCTTACCGTGGCAACAATACTCCGATGCAGAAAGACAAACAAAACGTTGATAACGGGGTTCCGGGTGCCGGTGGAAAGCGAGTGAGTCGATGGCTAGCAAAAGGGATTCCTCGACTGAACATAATCGATTCGTCGTCGTCGTCGTCGTCGTCGTCGTTCTCGTCGTCTTCGTTATCGACACAAACACATACCAAAAGCGAAAGAAAAATGGTGTCACGGGCTTGAGCTTATGTTTTTTGGTGCAAATGTCGAGTTGAGGCCTCAATGGCACAACTGGAGCAATGAGCAGCAGGTGTATGCAGCTGTTGTGCAGCACATGGTGATGCATATGGCCTTCGGAATTTCGATTTTGGCACGCGAGGGTATGTGTCCTCCCCTGGGGAGCGAGGAACGTAATGAGTGAACATCGGTGTGGCCAGGTCGATACCGAGGCGAGACGACAATACCTTGGTTCTAATGTTTCTAGCCTAGCCCCGCACTTGTGTTGAGATTTGTGTTTAATTGTCTTACATTAAAGCATCAATTATGCATCCTGGAATCGTTCGAAGAACCATCGATGCTGGTTGCACAATGCACATAAAAAAATTGCACCATTTTCCGCAAAATAGAAACATCAAAACGATAGCGCACAACAAAAAAACACCAACCACAGACAAAGACACGCGCAACAGAGCATTCGAAATGGCGCAAAAGCTGCTCGTCAGCGTGCAATCGGAATCGAAGCGAAGGAATAGTTTTCCCACGAAACAAAGCACGGAAAACGAGGCACATGACGGCTAAAAAATGTTCGATCCGGAACCACCGACCAGTAGCAAGTGCCTGCGGGGTGGTAAGGTAATAACAAAACATAAATTAAAACGTAAATCTATGTGAAAATGGATCCCCCATACCGGGGAAGGTGTCTAGTGAGGTCTCGTTGAATAGGAGTTTTTCCTACGCTCCATTTCCACGAAATTTTCAACCCCACCGTGGGGGGCAGTGTGGTCCTGGTATTCCCATTTGTTTGTTTTCCCGTGCGCTCTCATCGTTTTTTTTTTTTTGTATGCGAATGCAGATCGACAAAAAAGCGAACAAAAAAGAGGAGAACCAGAACAGTGCTAGTGGTGGGCTGAGTTTGTGAATTGAATTACGGCAACGAGTGGCGATGCCATTCTAGGACCGTGGAATGTGTACCTGGGGTGGGTTTTTCCACCCAGAAGCTAAGCTGTTAACCAGCGCAGAGCGAATGGATTGGAAAATTGTTATGCACTAGTGTTTTTTTTTTTTTTGCTGAGGATTGGTTTTTTCTGTCGTTTCGTTGCATTTCTGTTGCTTCTAATAGGCAGCATTTGAAATGAAGGCACTGCAAAACAGCGCGGGAAAAAAAATACAAAGGAAAAGGATATGTTAGGATTAGAGGCGTTCTCTTTGTTTTTGCTATCGTCTCTCTCTCTCTCTCTCGCGCGTTCCCCTGTTTGATGCATAATTTGCCCTTGAATCCGCTTGAACATTTCTTTGAAGCGCAATTTGAAGTGCAACCACAAATGGCAACATAAGGAATTGCGTGTACAGCCCAAGCGGACTATCATGCTGACCATTACGTGTTTGGAAAATGGTCTCTTCCTTTTGTGGGCTAATTCAATTCGCTGGAAAGGCAATCATCGCGCATTAGGCGAGGCCTTTAATAAATCCCTTAGTTCCATTATGCTCTCTTTCGAAAGAGGAGGAAACGATGAGGATTTGCGACCACCACAGGGAAACAATAGGAAACTGTGGTCCACTGTCCATCGCATCGATGATGAAATGATCAAAATGCTAATTTAATGTGCCCGCAATCTCTCTCTATCTTTCGCTCTCTTCATAAGCACCACGCCGACAAGAGAAGCCAATTACATTTGTCCTCACAGAGGGTGCCAGAGAAGGGCCAGGGAAGGGAGGAACAGATTTGTTCTCCTTTGCCACCCTCTTCCAACAAACGGTGCCGGGCATCACTTTCTCCGATTGCCATCCGTCCATCATCCGTTACGACTTTCGCTTCCGCAGCTCCCAGAGCCCATCCCAGAGCGGCCAGAGCCTCCCGCAATCAACCTAATGCGACGCACTGTCCGGGTGTATGTCCGCGATGCCACTGTTCCCATGGAACAGTTTTTCATCGTCGCAGCAACTTAGCTGAAGCTTCCGGGAATCATAAAAACTATTAACCCCCATGCCGGTAAACCGATACCGCATCGCGAGTCTCGTGGTCAGTGTTAGTGCTGTTTCCGATGTCCTGGCGGTGGTGGAAAGAGAAAGGATTAGGTGGCCAAAGGCGCGACGGGCTCATTTGCTCAAATCGCTAGAAATACGAAGACATTTCCACGATAAAAACGATTCCGTCGCTTCCGGCTTGGTGGTGTTTGTGGTGCGCTCATTCCATTGTTCAATCAGAATGAGATGAACGTTACGCAGGGGTTTGCACCGCGGAGAAGAAGAAGAGGTGGTGGGTTTTGTGGGTTAATCTTCGTCCCGGAGAGCACCACCACCTATCTAGCTCGAATCGCCAACATTCCCTGCAGTAAAGTTGCCAAAAAGCCACAAAAAGTCCACTTCGTATCGAGCCACGCAACACGATGCGTGATGAGTTTCGATGGATTCACCACCCAGCCCCTCCCTAACCACCAGTTTTCCACCTCCTCTTCCCCTGCAACCCCCGTACGGGCGGAAGACATTTTCCACGAACCAATCATCGAGCGAAACGAGATTGATTGATTCGTTTTCTTAATGTTTTTTACGCCGTGCACGCTTTGGCCGAGGCTTCTTCTCTGCGCCCCATTTTAACGGTCACTTCCGGCTGGTGGTGGTGGTCCCGGTGGCTTTCGCACAATCACGTGAGGGCCTTGGGGTTTTTTTTTTCTTTTCGTGTCTTCTGGACGCTCCTTCTTTTCTGTTGTTGTTGCTGGTTGCTGCTTGGTCCTGAAAACGCGTTCCAAGAACAATCAATGGCGACGACGCCAGCGAGAAGGATGATGATGATGGCGCCGATGATGATGGTGCGTAACGGAACCAACCGGGACGAAACGCGGGACGTTGTCGGCAACAGTTTTCCCTCACACTCATCCCCTTATCATCCCCAAACGCCCCTCCTGGCTGGTGATTGCCATTGTAGCTTGCAAGACCGGATAGGCCTCGCCATCGCTGGCGCGGTTTAGGGCGTATCGGTTTCGCTGTCCATCGATAACCGACCACCCCAGTCCCCTCCTCGTCGTGCTCTGCTTTCACTTTTATGCTTCTTCCCTCCGCTTCGCTTTTCCTCCGGATCTTTTCTTATCCCGTTTTTTTTTTTGCTTTTGTTTTGTTACCGCTTTTTGCACGCTTCGTGTCTCTCTCTCTCTCTCTCGGTGTCTTTGTTGTTGTTCGCCGAGCGCACCACCACCACCACAAGCCTCTGCCGATCCGATTTTGGTTTTGTTTCATCCAACTACCAGCGGCACCAGCAGCACCGCTCCTTGCTGGTGACTTTGGGTTTTATTGTTGCATTTTCTCGAATCACTAGCATCAGCAGCAGGAGCAGGAGCACCGGAGGAGCACCAGGTCAGATCAATCGATTGTGGGTTATCGATGGGTTTTCTCCCGTCACCAAGAGTGCCGCTGCTCCCTCCCTCTGTCTTCTCCGTGGCCGCAACGATTGTTTTCTTATCGATGAGCGAACCATTTCCTCGCGCGCGCGCGCCCGCGCACCCGTGAAACGCGGAAAAAGGAAACAATAAAACCCAAGAACTCCGGGAGTCCCCCTGCGTCTGCGTTTGCAAGTCATGATGAATTTGTTTTTCACGCTTCTGTCCACCCTCGCGCGGTGGACGCGATTCTCGTTTTGTCTTGGTGTGGGTTCACTCTAAAGTGATTCTCCCACCGGTTTATGGTTACATTTGTGGCGCGAATTTGGAACCACGAGATCATCGAGGCGAGGAAGAAATGGTTGCCATCACCACGGGATCATCTTACGTTTCCTTTCGAGTTCCA
>NC_064878.1:57138548-57143548 GCF_943734665.1 Anopheles aquasalis | reverse complement strand
CAGCATTTTGCATTTTCATTTCAGTGCTGGCGCTCCGAAATTGAAAACTAATTGCCGGCAGAGAACCACGGGCCATCTACTACATCTAAATCGTTTTAATGGCTGCGTTACGAAGCGGAAGTGTCGCAACGCAAAAAAGTGCATAATCCATGGCCACGCCATGGCAGGTGCATCAGCAACAAAATGCAACGAAAACAAACGTAGAATGTGGATCCGATGGTTCCACTCTCTCCAGCAGACACTCTGCTTCATTACCAGGCACATCAAGCTGCGTTCGCTGGCTGATTGAACACTAAAAATGTGTCGCTTGGCGCCTAGTTTTTCCCTCTCTGGAATCCAGTCACCGTAATGCAGCTACTAGTCTAGGCTTTTTCGTCATAAAAAAACACACACGAACAGAGTTAGTCACTGCGCCCAACGAGAAGGCGAAAGCGTAAAGCGCGAGAACAAATTAGTCTGCAAATGCATCTCCTGGCTATTGGTTGTAGTGGCGTTCGCGCGAGCTTTTGCATTTTTATTTCGACTAATAGCTTGCGTGCATCGCGATGGAGATAAAAAAAAGGCACCCACATTTCCACCACTCCACCACAGAATGGCGCCGACTGAGACCCATCAAAATCATTCATTTACCCCAAAAAGTGTCCGATGCTTTGGTTCGGGGATTCGTGGAGTTTTCGCAATCAGCGCGTCGATGCTCTTTCGCTTGCGGTGCCACGTGTATGGTACTGCATCGTCGTCGCCATGGATCTCGTCGCTGGCGACTCTTGTGGCTGCAGGTCCCCATGCGCAGTGCTGCCATTTACGATTACATTATAATAATCATAATAACGATTATTATTATTGCTACACTACACAGCTACTACTACTGCTGTTGCTAGTGCGGCAATGGCAGTTGCCATCAGTTTTGTCCGGCTGTCGAAACCGGCGTGAGTTCTGCGCCAGATCGCCATCGTCGCCATCGTCGTCGTAGCAGTCGTCGACGGACGGAAAATAAAATAAAGCAAATGATTTTTGCTTCGTCGTTGGTTGGCCAGTCTGCCCCCCCCCCCCCCTAAAAACCCCTCCATGCCAGGCCGCTATCGTGAGCCATTTTTTATTATTTTATTATATTTTTCCCAAGCATGTGCACGACGGCCATGGACCACGCCGTATTCACCGTGCTTCTGAGCTCCCGTCCCTTTTTTTTCGGGACTCCAAGCATCAAGTGGCCATTCGCGTGTATTCCGACTGGGCCAGTTGGGAACGTTTTGCGTTTGCTTTTAGCAAATTTTCATTTTCCCCTACCCGGGCAGCCGACGAGTGAAAATTGTTGCGCCAAATGGGCAAACGAGAGAGTGGTAGAGGCAGAGAGTGAGAGTACTGGACAGTGGAAACCACATTTATGTTCCGCGTATTTTTTACGAGAATTCCTGTGTGCGCTGGACTGGCGAGGCTCCCCAGGGCTGCCAGGTTTGTTTATTTTAATTTCACAATTTCCACCCCTCACACACACAGACAGCCATGCACAAATACACACGAGAGCCACGCTATGGATCATGGAGGAAAATGAAAATTTGAAGGACAAGAACGTAAATGAAGCGTTCAGCGAACGTTCGCTGTGGCCGCGGCTCGTGGTATTATACTTTTAAGAAGCTAGATTATAAGGCCCCCATTTCCCCGTCATGATGATGATGATGATGATGATGATGAAAATAAGGCTTTCTGCTCATCATCCATATTGATGTTATTGTCGATTGGAGCTGCTGCTCGCCTCTCTCCGCTACGCCTAGTCAGGTGAAAATTTGCCCAACCATTTTTCCAACCACTTCCACCTCCTTTTCACGCTCCTCCTCCCCTCGTCGGTCGTCATCTTTAAATTGCTTTATTATCCGCCGGCTCGTATAAATACGGGCGCATTTTTACGATGTTTTCAGAGTTTTCCACGAGCACCGCTCGCCGGGCGCGCACGAGTCATAATGATTTTTGCTCCTGCGATGCCGAATAATACCGTTTTCCAGCGTGTGGATGACGCGGCGCACTCGATGATGTACTTCGCACCAGCACGAGGTGCCACGTGCGGTGTAGCAACTCAATGGCAAGGTGGTCTAGTAAGGAAGGTACGCCAAGTGGAACCGCGATTCGCGACCACGGCACGAGGTGACTTTTGTTTTTCCCGGGGTTTTCCCGGGTTTTTCTTTTCCTCTCCGGGCGTTTTTTCGTTATTTAAACATCAAATTCACTGCGAATGAAGCGAAGTGGAGCGAGTGGAACGGCGTCAGGTGATTCACCGGTACCAACGAGGGGTGAGAGGGGATAGGAAAATTATATTCCCCAGCACTAGAAGAAAAAGCAAGGAATCGCGAAGCACACGAGCGTACAAAACACTCTCTCTCTCTCTGAGCGCGCCTTTCGGACCGACCGGAGGCTCAGATCGGGCGCGACTTTTGCTCGTCCTCGAGTGAGAATCAAAAGAATTTTTCCTCCGTTTTGTTTTTTCGGTGAGCCAAGACCCGACTGAAAAGAGGTGGCTCAAGAATTTCCCAAATCAAACACCAGTGCCGACTACGCGCCAGCAACGCACCCAGCTCTCAGCTGATGAAGTTGTATGAATAATGATGAAAATTCGATTCCACGCGACCACAGCCAACCAGCTGAAGGTCGAAAGCCGAAAGAAACGTCACTCCTCGTTCCTCCGAATTCTCTGCATTCTGCTCCACGTGAAAAGAAGCGAGAATGGAAATAAGCAAAATCTTCTTTCACCGTGAATGGCTTGACGTAAGTGCCCAAGGGATCGTACTGGTGGGGAGATTTAAGGGGGTGGAAAGTTTCGCACAAAACCTGTCGACAACCTGTCGCCCCCCCCCCCCCCCCCTGGGTGGCCAGTCTCGTTGGATCGTCACGGTTGTTGAGGTTTTGCGAAAAGAGGAATTTGTTCCAACGCGCGACGACTCTCGTCTTAAGAATTGACGCCAGCCAACCGCCAAGGGACGATGGTCCGGGGAAGGTTTTTTTTTTGTTCTGAGGTTTTCTTTCTTCCTATTTTTTCATCACGACATAGTGAGCGTTTGCACATAAATAATCAAGGCACGTGTTGTGTGGTGCTTATGCTCCGACCGGTGCTCGCTACCGCAACATCGCAACCGATCGTACACCGGGAACGTGATGTTGTTTTACAGCGTCAATGAAACGACGACGAGCAAGAGGATGGCGACGAGATGCGGGCAAAATTGCTGCTTTACAAGGTGCCAAGGCATCTCTCCTTTGGTTGACGCAATCGACCCAAGCTGCGATGTGCCCTCCAATGGAGCGAATAAAGGCAAACAACATAAATAACGAAGTTTTGCGCGCAGTTCCATGCTCGCAGTCCGCCACCGATAATCGCCGTGATGGTGGCGTACGACGTGTGAACACGTGGAACCGGCGGAAGCTGCAGCTAGAGTGAAGCTTCATATTTTATTTATTTCCCTGCCATCGCTGAGCGCTGACCTAGCACGAAATCCGACGAATCCGTGTTGTGCACCGCATGAATTCGCATACATGGGCCCCAACTGTTGCATACAGCGAACGAACGAACGAACGGCGCAGTAAAAGGGCAAATCGATCGTAATGATCATTTTTTGGGGGAAATTGGGGGTCGAAAGAGGGATGCGGATTCATGTATATTTCTTCCCCGGACGCGTTGTCCAGATGGTGCACCGTAGTAGTTCATAATTTATTCGATCGCTTTTCGATCGAACCGAGCTGGAAATGGTTTTATAGACGCCTGGCGGTGAATTCCAATGACAACGACAAGGCGTGGATGATTCTCGCCAGTAGAATCCCAAGAGATCCTAGAGCCGTTCTCGCTAAACGTAGACGCGGGCCTTTAAGTAGTTATCACAACATTTTCACGAAAGAGGGAGAGGTTGTTCTAGATAAAAGGATGTCTTTCTAACCTCACAATTGAACCCTAGCATCCCCTAACTTCATCATAGTATGCCTGGGCTGCCAGTTCACGGCAGCATAACAGGTGGATCAAATCAATCAACTTACTGCCACTTTACTTCCTGATGAAACGACAAAACGGGCACCAGTCCTTCTTACCTTGAGACACAACCTCCTGTTGAACCTGACGGCGCCATGCTGCGCCAACTTCGGCTTCCACTTTCCAATGATCCAATGACTCGAAGCCAGTTTCACGACAAAGGCCGTGGAGATATAAAGCCACTTCACCGAACTATGCTGATGTTGAAACACACACTTAGAACACACTCACATACACGCGCGTACGTGTGCACAGAGAGAGAGAAAGCACTTCTGTTGCTTCTGGGTGAATGGAATGCCACCCTGCCCCCCCCCCCCCCCTCCCGGGAAAACACGCTCGCCCGTAAAACGAAGAATTTCCCAGGGAGTGGCTTTTGTGGCCAAAACTTTCAATCCCTCCCGTCACCACCACTGCCAGCACCTTCACTGCAGCAGCAACTTGACGTTAGTGATCACAGGTTACTTGGATTTCTCGTCGCAGGAGCGACTCCTGCGTTTTGCTAAAGACGTCTTGTGATGTAGACGTCTGGGGCCACAGTAGCAGGACGGTGGCATCATAATTTATAAATTAATGTAAATAATGAATGGAGCTGGCAAACCGAGCGTACGAAAATCCACTCCACGCCTCACCGTGAGCCGCGCCAGTCGTTGAGCGATGGCGGAAGTGAATATAAAAACCGCACCGAAGTGAGGTTATGTTATGCCACCCACTTCTTCGCTCGACCTCTTTCCCACCTGGAAAAAGGAAAGATGTCACGAGGACTGACGGAAAAGCACTCGATTAGTTTGAGTTGTCGCGGTGGAGTGAGAGACTAATAAGCAAATTACTGTTATGCTGATTGAAAATTATGACAACTTTCCTTCAGTGCCAGGGAGAAGGTTTTGGGCGCGCACTCGTCGGAATGTGGACCCTCGGAAAAAGTCATGCGGTGGTGGCGGCGGCTTGTCCTCGAACTATCTGCTGCTGTGTTGCCAATCATTATGCAAATGTTTACCAT
>NC_064878.1:57126048-57133548 GCF_943734665.1 Anopheles aquasalis | reverse complement strand
AGACGATTCGAGTGAGGGGCCCATGTCGCCGGTTCCTCATCTCGCGGTCGGTGGTGGTGGTGGTGGTGGCGCGACGGTGACGACGGGAGGCAACCTCTTTGTGATGAAGAACCTGGCCAACAGTTTAGGTGCAGCAGCAGCAGCGGCTGCGGTCCTAGGACCGGCCGCCATCTTGACAGCCGCCAACAGTCATCACGCTAGTCATCTGCCGCCGCAATCGCAGCAACCACAGCACCTTCAGCACCTTCAGCAGCACCAGCAGCAACATCACCATCACCAGCAGCAACAGCTAGTCCAGCCGCAGCCTCCTCAGCACCATCCCGTGCAGATAAACGTCAACTTTGCCGGGTAACCGTTGGTGATCAGTACGGGCGCGGCCGTTGGCGGCGGTCCGAAACGGAGCACCACCACCACCATGATCGCGGCCCGATCAATTCGCATTATTTTAAACTGAAGCCGTGTTTGTAAGTAGCTCCTTTCTGCACATACATTCTAATGCTCGTTTTCGTCTGACCTACATTCACATGGATTCAATGCCAATTGCTGCAATGCTGGCGTTTGCTCGGCGCTACAACATCAACAAAAAACACTCCTTTTGAATGCATTGCAAAAAAAAAAGACACACTCAGAGCAAACAGATAGACAGGATACACGATACACCCCCAGCCAGACACACTAGATGGCGCGGCGCGTCAGCATCTGTAATCATCGCCCATTTCCTCGTGCGTGCGTAGTAACGTTTTAGCTCCCTAACTCTCTAAGCTCTTGGAAGAAAAAAAAAACATGGAAAGGAAAGAAAGGAAAAATGGTTAAGAAATGGCTAAAAGAAAGTTAAAGTAGCTGGTGGCAGAAGCAGAGAAGAAGGGCGAGTGGTAGATTCGAATACCTAATGAAAACCTTTATATACACAAAGTATATATATACATATATTATATTTACACCCATATACATCTTGAAAGCAAAAGAAAGAAAGAAAGAAAGAAAGAAAGAAAGAGAGGCGAAACAAAGTAACAGTCGGAAAACCAAGAAAGAAAGCATACAGCCAGCAAGCAAGCAAGCAAAAAAGAAGTCCCTTTGTAGACTCGACACGGTGGCCGCGTGGCCTGTCCGCGTGGCACATCGAGTAACGCAATATTAGTAGCATTAGTAGCATTACTAAGCAATAGCGAAAAGAAGCAATAGAGTGACGAAAGGGAAGGAATTAGAGAGCGAGAGAGTGAAAGAGAACCACTTTGGGCTGGAAAGCACAAGAGGCAACACGTGAAACAATGCAATAACGGATATAGAACCCCGTACCATTCCCCGCGCAATTCCAATTCAATTAACTTACTACTACTGAATCAATTAATTTTCGGGTGCGTTGGGGGGGGGGGGGCCCGCCCGCTAGTCTGGTGCACGAAGCCAAGGGAAATAAGAGCAGCAGTGTGTTTGTGTTCGTGTATGTGTGCGTGTGTTTGTGTGTGTGTGTGTGTGTGTGTGTGTGGATAGAAAAAAAGAGAAACCAGAGCCACCACCAATGGCACTGGCACTGGCTCCCATCTTTTACCTAGGTGAGCTCTTAATCCCCTACTTGGCGCGCCAAGATGAGATGAATGGTCCTCTTATTTATCCTCTCACTCTCTAGTACTATTGTATTGCATTTATGCGTAGTGAAACTGAAGAAGAAGAAGAAGAAGAAGAAGAAGAAGAAGAAGAAGAAGAAAACATACACACAACACACAAGAAACACTGCACAGACACACCGACAAACAAACACACCCAGCAAAAGCATATAAACGAACAGCAATGGTTTTTTTAATACGCTAAACTTTAGAAATTCCTATCATAAAATGAGAAACGTAAGAAAATCAAAGCAAAAGAGCAAAATTGAAAAGCGAAGAAAGGAGAAGCGTGAAGCGTGTGGAAGTAGAAAGCAAGGCTTTAACCCCTATCATGCATCAAACAACAGCAACAGTAAGCAATTAGTCAGCGCAATTGAAAAACAGGATTCATCGAATCGCAAGCAATCGAACATCGAACAACACGTTCACGTTAAGGCAACAGTTTGAAGAAGATACTGTTGTGTTGTGGCAAAAAGTTGACCGTGATCCGTTCTTAAACAGCAAACGTCCCAATCCTGAACAGAGAATGTCCCATGCTTTTGTTGAACTCTTGTCCAATGGAATGGACAACTCGCCGTAAGGGAATGTGTTAATCGCGCTGCAGTGCTAAGCGCACCAAGGTGATGCCCGATGGAACGAAACACGTCGACGGAAACGGAAGCGAACGGAACCTTCGCTTCCTTTTTCCACCTGGACACCGGGCTTCACCACCGGCAGCGCCAGGTGGTGGCCGTGGTGATCATAAATCTTGCACCAATCTAATCGTCACCTTCAGGCGGGTGTCGGTGTGGACGAGTAAAAATATAGTTTTCACCTTACCGTGGCGCTCAGAAAGGAAGCGTTTTGGACTGCCCCCAAAAGTGTCCCAGTCACGCTATGCACTCTCCACCATCAGCTCCACCACCTCGTGGATCGTGGCTCGTGCTCCACATTCAAGGCGTGCTCGAGCGAGTACCATTAGCGCGCGCGCGATCCCGAGACTAGACTTGTGTGGCACGGAAATCGGAGGAGAAAAACCGCGGTGGAAAAATGGGGAAAACCCACCCCCGTCGGGCGGAAGAATGCAGCGACAGCGACAGCGATGGCTGAACTCCAGCGGAGTCAGCCTCGCCGAGTGGCATGCGTGGTCGAGGCCCGTCAAACGGTAATCAAACTCGCATCATGCCATCGGGAAAATCGCTTTAGCGCCCATTCATTAATCACTCGGATGTTTTGGACGCTGTCCGTTGTCTGCCGGGTGTTGTCTGCACACGTTTTCTGGCGTTCTTTTTTGTTTCATTTAGCAATTTTTCCGTTCCCATTAGCTGGTCTGCTGGCCCAGAAGGTGTTCTGATGTTTAGTTGTTTCGCGACCCCACGCATGCTTTGTTTCTTCGTTCGTACGTATCCTAATTTTCCGACGGAGCAGTGGCTGTAAAATAATGGCGTCAGCAAGCAGCTTAACGAACAACGGTGGCAAACACGAAAAACAATTAAAGCCCTGAAATATAACCCCCCCCGGGCAATGATCCACAGAAGAGAAACGTAAGCAAATTAACGGAAACAAAATGAAACAAATTTACAAAAATCAAGAACACGTCCATCAGTAATAAGGGGGAAGTGAAAAGCATCGTGGAACAGAAGCAATGAAAATGTGTAACTCACACGGACTCGACAGCAAAACGAAGCAATAGTGAAAAATGAGATCATTGATGAAAGCGAATACCAACGAAAGGCAAAAGGCTAGTATTAGAGCGTTAAACGAAACTTCACAGCAAATCAAATTTGCTTACCAGCAGCCTCTCTGCAGCCTCAGTGCGGTGCTGCTCTGCGTCAAACAACCGAAGAAGAGCGAGGCGACCACGCGCACATAGCAAAAATGTTTTCGATGCTCACCGATGGGCGACGATGTTTTAAATTAAATCAACGCTTGGCAATAACGTAAAGAAACGAATGAACGAGTGTGACTGGTGACTGCTTGCGCGATGGAGCGATGGATTGTTAACAGTGTTTTCGGTTTTACACACTTTGGATAGGCAGCTTTTTGAGGGGGAGGGAGGCCGGTGGGCATGAACTGTAGGCTGTAAGTTGTGAGGAAAGGTCGCGTAGTGTGTAAGGTAGCATAGTTTTTAGCAATAGTTCTTATACTCCCTTAAGACACTCAGTAGAATGTACATTTAACAATCTAGTCTTCACCGCTAGTCGATAGAGGGTGCGTTTTAGTTTACGGAAGATGGCGGACGATGCTAGTTTATTTCGGGAACGGAAGCCCATTCCGTTCTTTCTTATTCATGCGACCTGCCTTGGCACAGGAAGTTCGTCTGTGTCTATCAATCTCTGTCTCTTCACTGTACTCTGATGCTGGTGTACTTCTGTAACTCATCGCAATCATCTAGTCATCAACACTTTGGGTTGCCAGGTTATCGGTTCCGATTCGAGAGTTTCCAAAGATGCATACCGATCTCATTATCATTTACGGTTTTCAAAGCACACAGCACCCTTTTGTGGATTGAACTTTTAATCGAGCTTCTAGTCAGTATTCCCCCAGCCGATCATCGCGATCACTCGTGGAGGTGTTTTATTTATTTAGAGAAATAGGTTTCTACAATTACTTATCTTTATCTAAAGCTATTAAAAAGTATTCTTTCCCCTAACGAGTGCTTTTCCGCTTCGGGCAGGAAACGCCCGGTCAACACAAACAACGAGCAGATGAAACGAGAAAACGAGCGAGATGCAACGAAATGTTCTGATGCGAACAGGAAGTGAGGCGCACGAAATATGTTTCCCAAACAACGAATTAGCAAGTAAGCAAATCCATCGAGGCAGCAAATCCCGACGTTTTTTTCCTGTAAATATTGAAATCCACCAGTAGTCGCCGAAGCCGAACCACAGCAGAGCATATACAGCAGCAGCCAAACGGCAAACTTTAGCAGTTAAATGATAGTGCTGTAAAGATGATGGAAAACGTGGCTACACACAACAATTTGTTTCGTTCGTCAGTACTCTTGGCTGGAAATTAAATGTACCTTCGCGAGAAGTGGATGAGTGGGCGAGGACGAGTACCAGGGGGGAAAGGGGGAGCGCGTGTGTAGAATACTAGAATTCGCCGGAGAGAGAGAGAGAGCGCGCGCAAGTGATGATTGCGAAAGAAACGTTACTTAAACCAAGTTCGCTTTTCTTCGGTGGCGTCATTGCTCGAGTAGAGCAGCAAGTCCACAGCCACCATCTTGCCCTAAACCAGTGTCAGTGCAGGATTCCTTCTTCAGGAAGCGAGTGTCTCTCTCTCTCTCCCTGTCTCTCTTCCTGTTTTGCTACTAGTAGCGAGTAGCTTCCTTTTGATGAGCGCGAGCGCGCGGCCGCACGCAGGCCAAGATGATAAAAACGATTAAACTTGTTTAATTAAAACTAGTTTTCGCTTTTCACCGGGCAAACGACTGGCGGATGTCTTGGGCTCACGGCTCAGGGCTCGGATAATCTCGCTCCGATGCCGGAAGCCTGCCATAAAAGTTTGCCTTGGCGACTTCCGATCGGGACACGTTTTCGCTCGTGTCATCGTGCTGCTGTTGCTGCTACTTCCCATCATAGGATGGTTGGATGAAAATGTTTAAAATACCGTTGATTGATTATCGATGAGGCACTTCTTCGCTGTTCTCTCTAACCACAGAAGAAAAAAATCGTCCCTCCTTCAGGGGGAGCATCATCAGTAAGGACCCTGAGTTAGTTTTGAGCAACTGGGGAAAGAAATGATAAAGTTCTTTTCAAAACGAGACTCCCCGCAGTTACTGCTGCTGCTGCTGTTGTGGTTGCTATTGGTGCGAAAGTTGCTGCATCATGCTCGAGACAGAATGAATTTCAGCTTTTTAGCTTCTTGAAGGGAAGGGGAAGAGTCTCCACCTCTATTCTATTGACTTCAAGTTAGTAGCGCAACAGCACCCCCCATTCCACGAAAGCCTCGAAAGAACAAAATAAACAGCAGCAACAGCAGTAGAATGTGTCAAGAATTGTGGTTCAGCTGCTGGCCGACCATAGAAAACCTGCAGCCCAGTGACGGGCGATCCAGCGACGATGGAAAAGCGAGGAGATTTCCGGGACACTTTTTGCTGCTCCTTTCGGGTGGGTGTTGCGTTGCGTCCATTTTGTTTTCTCACCTCTAGTTAGCGGTAGGTGTGCCTACCTGCGTGATGATGGCCAGAATTAACTACCGGTGGAGCCCAAGTCGCCGGAAGTAGCAGAAGAAAACGATGAGGATGATGATGATGATGATGCGCGCTGACGACGATGTGGCTACAATGCCACCACCACCATCGTCGCTCGCCGGTTTGATGAGTCGTCAGCAATTTGTCAAATCGTCTAAAGCTTTCGAGGATGAAATTCTCCTCCTTGCTCCTTCTTCGCTTGGAAGGACTTTTTTCCCTCCCACCCTCCGGCCTGAACCCCACATTCTGCTGTGACCATTTTCAGCTTTTTTCCTCGATGAATGGCGACGGACGCAAGGCAAAGAAAAAAAAAAGATGAAATAGAAGACCAAACGAAGTGACGGCAGGCGATTACTTCGTTATCTTCATCAAATTTAATTGGACACTGTGCATCCGACACCGGGATGGCGGCCGGAAGCGGGCAGTCCAGGCAGGGAGGAAGGAAGGAAGATGCAAAACCAAGACGGAAACCGTCGTGGGCGGAAGTGGCCGGTCCAATTTGACAAGTGACACTTAAATCATTAGCAAAGATTGTCATTCCCGTCGTCATCGTAGTCGTCGGTGCAGTCACGGCCTACTCTGTTCGTCAGTCAGTCAGACAGAGGCCGAACGCGTTCAGTGGTAATGCTTTCACGACGTGCGAATGGGCATCGATCCCTTTCCCTTGCCTGCGCTCGCACTCCTCACTCACTGCTTGTACGGGTCATCAACAGGATGGTCAAGCCAGTTTTGATAGTGTTTCATTTCATCAGACAGTGGGGGAAACCGCAAATCATACTTTTCATACTTTTTTCTCTCTCAATCGAATTGTGACCTCCAGCACAAGGAGATATCGATTCGAAGGAGTAGGTGGGTAAACGGTGCAATAGCTCAGTAGCATTAGTAGTAAAAGTAATATAAGGTTTAAGTAGTTCAGCATGAATGGTACGCCCGTGTGAGTGCGAATGATAATAATGCGTGCAAATGTTTGGATGTGAGTGCGCAAGAATGTGAATAAACGCGAATAGGTTTTAAGGCGCGAGCGGCTAGCTTGTAAGGTATATCACTAAGGTCACTTAAACACTCAATTCTAACACTCTTCTGTATAGTCAATTATGCGATTTCGTTCGGTGATATGAGTAAAAAAAACTGTGTCACAATTACGGCAGGTCCCTACCGACGCCATCTCGACGGCAACGATTGTCAATTCGTTTGAACTAAACACTAAACACTTCTTAACTAGTGCTTAACGCGTGCGCGATACCGTATCGGCGGCATTATTCATTACTTACGTACGTACGTTACTCTTTAGCTCCTGCTACTTATCAGAACTACTCCAAGAAGCATTAGCGTTAGCGATTCTTTCCCTCGCATTCGGTGCGCGAACCAGGCGAAAAACGTCTCGGGCTCATTGTAGCGTGTTTTGTGCAGAGTTTCGTTCCGTTCCGAGCCGAATAGACGAGTGTGCCATTTCTAGTCCGATCGCCAGCGAACGATCTGGAGCCGGCGTGGCTTTCAAACGATCTCAGAGTAGTAGACTCAGTAAAGCCGATGGAGTATTGTATTGTATGTGTTATCCATCGGATTTTGTAAATACGGGGTGCTTTTGTGGCATGTACAGACATTTAGAAGCTTCAAAAAACACTTGCAATACATCAATAAACGAGTGCATTTTCATCCAATTTTGCCTGGCTGCACGTCTGCGCTTTGATTACGGACGGAGTGGTAGAGTGGTTCTGCTTGATC
>NC_064878.1:57108548-57121048 GCF_943734665.1 Anopheles aquasalis | reverse complement strand
TTGATACACGGCCGGGGAGTGATTTTGACTTGTGCGATGTGCTGGACGCTGACTGAGTGCAGAGCAGCTGACCTTCACCTAAGAAAACCTTCCGCTAGTGTTCATTTTCTTGTTGCTCCCTCTGTCAATTATCTCGCTCATAAATCCATTCTTCTGTCCGCAGTTCCGGTACTTTTTCTCGCTGGTAAACACTTTCCTTGAGCACCTACTTTCCACCATAATTATAGATATTCTAACATTTAATGCAATTCTTCACCTTTCGAACGGTTGCAAGGTATGTGGTGCATTTTGGGCCCGCTGGCCGCTGGTTACCGAGCAAAACTTCTTCAAAAGCTCATCAACGGAAATGTTTCCCCACCCCCCTCCGCTTCCCCTTTGTTGCCCCTTCCCAACCCATCAACGAGGCCCCACAAAGCAATCAAATTTCACTTCTGCAACCACTAATCATCGCCAAACTGCAGACAAAGTGCAATTTAATCCACCCTCCCACTTCGGTTGGGTGGCCTTTCCTCCCTCTCGGCCTCCTTTCTTCGCTCCGGATCGATTGGTTTTCGGGATATTTTGTGGTTGCATCGCTGCTGCTGCTGCTGCAACGAAATCCGCAATCCGCACTAAGGGATAGAGCGCTAGAGTGCGGCGGGTGAGCAAGTGAAAGGGGACCCGGGCATCTGCAGTTCCCGCCTGGCAGGCCTGGTTGGCATCAGGGAAACAGATGCCAACGAGAGAATGAGAACGAGGGACCGAGGGAAACCGTGATACGCCGGGTGCATCTGCAATGAACATATTTTCCGTTCAATAAGCTCGTGGTGAATGGTGGTGCTCTAGCGGTGCTGCTGTTTCTGCTGCCAAAAACGCTATTTTGCTACACACACAATGAGGGCAGCTCGATGCATCCGATGGTTAGGACTAGGGCGACGACGAGGACGCGAAGGACGAGGTCCTTGACAGAAGGTATCAAGTCGGAAACAAGATTCCTGCTGGCAATTGGTTGGTTGGCTGAACCTCAACCGATAGCGAAGAGAGCGAGAGAGAGAAAGAGAGAGAGAGAGAGAGAGAGAGAGAGAGAGAGAGAGAGAAGTGTTATTTTGGGGGGGAGAAGCGAAGAGCTTAAAACAATGATAGCTCTCGAGGATTGAACTTCTGAGGATCTGGACACCACCCCTTCCCACTAGGTCTATCCCCTCGAGGAGTAAGTGGATTCCACCTTGATTCCTTCACCTCTCGAGCTCACGCGGTTCCTTTAGCTGACCGCAATCGGTGGCCAGAGCCAGGGGAGGTGTCTGGACTTACGGTACGGTACGGTACGGTTCGGTCCGGTTTGTGCAAACTCGCAACCGGAAACCCATAAATTGCAGGAAGTGCAGGTGTTTTCGGTGCGATGCACTTCAGCTAGCCAGTGGACGTTGGCGTGGGGGTTGGTAGCGAGTTGCGTCACATATACGCGCGCACCTACCAGAGGGTTGCAACCGGTACCACGCGAAGGATTGGTTCTGGGTGGTTTGTGTTATTTCCATTCTGTGCCTGCTAGATGTCTGAAATGACGTTTAGAGTTTTGTGACTTTTCTACTAACTATTAGACGAACAATTTTGCGTCTGAATTTCTGAACTTTCAGAGAGTTTGTTTCTTTTCCTGCTTTTCCAAAAAAAAGGTTAAAAGTCACCCCCAGACGTCGTATACGCAAGGGATCATCAACAACAATACCGTGGCCACTGCAGACGACCCCCAAGCGCGATTCCATTCCAGGACGGACGGTTCCTGACAGCGGTAATTAAACCAATCGACGCTCGTTTGCAAATCCACGCAAATCGGTACTGCCCTGTCCTGCCCTGTCACTAATGCCTAAGCCATCGCTTACACTTGCACCGTCGCGTTCCAGCGAATTACAAATTGAAGTGGATGGTAGGCACCCTCTTATCGGATCACCCGGGTTAGGGGCCACTAGCGGCCAAGACCACACGCATGCAAGAACACCCGGGGTGTACTCGCACGCCCGATGGCTGCATCTCACGATGACCACCACCGGCCGGGCCTGGCTGGCACTTGCTGCACCCCAAAGGGTTTGGCCTGATAAATGATGGCCAGACGCGAGATTTCGAGCGGATAAAGATGAATGCACACCGGCACTGGCCGCCGATTGCTGGTGCACCCGTGCACGGACTTCGCAAGAGCTCTCTCCTGCTCACTCCGGCTGGGGGTAATTTATTAAATCTTCAAACCGAATTATCTTGAAAATTTATCAACTTAGCATCGAATCCCCCACGGGACGGGGCACAGCTGGCAGAGGAAAGTCCTGGCCAAGACGAATCGCCAAGGCTCACCAGAGGCTCACCGGGGGCTCACTTCCTTGCAAATTTGCAACCCAACTCAGTGCTCGTGTTTCTGTGTATGTGCTTGTGGCTGCACAATGAATGCATTTGCATTTGCAACGAACCGGGTCCGGCCACAAAACCGCAAAACCACCGACAACGACGACGACGACGACGATGAGGACGATGGGGACGATGGTGCTGCGTTGGTTTGTGGTAGCAAGAAGAAGAGATGATCCGGTGGATCCGGGAGTCACGATAGGCCCGTTATGCGTGCCAGCAACATCGATCCTTGGCCACCGCGTGCTGCATGCCGGTGCGGCAAGCGCATTAATAAACGGTTCGATTCTACTCCGGCTCTTCGCTTCGCTGCGTCGTGGTCGTCGTCGAGAAGGAGGACGATGGCGAGTCACTTTCGGAAATTGTTTGTAATTAATATAACTGATTTATGAGGCGAGATCAATCGCATCGTATGTGTGTCTGTGTGGCTGGTTGGTTGTTGATTCAATTCGAACACCGTTTTGACACCATTTGGTGCCAGTTAAGGCATGCCAGTGCGCCAGTTACACTCGAGTTCAGGCAATGCAATGTCCTCTCAAACATTAGCCATCTGCAATCACATCACAATGATTGTGATTCTATCGGATAGGGGATCCCCCTTGGTTGTCGGAGTTCTGCGCACTTGTGGATCCAATGCAGAACCTGAAAGTCAACATTAACTGTTCTATGGCACTTTATGCACAAAACATTTTATGTAACCCAGCCTCAACCTCACTCCTTTTGCACAATTCATTTGCCAAACATAAAATGACACTTACATTCGTACCGTTCCTCGGCCTTCGCACCGTCATCATTCACGCCGCATTGCGCTGCACTCGAGCGAAAGCAGCGAATCCATCCGCCAGTCCACCAGTTGGTGAGCAAACAAACCGTTTAGATTGATTTATGAATAAAATATGCTTCCCGGGACACGATATGTAGCGAGCAAACAGCCACAGCGACAGCACTCTACTTATGCTGCTGCTGCTGCTGCTGGTGCGCTCTTTTGATTTTATTATTTTAACGTCCATTCTCTGCGTTCACCACCAGTGAACACCATCGCGGGGACCCACGGATAATGAGTACAAGAATTACGATGGCCAGACAGTGGCCAGACACTCGCTTCTGGTCCCTTTTTCCGGCCATTTCGTGGTGTTTGGGAACATTAACGCCACAGCACCAGTTAGAGTGCTGTCCGGTTTTGGGGCTGGTTGGGGGCGTGATGTATGAGACCCTAGGCCCCCTTCCGGTGGTCTGTCAGTACAGGTTGTCTGCCCGAACAGCCAGTTGGTGGCGTGATTGATGCCCAACGTTGTGACGATGGAACAATGCAGCCAGAGTGCTATGCATGGTTTTTACAATTTACATCATGGATTGTTCCCTTTTTTTAACAAGAGAAAATGGGAAGAGAATTCAAAAGATTTGATTGACATTTTGGCGCACCGGAGCTGCAGCTAGCTTCACACCTTTTTTCCAGGTGCTTTAAACAACGGGAACGTCAGCGTCTCACAAGAGGCAACTCCCCGGCTCGGGAAAGGAAATAAAAAGAAACTCCAAAAACTCGCACACATCCACTGCTAACTTATTGATGCGTGATTCGATGCGATTCGATTTATTCAACTCACGAATCCGGGCGTCCGAACCGAAGCGCTGGCAGTGAAGTTAAAATGTGTCGCTTGCCAAAGGGTCCTGCGACATATTGCACGCAATGGCCACGACAAGGAGCGAGAGGTAGAGGGGCGTAAGGTGGCAAAGGTGACTGGCTGGCAATAAAACTCGACATCAACACCTGCGGAATCGATCGCGCTCTCGCTCTCGCTCTCTCTCTCTCTCTCTCTCTCTCTCTCTCTCTCTCTCTTGCTTGCTGTCTTTAGTCGAGGGACCATCTGAAGTTCCGGTTTCCTGGTGCCGATGTCGAACATTTGGCTGATAAGATCCGGTCCCCCCCCCCCCCCCGGGCCAACGACCTTCCTTTGGGAAATCTCTAACGCACACACAGCGAATGGCACACCCTCCATTCAAGGACCATGTCTACAATCAACCCTATCGGTGACACACCCCCTTTTACTATCAATACCACCCCCCGGGTTGGGGTTACGCTGACGTTGAGGTTGAGCGTGAACTTCCCTAATTCGATTGCCTTTCGAGACGATTCTTGCTACTGCTGTTCACCTTTTCCTTTCTTAAAAAAAACCGAAGGAAAACGATACGAGCCACTCATTTCCGGGGGGGGATGGTACACTCGGTATCGGCTTCCGGCCCTTTGGCACCACCATTTTTGGGTGTCAATTTAATTTCCCACGAAGGTGATTTTCGCCCCCGGCGCAGTGGGAAATCGATTCCGAGGCGGCCACAATTACAGACCATGATGCCACACCAACCCATGGGACATCCTTGGCCACCATCTCGATCCATCACACCGGCACCGGCACCGTCTAGTCGAAGAACAAACCACGCACGTTGTGTGTTTTGAGGGGGCGCGATGAAAAGCGGTGGACAAAATGGCGCCCGCCGCAATCTGATCAAACACTCCCCACTCTGGAATGAGCTGACCAGCGAGGAGCGAGGCCGCTGGTCGACATACAACAACCATCGATAACGTGACTGATATCGCGAGGATCGCCAAGGAGTGCCGATGGGAGTGTATGCGCGATGACGTAGCCGTAGCCAAACCGGTGATGGTGATACGCAGGCGATGATAAGCGAACGCAGGAGGAGCATAAGAAGATTGAAATGACACGACAAGGCGGACGCCATCAAACTGATGAGATGCGAACCAAAACCAACCAAAGCGATGGCCATGAACGCCGAGGTTTTCGAGTACAAAGCCAAGCCGGCTGCTCAGCTGTTGAATGCCTTTTTGGTCGGAGCAGGCCGGTGGACGTCTAATCTTCGTTCGTGCTCCATGGGCATGGGAGAAATCGAAGACGGCGAAGACCAATAAGGCTCAACAAGCCATCAACATACGGGCCGCCATCGATCGATCGATCGATTGATCGATTCCGGCACGCACGCATGTTTTCGATCAGTTACGGCCGGGGACGGAGGGAGGACCTGGGATCCTGATGAAGGCAATAAGGTCGCCTACCAGACATCCCAATACCGGAGACCGGAGAGAGCTGAACCACTGATTACACTGGGGTGGCGAGAGAGCGAGCAAGAGATGATTGGAATGAGATGAGTGTTTGAGGAACGAGTGCCGACTGGAAAATGAGTTTTTTGTCACCGCCTTGGGCGCCCGCGTGCTCCACTTTCCCGTTTTTTTTTTCAACCCAGAATTCGGAATCTTCTCGACATCCGAAAGTGGCATCACATCCCTCGCCTCTTCTACCTCTTTCTCTTCGTTTTCTCCTCTTTTTTCTTACCACCAAAAACGATGGCGATTATGTTGGTCTTGATCTCGATGGAGCAGCGCAAGAACACGACAGAGAGGCAACGGAAAGGTACAAATCACGTTCCAAAGCTCGCACCGAGGATTTCGGATTTTCGGAAACTCGGAGACCGCCAGGGAGAGAACACCGGAGCAGGAAACAAAGCAAGGCCGCCTGTACCTTCAAAGACGAAAGTGAGGCCTCGGTCGTTTCGATGTTGCGTTCTGCTGACGGAAAAGAAGATTAAGAACTGCGGCAACAGGCGGCAACAGGCGGCAGCAGCAGAAGGGAACCGCTTAAGCAGCTCAAAAGGTTTACCGGAAGAAGCGTGCGGAGGTCTGGAGGTTTTTGCTGTTGAATCTCGATGGCCTAGGCCTCGTCATCGGTTGGCTGGCGGCGACAAGCTGGCTTCCGCTCCTTCCAGATCGGGCCCACCATTACGCACGGCATCGCTCTTAATCCTCCCCAACCTTTAACCCCCCCCCCCCCCTCTCCGTCACCGTTTCTTACCAGCCTCCGGTGTGTGGGGCGCGAAGACAAAGAAAACCGAAAAAGGTGCTTATTACACACAAGCTCAGCCCGGGATTACGTTCCCCTGCTCCGCGACGCGCTTTGTAGTAGATGTTTTTCTTTTTTTTTTTTGCTGGGTGGAAGATCTTAGTGAGGAGGCTTGTCGATTGGAAAGGAAGAAAATCGCCACCCACCAAGAGAAAGACGCTCTGGATAACAAGAGAGAGGCCAGGCTTTTCCAACCGATGCCATGGCAGGTCGTTTCCAGTTCCAGTCACACCGAGCAGCATTCGATGGTATTTTTGGAATTTTTTTTTTCGCGGTTTTTGGCCTTCATGCCCTCTCTAGCACGCAGCCAACCGTTGACTGTAATCAACAGTTTACTAAATCAACGTCCAGAGTGTGGTGGTGGTGGGTGAGTGCCAGCAACATGAACGAACACCCTCGCAAACCCACAGAAACGGCCAAACTGAACTGCCAGACGGGGGCTGTTGCTTCACGTCACGTCGTTGTGTTCCTGTCCGTTCCGTCCACAGTTGGCACAAAACGGAACAACGGGCCACGCGAGAGGCGCACAACGAAATCCACAAGTCCACTGGAACGTCAGCAGTAATGGAAAGCAAACAGTCCGTAGCGGAGGGGCCGGGTGGGGCGGTGAATGACGGAAAATTAAAACCAATGTCTCGAATAAATCATAAACACACTCTAATTAATCAGCCGGCAAAACAGGAGCCGTAGCAGCACCACTCGAGCCGTAAGCTCGAGAGGATATCCACTCCCCGTCGTGGTCTCTAACGTCGATCGTTCTCGGTTGCCGGTGATCCGAGCGTTCCAGTTTGTTTTTATTTTCCTCCGAAACGGGGATTCTCGTTCAGAGAGAAAGAGAGATTCCGATAAGCCAAAGAGGCGAGACGGTGAAAGGGAAGAAGATGAGGAGGTGCGACCAGACGTGGAGCGCTAATTTAATTCCAGGCGCCAATCCGCGAATCTGGTGGCCGCCTCCTTGCTCGCTTGCTCCAAGAGAACCAGAGGATTCGCCTCCAGATTGGTCTCATTAATTACTTCTCAAGCGTCGAGTCTCGGAGGCGGTGAGTGAGCGAGAACGACTGGCTCCTTGGCTGGCTGGTAAGGTTTCGTCACTTCGACGCTACTCTTAAGGCTGGCCACCCCCAGCAACAGCAGCAGCACGGGTGCCGTGGTCTCCTTAATGCTCGTGTGGATTTATGAAGATTAAACAGAGGAAAAGCCAGCAAGTGGCGCACGATAAGGTAGCCGGAGAGAGCCTTCGATGGAAACAGCGCAAGGGAAGTGGGGATGGTGGGTTGGTCTGTTGGAGTGACAGGAATTGACAGCTGCTTTGCATGGAAACCGACCACTGGAGGGAGAAGGAGCTGCTGGTCATTTCGTCCGCTGCCTGTCTGGACAATATTTGCGCAACGGAATGTAAACGCTGAGAGAGAAGAGTATGGTGACGGAGCTGGGAGAGGTGTGAGTGATTTATTTGCAATCCGAACTCCTCCTTCCCCCCGTCCGGGTAGCTAATCAACCGGAGCACACTGGTCCGGCTGCCAAGTCCGGCTTGCTAATGTGGTGAACGGTCCTGGAACTTTGCTTCTGCTGCTTACGAAGGAAGGAGAAAGGACATTACTGGCTGTTTAGTTTTCTTGATGCAATTTGGAAAATTGAGAGAAATATGATTAAAACGCTGAAGTCGCAACTTTATCTTTCGCGAAAAAAAAACCCGTGATTACGTCACAACCGTCCAAAAAGACATTTTTTCTTCCTATCACTACAGCAGGCCATGACAAGATGGAATACTGCTTTTGATTGACTTCCCGGTACACCGTGGAGGAAAAAAAAAGCGTAACCACGATGAGCATAATGTTCCAATGGTTCAATGATATGATTTACTGATTGCTGAACCGATTACGCCCATTAAGTAATGATACGGATTGCCGGGGAAATACCTCATTCCATCAAACAACAACAGCGGCATTGATGGCTGCAGCTGATGTCGAACGCGAGCCAACATGAAACGCAACTGTAGCGCTCCATTTTGTAAATGAGCGAAACATGCAGCACGAAATGAAGAAGGAAAACCAAGAAACTCGTACCAGTAACAACCCTCAATAGGAAGGAACACCATGAAACACCGAGAGCGGCACGTGACGGCAGACGAGCGATTGACATTCGATTGAATTGAAAAATGGAAACCCAATACCGGCGGAACCCACTCTCTCCTGTTCCTGCTGGGCCAGTTCGATGCTTTTCCACTTAATCCACTCAGCGCAGTTCATCGGAATCCATTCGAAATGAGCCAAACTGTCAAAAGGATCAGGGTTTCCCGGGCCCGGGCACCGAACTGGGGGAAAGGAAAAAAGGCAAAACAGAAAAGGGAAAAAGACAAAAGAGATCAGCCCGTTGCACTCAAACACAAACAAAACAGAACAGAGAACAGAAAATGTGAACAAAAAAAAAATAGAACGATCGGAAAGGTGAATAAATGGCGGGTAAAAGAAGAGAACAAAATGGTCAAATACTGCGCTGCCATACTACCAATCAGGCAGCAGCACAATCGGTCAATCATGTCCACCACTCAGACACTCATCATTTAGTGAAACAATTGAAACATTCCCCAAGGCTGCTGCTGCTGCTGCTACCTACTACAACTCCTATAGTGTCCGAGCAAACGCAATCGGATCGGATCGGGTTCGGTTAATTGGTGGCAGGCGCTGTCGCAATCGCCGGGAATCCGGGTTAATTGAAGCCGATGGAATTTTTATTGGTTCTCGCTTGATGTTGTTCCACAACCGGCACACTGGCCGGCATCACTGTTTATTGTTTCGAATTTGACGGACATTGGTAAAGCGGCGGAAATTTAATTAACTGCAACGCGTGCTCAACGATGGGGTAATGGATTTGTTTTTTAAAGATCAATCCAATGCACCGATAACGATGCACCTTGCACACGAAAGGCCTTGCGAGGATTCAATTCCGTTCCGCTACGTTTTAAATTATGAATTTAAAAAGCCCCAAAAAAGGAACCCGGAAAGCTAACAGCCTCAAAAACTGAGTTCCGCTCAGAAGGCAATTGCTTATTTATGATCGACGGCCACACCACGGTCCATCGAAATGCCGGAAGCGTGGTCGCATGACATTCGATTTATTTGATATTTCGTGGCTAAGGGAAACGCCAATATGCCATCTGGCCAACCGTGGATAGCGTGCCAGCGTGGCAGGATATGATGACCGTGGTTCTGCCACGGTTTCAAATAATGTTCCGGTTCCAGCACCCTTCATCGCCCAACCAACGAACACCATCAATTCCGTTTTACCCGAGAGCCTGCCTAGAAACACCAAACATGGCCGCTGGCCTTTTCCTTTTGGTATCACTTTTCGGTCGGGGCGTGTTTCCGATTTTCCGAAACGTTTTCAAGGCGCCCGCCGTTCGTTGTTTTGCTCTCCGTTTATTTGATTAAGGAAAGTGACCGCGCGAACCACCACCAATCGCAGGGGCCTCGTGGACCCTTGCCTTGTTGCGCCTGCTGGTGGGAACGGGAAGAGTGGTGGAGGTTGAAATAAAAATAAAATTTGATTTAACGTTTGATTATTTGATGGATGGCGTGTTAGCGCCCGCGGGGGCACAAATGGACGAGAAACAATCACCGGATCTGTCCGAAAATCCACTTACGCGTAAGGTTTTCAAGTAGTTTCACCACCTCCCAGGGTCAGGCCATGGCGATAATCGGATTCCGGGTTTCGGGCCATTTCCTCTCCCTCGATTTTCCACCCGGCCCGACGAGGAGGAGTAAATGTATCATTCAGACGACCGAACGAAATCGATAGAAGTCGATCAACGGGAAACTCCCTCGAATGGCCTACCCGCGTTTTGTCGATCCTTCTATCAATGTTTGACGCCATTTAGAGCCCTCGCCGGGGGTTGTAAAGTGTGATAATGCCGCTGATGGCGTCATATCAAACGCCTGGATACGCTAATTGTAGCCATTAACAACCACCACCGCGGGTAATTGATTAATGTTTCGAGTCAGAACATCAAACGTTTTGCGACGCACGAAAATCCACTTCCCAAAATGCATGCTTGTAACACCACGAGGCGTGTAGCACGAATGAAATGAACCGTAAATTGTCAGTCTTCCTTAGTGATGTAAGCTTAAATTTTGAAACAAAAAGAAAACATTTGATAACAACTATAATCGTAGAGGAATAGCTTATAGAGCGATAGAACTACATAACGCTACATACATTTAAAGTTACGCAAGCAATATTCAACGAATGGTGCACACTTTTATACATCTTTAAACATAACTCCTAGTATCGTCTCTGCGTCTGAAACTTGGAGACGCATGGTAACCTTCTCCTTGTAATCCAATTCTCAACAGACAGATTCTAAATTGCTTTCTTCGCTGCGATACCTCTCCAAGCGTCGAAAGCGATACACTTTAAAGCGATTCCTCACGATGAACTCCTTCAATTATGCCATTCAAATTACTTAAAACAAACCGAAACCGAAATCAATTCCATCGTAGCAACGTAGTGATCCTAAGGTAGAGAGCAAAACGGCACAATTAATTAAGAAAGTAGAGCAGGGGCGCACAATAGAAGTTTTATAAGTAGAACAGTAGGCGATAAGCACGATGCAATATTAGTGATAAGAGCTAAGCGGGAAGGAGATAGTCTGCGATCATCTTGACAGCAACGAATGTCTTCAGAAGAATAGCAATATTTTTTCATTTATGGAAGGAGCAGGAGAAGCAATTTTTCGACAGAAATAAGCAATAACGCACCATCGCACCGCACGGATGCGGACCGGACCGGAGAGCTTGTTGGTTGTTCGCGAACGTTTGAAGTTCCAGAAACTAGGAGCGAAACCGAAGAAAAATGGACAGAAAGCAATCTAAACACGCAGGTCACTAGCGACTCATCTTCAGGTGCAACGCTTCCGAGACAAACTGAGCAAACATAATAACGTTGGGTGTTTCTCTAGTGGCAGAAGGACTAAGAAATCCTATTTTGTGAAAGCGATTGTTATGATAGTTTGACATCATTCATCTCGCTTGTCAATTGTGCATCTGGTTTTCCACCAGAAACCCCCGCCAAACGTCCTCATAAACGGTTGAGCATAAAATCGCATCCCGTTTCGCGTCATTATCTAATGAATAAATCCCATAAAAATCGGTTCCTTCATCGCTACCAAGCGCTGATCGGTTTCCCATGTCCTAGAGACCTCTCACTCTCTCTCTCCTTCCTATCAACCAAGAGAGAGAGAGAGAGAGAGAGAGAAAAAAAAACATCTCGATAATTACAGCTTTATAAATATTTATCAACCAAACCCCGCGGCAGCAGATCGCGGCAAGAAGATTGCCGACTCCCTTTCCATCATCGGTTTTCCAACATGCGAAATCCATCATTTCGCCCGTAACACCGCCGCGAGCTACCGAACCAGTCAAATAAACCAATTAATTGTCTCTTTGGCTACCCCAAAAAGGGCGGCTGACTCGGAACTGGAGATTGTGGACCAAACAGAAGCGCGGAACATAAATCTATCTCACCCTCCCTCCTCCGGGGTCCAAAGAACCACGACGACCAAGACGATGACAACAATACCGACAACACGACAGCAAATTAGTGCCGTAATCAGGAGTTATAATTCATAAATTTTTCAACGACACCCGAGCGAACGAACGAGCGAACGAGCTAGAAGCTCAATTGAGGTTCAGCACCCGTCTTCTGCTCCTTGGATTCTCGTTGTTGGCGAGAAAAGGAATCGTGAGCCGCCAACGAACGGAGCGAAGGAATCATGTCAGGCAGCGATTTTGGGGCTGTTTTCCAGTAACCAAACCAGACCCCTGACAACTCCGCCACCGACCACTCCTGGCGCTCCGGGGTTCATAAAAATGGCCACCCCAAGTGCCGGAAGATGCGGCAGAAATTTTATGTTTTTATTATTAATTCGTTGCCCTTAGGAGCGTTGCCCTGTTGTTGGGAGCATGTTTTACAGCCCCCCGGCCAACAGGAGCTAGAGAAGGGACGGCTTAACATACGGATATGGAGTAGCACTCCTTGGAAACGCCGGGGCCTGGCGGTCGAATAGCATCTAGCAGGCTTGGAGTAGCTTAATTGTGTTTTGTTTTAATGAACGGAAGCTATTATCTTTCGTGCGTTCTCTGGCGTGGGGGGTTCCGGGAACTGTTCTGAAGCGGAGCACCACACATCCCCCTTGGACGCCACTTTTGTCCACTATTTGCCATGCGA
>NC_064878.1:57101048-57103548 GCF_943734665.1 Anopheles aquasalis | reverse complement strand
CTCTCTCTCTTCCTCACTCTATCTGTGCTGCTATCAGGGAATTGGTAAGGTAACGAGACCATTCTACCTCGTAAAACTCCTTGGCCACCGCGGGGCAGCGAGTGCGTTTTTTGGGGGCGAGTGAGAGTTTATCTGGAAGTTTCCTTTTCATTTGGCCACTTCCCGTTCGTCCGCTTCCACAAGAATGCCATCGTCAGCGAGCCAGGGCACGGGCTATCATTATGATTTGAGGCGTCCTTATCCCTGGGAAAGGAGCGCGGATTGATAGTGGGAATTATTAATAAAAAAAAGAAAGCTCAAAGCACAAACTCCGCACCGACAGCTTGCTTGCTTGCTTGCTAGGGCCGCAACTAGTCAACGTGGACGACGATGAGGACGAATGAACGATGTTGTTTGGATGGTTTTGCATTTTACGCAGCCCAGCGGACGGTGAAATATTAATTTTCCGTTTATTTAGCTGTCGCAACCACCACCACCTGCGGGACACAGCAGCAAGCTCGCCTCCACAGGAGCACCCTAATTACCGACAATCACACGATCTGCTTTACTACCACCATCGGCCGATGGATGGACTAGGAGCACAATGTCTGTGTTATCCTTTCTTTTTTGTGGTGGGACATTTCTATTTCATTTTAGCTTCGTACTTGAACAGTGCTCCCCCTACTGTGCTGCCAATTCATTGCTCAAATGCGTGTTTTATGAGTGGGCACCGTTTGCGGCTCAACGGGGCAGCCAGTGCTCAACAGGATTTATGTCCTCCTTTCCCTTCCACTAGCTATGCGCGGAATGACTAAAGGAGTCTCTAATCTAATGAGCAGTAACATCGCTATGCGGACGAATCGTGTTGTAGTTCTGTCAAAAGGCGCGCGCCCAATCTCTCCGCGTACTAATTTCATTGTTGAATTGTGGAAGCATAAAAATGAAGGCAGTTTCCAGTAGTGTGTACTGGGCGATACCTCCTACGCTCTCCTATCGGTACTCATTGTCAGTCCACAATCGCGGCAACCACTTGCACACACTAGCTGATGGCGGATTTCGGAAAAATCTTATCCGGATCCGGAGCAATGGCACATTGTTTTAATCTGCGATTTTAATTTCCAGACTCTTCCACTGGCATCAGGATTCCTTTCCCCTTCCTCCCGTTCTTTGGAAGACCTGTTCGCAGATGTCATTGTGTTGATGACAGCGACATCGCGGTGCGGCTGCCACCTCGAGCGGCAAGTGAAAAACCATTCATTCAACGCACGTTGATGGTGCCACTGCTGCAGCCGGGAGTTGGGATAAGTCTTCTTTGAAAGATTAATTAAAATGTTGGAAAATATGAAAATCGCTTCCTCCTTCCAGGGCTGCGCTACGACGATGACGACAGCGATGACAATGTCTGTCACAGTGCGGCGTGGAATGCGAATCAGCGAAGCGTGACGGATGCCAGAAGGAGTCGCCGTAGTGGTTCCTTCCTTAAGAATCCTTCGCTCACTCACTTGAAGATAGTAAAAATCGGGTTTGCACAAACCCCGGCACACAAGCACGGCAATTGTCCTCGAGCTGAGCACACAAATCTGATTGTCGAGAGTAATTTTCTCATTACTATCGTAGCGTAGCCCGAGGCACCATTGTCTGTGGGACAGGCACCCCACGATTCGTGCACCAGAACGAAAAACCCTTCCACTCCCGGCGGTGAAATTTCCCCGAGCTTAACAAAAAGGAAGGTCCACGTGTCGGATTGTGTTGGTGTGGAATGTGCGCCCGGAGCGGGAAAAAAGTGGACAAATCAATTGTCTTTCCAAATCCGGCGTCCGGCCAGTTGAGCGTTCATTGATTTCCGCATAACGCCGACGCATAACTCAAAATGTGCCTTGTCACATTTAAGTTCGCAGATGATTTCAACAATGCAATACACGTCAGAACGGAACTGTTGAAGGCTTGGCAACGAACTTCCATTTCAATTGCATCCTTGGTGCCTCGACGAATGGTCATCTTCGTTGAAGCGCTGCCCAAGGTTTAAAAGAAAAGAAAAAGAAATAGGCGAAGGAGAGACACAGAACCCTGAAATGGAAAGTGAATGAAATTTCCTTCCTTGTTAATTTCATGAAATTATACACCATCTTCGTGCGACCCACCCGTGCCCTGGGGGGGGGCAGGTTTGTCGCGCGAAAACAAACAGCAAAAGCAGAAGCGGGAATAAGGAATGGTCTCAAGATTGCTAGGCGCAGATTCTATCGTCACTCCGGGTGATTGGTTGAAATTAAAAGGCGGATGGGCGAAAAAACAAAAAAGGAAAAAAAAAAATACGAAAACGGGAAGGAAACAAATTCCACCGGAGTGAATCCGGTGCGACAGCGTACCAGCCTGCCTGCAACAAGCTTAATGAAGGAAGGACATTCCACTGTCCTTTTGTACAACGGCTTCCACGGCCCGCAGTCTTGGGAGAGCAGAAGAATGGCGAGACGTTTGTGTGACTTGAATTAATAGGGGAAGCATAAATCACACCCACTCTGTT
>NC_064878.1:57088548-57098548 GCF_943734665.1 Anopheles aquasalis | reverse complement strand
CCTGGCCCTAGGAAACGGCCACGAGGCCACGATTTATTACCTTTTCGATAATTCCGATTGTTCTATTATTCATCCGGGTGATTTACATCGTGCATCGTGTGGCCACTACCCGCAACGCACACACTCCCACAAACACACTCATTAAGCATGGTCCCTGGTGAGACTGGCTTTTCTTTCGGATTTCCCACCTCCAAGTCCTCGTTCCTTGGCCCCATTTGGCCCACGAGAAGAGACATCATAATTTGAGCAAATGATCGACCGGCAAAAGGGTCGTTGGGTGTTGGTGGTGGTGCTGTGGCGCTTCCTGGAAAGTGACAGCCGTGGCGAGCTTGTTTTAAATTTCGAGACGTTGCCATCTGTGCGCCGCCCCGGGGAGAGTGAAGGAGTGGTAATTATGATGTACCCCCGGCACACCTTCGGCACACTGATTGCCACTTCATTAGCGCTGTGATCTTGTGCCCTGTTTTTTTGCTTCCGGGCGAGGAATGTTTCATTTATGCACTTGCTAGTGATTTGAAAACAGCATTCTGCATGTTAACGGAAACAGCACTAATAACTATATTTACAAATGGAAACAAAAAAGGAATTGTTAGGAATTATGACATAACTGTTGTGACTGAACTGTGTTTCATAACTGAATGTTTAATTATTAAACTGAAATCGTAATTGGAGCTTCTGTACGATAAAAAATACTCTACAGCACACTCTAAACTGATGGCACATTTTTGCTTTCTTCGTTCATTAAATTATTTTTTTCATCGAGTATTATAGTTTGAGTTCCAAACTCCCAAATGTTGGTCACATTGCATGAATCTTTATCCATTTAAGTCCATCCAAAATGAGCCAAAGTATCTGCTCCAAGCCATGCCTCACAATTTGATACATTGTCGAGAGAAAGAGTGTCCAAAAACGAGCTAGTCTCTCTGCAATTATTGCAAATTTTGAAGTAAAACCAACCATCCTCCGGTACAGACACTACTTTCGAAGGCCCCGCAAACGAGGATTATACTCCAGTTTGCTCACTGCTCCGCCAGCCAACGGTGCCAGCTTCTTAATTATCTCATTTTCTACTGTCTAAATCTGAAAGCGGCAGCCTTCGAGCTCGAGCCGTGTCCGTGTCTGGCTGTGTATCAACAGAGTTAATGGTGGATTTTGCTTTTTGTGATTTCTCTAACCGGGCACAAACCGTGTTGGACGTCCAGCAGCGGTGGATAAGGTAAGGTAAGGAAGAAGGAACACTAATACCACCACCAATATGCACACGGTACTCGAGCTGAATACTTCATCAAGCAGCAGTACTTTGCACCGTCTGCAGCGGTTCCGTTACTGTTCACCGCCATCATCATCATCATCATCATCATCATCACGGGCAGGAGCATCAGCAGCATCGTGCACTTTGTAATTCCATTAAAAGAATGGACCACCACTTGTCGTCGTCGGCGTCGTCGTCGTCGGTTCCTCTCGATGGCCATTAGCACAATTTAGTGTGCATCGTGTGTAGTCACCAGGTTTTTCCAAATTTATCTAATTCTTCATCCCCGGTACCTCAAAATCAACCCAAAAGCCGGTGTGCGCCGTCCGGAGGAAGGGCGATGGGTTGCTTAAAATAAAATGCTCACTCCCCCATCACCCACGTACACATATCTAGCCCGAATTCCATCGACTCCAGGGCACGCCAGGGCGGCCAATGCCAGCAAAATGACAGCAAGTTTTTCCGGGGCACAGGAAATTAGATGACGTTTGTATAAATTTACATACTTAATTTTAATTGACTAAACGGTGAAGCGTTGTAACGTGAAAGCATCGGTGGACGTGATCGGTGGACGGAGGTGGTGCTTATGTTTTTGGCCTCCGAAATTGCTCACCGAAAGCGAACCCTCATGTTGCTGCACGAGCAGCAGCAGCAGCAGCTCACGTCGTTGACATTGCGGTCAACATGGTTTTCCGGCAGATACCACCGGGGAAGGTAGGTCTGACTCCTCCTGCTCTTCCATCCCCTTCTCCATTGACTGGACGTGACAGAAATAATTTACGATGGACACGCTAATGCAAACAACACGATAAGCGCCGAGCCCGGGCTGTGCTCGCTGTTCTGCATCTCCAGTTTGTGAAAATCTGCTCGTACACCTCCTTCCCGTGGCCTCATTGTGTGTTTTGCGATGGTTTCGTGCTACACGGGCACTTTGGTGTCATTGGCTAACATCCCAATTGTGACAGTTTGTTGCTCTAAATACAGATAAAGCAAAGGGATAGAATTAATTGAAGGTTCCCTTTCGTATCTACCGAGTTCAATTGTTGCGTAGCTTGTGTATTCATCCCATCGGTAGCGATGGCTGTAAACAAGCCTCATATCATTATATCAACGTCACTCTCTCCTACACACAAGCACACTCATACGTATCATCTCTTCATCTGGTTCTGGTGGCGATGATGAACATATCGTGTTTATCGTAAAAACACGATACAATCAGCACTCCACACAATCCATCGTCACCGTTCGGAGTCCTTTAATCCGAAACAATATGTCCAGGCAAAGCTGCTAGCACACCACACCACACCACCCTTTGCCGGGCAAGATCTTGTAAAACGAAAGCACTGTAGGCACTCAATTGATGTCCCGGGCCGGGGACGACATACGACACCTCCACCGAGAACCGGTCGATTGCTTCGCTCAACAAGCTGCCCCAGATGCCTTGACCTGCTGGTGCTACTGGTGCTGCCTGCCAAATCGAAGACGATACCGGACCGTTCTACATATTCATAGTAGATTGTCCGTAGAAACCGCATGACCACTTGCGCTCGATGCATCTCCGGCTTGCACCCGGAGCGGTCGCATAACATTATCGACCACGACGACGACGACGTACCAGACGCAATCTTCTGAAGACCAATTCGCCTCCAAGAGAGAGAGAAAGCACCTAAACATAACGATACACCGATCTGATTGAATATGTGCATCGATAAGCAGCTGCTAACCGAAACCATTTCTTGTATAAATTTTCAATTTCTTCCTCATCCCGGCGTTGACGCCCGATCCTCCTCGATTCTGCCGGTCGGTGCAGGTCAACAGACGACAAACGGACGAAGGACGTTGCGTTTTCTTAGCCTCCGGTGTCTGGCCTGTCCGGTAGCTGGCATGCTGAAGGTGAAGCTGTACGCTTCAACGCCCACTGTGAATGCCCTGCCATCGGTGCTAAAGCTGGCCCCGAGGAACTGAAAGGGCAGAGAGCACGTAAACTATTGTTGTGGTTTGCAAGAAGTTGTCCAAGAAGATGAGTTTAGTATAAAATTTCGTGGAATTTAAATCGGTTTCCCACGATTTACATACCACTTGAGTGTTACTAATTGTTGGAAAATTGTTAGAAAATCTCGAAGGAACGCAGCTTACCATCCTTGGCTCCTGTACAGTTACCATCCTTGGCTCCTGGAGACGTTGTGTAACATTCACACAACCCATCAACTCCAGACTTGTAAGCTGTGTGTTGTGTAATCTCTTAGAAATGTAATAAAAAAACACTTTACGGAAATTATGTTCCACATCGCACAACCGGAAGCTCGGAGCACGGCTTCTTGCACGCCAACCGAACGTCAGCGATATGAAGACGTGCCTTGTGCCCTGTTCCTGGTGTGCCGTACCCTGGTCGTAGCAGCGAACGGAAAGCGGTAGCCATTGTGCTTAATTAAAACGCTAAGCAACGATGTCCTTATCATGTCATAATCATTATCAAAGAAAAGCTACGATCCAGGACCATCTTCCGTTGGCCCGTGGGTGTCGCCTGCCAGTGCCGTTATGCGTCCGCTCGATGAGCGCATGCACTCCGCCAAGGAAGGAAGCGCTCCGTCATGGTGCCGGATTGGATACTTGGCTGAAGCTTGTAAACTACAGATTCCGGGCTCCGGCTAAGAAAGACATCCTTTCTGGCCCGAACGGTGGTGGGAATTGTGGTGTTCGAGCACACTTTTTGCTTCACCACACTCCATTTTTGTCGTTCGAGTGCTCGAGGGGAGTGAGGGAGGGGGTTTCAATTGTGGGAGTTTCAGTCTCATCCTCCGGGCCTGAGTTGTGGCTGTCGTCTGTCCGGGACATGCTAACGATCACATATACACGGTCTCTTTGATAGAGACCAACAGTTGTGTGCGATCTGTGATGGCCAATCGTGGGATAATGGTAAGCTAACCACAATTTTCGGGACAGACAACCTGTAGTCGCGTGGCTCGCTAGGGCATGTGTTACTTGGATTCGGAGTTGAATCGATTCGAATCTTAATTTTATCAAAGCTATGAATAAGTTTCTCATTAACTGGAAAAGAAGGAATATTTAATATTTTTTCCCATAAATAAATGTTAAAATACTTACCTTACTCTGGTCAAAAAGGACCTTCAACTACCAAAAACATTTCCCAATGATGCTACTTCAAACACAGGTAAAACTTCACGATCTTCACGCTCCAAAAATACTGTCCCCTGCAATGAAGGGGGAACGCTTGTCCTTTCGCTGGTACACCGGAAGTTACAAGAAGCTATCACAGCAGTCCTTCCCTACCCCCTGGCCATTTCCGTCGACCATTTGAACCACACTCTCGGCAGCAGCAGCAGCAGCAACAAGGGGCGGGATCGCTGTTCATGAGAGAACTGTCACCAGACATCGTACCGAAACCTTCCGCAGTCTTCTCGCAGGAGTACGATCCCAAAGCACACACCCCCCAAACGAAGGTCCTTCGGTGGCCTGAGACAAGGACGAACAGTGGGAGGAACACAAAAAACATTCCAAGACATGAAAAAGGCCAGCCCCGACAAACTAAACGTCTTTTCGGCCCTTTTCGGCCCGTTTTGCCTGCAGCTAGAAGCCGACCGACCATCAGAAACGCCAAGGCCAAGAAACGGGGAGACAGAGTGAGTGCCGGAAATGGGAGCAACAGCCGGGATCCCGGGGACAATATTTGGGACCGTGATTGGAGGGAACGGTGGAGGCCCCCATTATGGCCGTCACCTTCGCTCGAGGCTCGGAGGCTGTACTACATTTTCGGAAGGTATTTATCCATTCAAGCCCTTATTTACACACATACACGTAGACAGACACACACATACGTGTTTGGAAGCGTTTTGTTTTCTGCACCTCGTTCCTGATTGCTGCTTCCGTTTTCGGGCGGGGGGTCATCGGGTGGAGAATACGCGGAACCGAAGAGACGACGAATGGCGATGAAGTGGTGACGATAATCGCTTCCAGTCCACTCACCGGGATGGACGGTAACCGGTGTCCTGCCTCGTACGAGACGTTTAGTGTCAACCAAAGCGGGTGTGCGGGTCTTGTTTCGGCTTCCATCAGATGCTGTACTCTGGATGCTTAACCCAAGGCGACACATGGCAAGGCGTAAAGGAGATGCTGGATGGGTGGATGTGTGGAGGGTAATTTTCATTAAAGAAATACATCATGTTCTGGGAATTCTTGACGATTGCAAACGAGTGTTGATGGCTTGCTGATTTAATTTACTTTCATTGCAATGGACAAAAGAGTTGTATCCTTTGTCTGGAGGATGTTATCTCAACTTTAATGCAGGTTTATCCAAGTAGCTTTACAAAGTTGTATTGCTTCAAAAGATCAAGGTTAAAATCGTTGTTAGACCTTGTCCACATTTATCTAAACTCAATCAACCAATCCTCGCATGAAACATGCATTGTATCATCGCCTTTTTGGCGGAACCGACACCATGTGTTTGGTTAACTAGTTTAAATGAAGTTCTCGTGTTTGCATTAGATAGCGACACACCAACCGGAGCGAAGCGTTCCTATTGCCTCTTCAGTAACTTGCAATTCATTAAAACTGCTGCTACTGCTGCGTATTCTGTAACAGCTGACCAAAACCTGAACGCTCTTCGGACCTCTCTAAGCGGATGTGCAAAAGTTTGCTAAGCTCTTAATAGTTTAAATGAATTACTAGCTGTTGGAGCATTTTTCCTGTTCGACGATTCCCATTCCCACCCCGCCCTAGCTGGACATTTGCTCAAACATGGATGGCCAGCACTACGCTCGATCGAAACCGACAGGTGCGAGCGATGGAACAACGAGACAGGAACGGACAGAAAGAAAGAGAGCGAGCGAGCACACACCACACTCCGTTCCTGGTGTTCATCGTTGGCATTCACCTTCACTCGACACATTGTTCTGTTACCCGACCAGACCACCTACTCCCACTTCCCAAAAAAGAGTTGCATTTGGACAGGGAGTTCCCCAAAGTCCAATTGAAAATTGCTGTTGAAACTTTCCATCGCACAAGTACAGCCACAAACGCACACCAGTTGCAAATCGTCGTCACTTGCTTTTGGAGAAGGGTAACTTCTGTCTACCAGAAACCCTGGTTTCGTTCCGGGAGCTAGAAACATTCCAGTTGGTTCTACTGCTTAATGCGATGCGTTCCCTGTGAGATAGTCACTGGCAATCAATGCTGCGTCGAGAATACAGACAGACACAGAGAGAGAGAGAGAGAGTTTCGAAATTGTTTGTGGCTGCTCTTGAGAATATTTTTGGGAAATTTTATGATCGAAATGACTCCACTGCCTAATACATTGCACCGCATAAAACGATAACAAACCTTCGTCTGCTCACCACACGAACACTCACCACACATTTCTTGCATTCCTGGCTTCGGATGCAGATGCTGCAGTGCCGAGAAGGGCTCTTGTAAGGAGCCGGTAATTGGCCTGTTCCTTCCGACACTCAATGGCTTCAAAAATTTATTATTTGCGCATCTTTGAGTGATGTCCTGTCTGATGTGCCTGAAGTGCTTCGCTCGCTGCTGCAGCATAACGGCCGCATTCGACTGCTTGCTAACCACGCTTCAAGTCCGTGTCTAGTGGAGTGGAGAGCCGGCAGCACTGGCAGGGTGTCCGGACTTCCCGCAAACCGTAATTCACCGAATGCAGCAAAGATCCGATGCTGCATTCAACTAATTACTTCCATAGTCACCCTCGATTGCTGCAATTCCTTCCTTCCTTCCTTCCTTCCTGGCTTTCTGAGTGGCAACATTGCAACATCGCGATTTCCGTCCTCTGCGCCGGCCACTGCGGCAGCAACATCCTGCTGGCATGTCCTAAAAGCCCGCCACGGACGACGCAAAACCGTCGCAACCGTTGATTGTTTGTGGTTCGCTTTTCCGAGTGGCTTTCACAATGGCCCCACAATGGATCTCCGCATTCGAGTTGCAAGATACCAAAGTATGAGCGAAGATTGACAGGTTCAGGATAGTGGACAGGTTTTTGGTGGGGGGGATAAGCGGTCGCTCGATGTCCAAAGTGTCCCTTTTCCTCTCACGGAACCCCCGGGGGTGGAAAGGTAATCCATGAATTATTCCTGCTATAAATTTGCCATCCAGCACGGTACTCGGTGTTGCCAACGGTGTTGCCAACGTTCTCCGTACCGATGGACACACGAGAGAATGTTACGAATTTGGTTTGCATTTCGTGGCACACCAGCACAAGACACGCCGTACGCCGCCCCAACCATTGTTGATTGTTTAATTGAGGCAATTAATTAATTTTAAGCACAAATGCTTGTCGTGGAACCAATGATGATGCCAGAAAGGAGAAGGGGTGAGGTATGAAATGCAGGTGTCCTGTCTCTTTTGACTGGTTTGAGTTTTGTCGAATAGCAATTCTGCTACATTGAGTCAATCAAGTCATTCAGCTCTTAAATCTGTAACCAACAAAGTGACATTCTCTGAAACAATGGAAGGGCTCATTGCATAAACGTCTAGACGAGTTCAATTTGATTTGGCGGGGCATCGAATGAGCAATCCAAGCGGTTGCGGTTGCGGATCGATGTGATAAACGACTTTAATTACCATCGACTGCAATCGAGAGTTGCTCAAGATTAGTCTGTAAACCAAAATGGTTCTGGCTAGTTCTGCAGCATAGCTACTGTAAATGTACAACTCGATTGCCCCTTTAACGTCTCCATCTGCAGCACCTTAAAGAAGAAATTGAACTGCCAAGTGGCACCGGATGCATGGTTGTCCTTTGTGATAGGCAACAAAATGACGAACACAGCTCTATGCTACACACGAAATGCAAAATTCAATTGTTTCTTTGAAGCCATGATACTCCTCCGATTCGCAATGTAACGCAATACCCACCCGCTAGAGCAGCAGCAACTAAACTCGGTTCTCGTTTGTGATGAAATGCAAATGCAACAGCCGCAAGGTGCACACAACGCACGACGACCACCACCACCACCACCACCACTATCCACCCCGATGGATTGGAGTGCAACAATTTGCGGTCGACATTGACAGCTCCACAGCTGCAGTGCAGTGTGTGCGTGGACGCGGACGCCCGTCTGGTTTCTAGGAATGCTGGTGTGACGGTGGCGGTCTGTCAGTTAAACACATTCGCTGGCTTCGAACCAAGCACCCGGGAGCCACCTAATGAGTAGCGGGTCCCTTTTTGGCGGAAGCATCGCATTCGCGTGGTAGTTGAGTTGCGTAAAACCGCAAATTGTAAATTGAAAATATGGTTACTTCCCGAGCACCGAGGGAGCATTCTCGTGGTCGATTTTGCTTGCGTCATTCGATCTGTTGAGCTTCAGTTGTGGGGCCACCCCGGTGAGATTGTCGTGGTGAGTATCCGCGAGAGAACCAACCGGTCTGATGGACCACTGCTGCTACCGATGATGTGATGTGGTGTCAGCAGCAGCAGCAGTGGAGTGCGTACAGCATCAAAGGACGAACCGAGTCCGGCCAATTGGAACCTACGAAGTGGAGTGGATAGTCGGCTTCATCAACAACCGCGCTTCAAACATTCACCTGACCGACACCGACACCGTTTGTGCAGCTGATGAACCTCTACGGACGATTAGTTGCAGTTGGCAGTTGGTAGATGGTTTAGGTAAGATCACGGAAACCACAGAAGCCTCAGTCAGGCCTCAGCACCATTGCACTGTACTGTAATCACACCTATTTGTGGGCCGGTTCATGACTAATGCTTCTAAATATGGTATCAGTATCACGATTAAAAGCCTCAGTTATGGACGCGAATACAAACTGCTACGCCTTAAATGGTTATTTCCTAAATCAATAGACAAATTCATATTTTATCCACCTTTTTTCAGGCTCTTCTGCAATCGTTTGTAGCCGTTTAGAAGTCGTTTAAAAGTCGACTCGACCGTTGGTGGAGGTAATTCGGCCGGAAAATTCAGTCACAAAACACAAACCTAGCGAATGTGCCACCAGCATGCAACAGAGAGTGAGAGAGAGTGACCAAAAATAGTAGGAAAGAAAGGGCAAAAAAATTGCGACTCCAACGAAACCGAACAACGCGCCCCAAATGGAGACGCATGGTGCGTAAATGGAGGCGCATGGTGCCTGATTTTTTTTTCAGTCCCAAAAATCGCTTTGAATGCTCCCCAGACTACCGAAAACGATTGAAAGAGAGAGCTCACTGCTCGAGCGTGTATGTGTGCGGCTACGAATCCGGTCCGATCTGCTCTAATTCGCCACTGAACTGTGACTGATTGGATTGGATTGGATTGTGAATGTGTCTGTGTGGCTGTCTGGTGGTGGGTTCTGGGTGGTGATGGTGGCCCGCATACCCTAATACGCCAATCCATTCACTGCGGAACACCCAAACACGGGCACACAAACGGACGGACGGACGCACAGTTGGCGCGATGTTGGTTTGAATGTTGCAGAATCGGATCGGGGCGCGAGTTTCGGATTTGCGGAATGAATGCCTCCACAGACACTGTTCCGGAATTCCAGGGAACATGAAGAGAGAAAGAGAGAGAGCACAACGGCGAGGAGGACAAATGTACGCAATGGTACAGCAGCAGCACCAGCAACCGTTTGCCGGTTCCAAAAGCCCAGAAAGACTAATACCGCACCAGTGGATGATGAAATTAAACCTTAACGGCCCCCGGCCGGCCGGTGTGGCCAATGCAGTGGCGGTGCTTCGATGCGCTTTTAAGGATAGTAGCTCCAGAGAGAGAGAGAGAGAGAGAGAGAGAGAGA
>NC_064878.1:57068548-57078548 GCF_943734665.1 Anopheles aquasalis | reverse complement strand
TCACGAAGTAACACTCAAACACGTCAGGATGTATAAAGATGAATTTTATGCAAAGTAAGTGGTGACGGTGATGGCAGCTGTGGTGGTGGTGGTGGTGGTGGTCCTGGCATGCTGGTCCTTTGCCGGTCACGCCGTTTCCTGTTCGTCCACCGAGGAGAAGCAAAAACCGAAAAGGAAGGTACACCGGAATCGTCGCCGCCAGCCCTCGAGGATGTGCAAAGGGCCAAGTGTGCAAACGTTGCAGTTGTCACAGTGTCCCACCCGTCCCAGTGGCCGTCCTTCGTCTTGCGGTACCGGTGGAACAATCAGCTTGAAGCCCCTTAAGTGAAAGAGGAACGTACGTGTCTGGCATGGCCGCTGTGCGCGTCCTTGCGTCTCGTGCAAGATGCGACGACCAAAAAGGATGGATGCATTTCCGGGCGATGTGCATTCGGGTTGCACTCCTCGCACACTGCTACGGCACTCTCCCGTATCACTTCGCCATCTCCCTGGAGGGTGAACACGTTCTGCATAAAACGCTTTGTCACATAAACAGACACACATCCCGGCGTCGAGCCATCGCGCCAGGGACGGGGTTTTGAAGAAGCAAAACCCCTCATGTCTGGCGGCAAACGACGGACGGAAGCACCCGAGATGAGGGTAACTATAAAGTGCCTCCAGGCAACAGCACACTCTCGAGTGCGCCACGGGTGTCACGAGGCAATGCCTTCCTCCTTTTTTTCTTTCTGCAACCGTGCTTCTTAGCCCCCCCCCCCCCCCCCCCCCCGAAAAGAATTACGGCGTGAGAGCGAGAGAATGTGCCATCATTTATTACGATAAAAAGTGAAAATACATCAAAAGAAATCATTCTCGCCTCGCCATTCTTTCGCACCAATCCTAGGTTTGCACCGGTTGCACCGGTCTTCTGGAGACGTACAGGATACTTGTTCTTGCCGTGGTGCTGCAAGGCATGGTAGAGAACCGAGTGCATCGTCGCGTTCATCTTCACCATTTCCGTCTTTTCTTCCGAACGGTATTTAAGAAATCTTCAAATAAATTACAGAACATCCTGCCCCGTCTCGCGAAGTAATTCTTCGATGCATCGTTCCACCATCTTGAGCGGCAGGAAGTGCCTGATAGACTCGTAATGTGTATTTTTCAATAAAGTTTAAACACCATTGTCGGGAGCGCTTTCTATAATCAACTCTAATAACCTCTAGGAACTGGCCCCATCAGCAGTACAAGTACAGCAGCCATCATCACAATCCCGTCCTCGTCTTGTGGTACAGTCTGCAGCTCCAGCGTGCCCTCACCCAATTCCTTCCTCTCGTCCTTCGAGAAAACAAATTTAGAAACACTTTCAACACACAAATTGATCCTTTGCTAACGTTCCAAATCGTTGGGACGTTAAAATTTTACGACATGCCTCACCGCCGGTACTGCGGATACCGTCAGGATCCAGCGCATCTTTTAAGCTACTCCGGAGCACCGCAGCAGCACCATAGCCGGGTTGCTTGGATGAAGAAATTCCCGAAAGCAAATGGCGATGCCTGGTTAGTGGTTTGGTGAATGGCAACGGCGAGAAAGGTTGGCATCACATCAGGAGGCAAAGAGGACATGAAGACGACGACGACGAACAGCTCCAGGGAAGTGCTATTCTTTGCACTCTCAGCGTCTCTCTGCGCATCTCCTCTCACCTGCTGCTTTCTTATTTGCTGCTGTCTAGGGGTAGAGGGGTATAGAAGGTGCATCAACCACGAGGGATGCTCGCTCTCTCGCTATATGTGCCGTAGATAAACTGCATTCTGCCACTCAGTCCACAGGCCACTCCACCACCGTCCGTCCACACAGCACTGCATTGTTGAATGCAGAAAAATCGTGACAAAAGTACCTGATGATTCTCCTCAGATCCTCAGGGCTGGGATACCGGTAACGCACTACGGATACCCGGTCGGTCCATTCTAACGAACGAGAGGACGACATCGACGGACGAGACACCCGGAGGAGCATTGCAGGAATGCTCCTTGGAATGGAGAACTGGAAAGAAAAAATCATCCACCTCCTCCTAGTGCTAGGACGCAGAAAAAAGGTGCTCTTCCTGAGGGAAGATGGTGCGGTTTAGGGTGCACCAGTTGTAGTCCTCTATCTCGCACGCCTCATCTCGCAGACACACTGTCGCCCCCCCCCCCCCCCCCCCCCCCCAACACACATCTCTCATCTCATCAGCACCGAAAAGGAGAGAGCGAGAGAGAGAGTCAGAGTGTGCAAGGCTGTGCTTCGTTTGCTCAAGAGGGCAATCGTTGAAACCGAAGCTCAGGCGTGTAGAAGGGAAAACGGGAGTGAGGGAACTGGTGTCTCGTCCTCCCACGAGTCTTCACAGCAGCAACAATCAGCAGCTAGCTGCCATACTAGGGATGGCTGGCCATCAGCAGCACCACCACCACCACCACCACCAACAGCGGCGGCAGCAGAATACACCTTCGCCATCGGAGAGTTGGAGAGCAAAACCTCAAAACGAACTGCATGCATATGCATCTTATTGGTGGCGACGGTGCGGAAGAAGACGGACCAGAGGGGTGGGTGGAAGGTTGAATAACACTTATGTTGCCACTGTGCGCCACCACGCCACACTGCTCATCAGGCGCATCGCATCCCGGATCCCGTCGGTGCGAATCATCCATTTGCCTTCAACTCGGTCTGGGCGGAACAGAGAAGGAGACAGAGGGAAACGTGCACACATACACCACCGCATAGCACACTACATTTATTGCCTCTTCTGATCTTTGTTCGCTACTCCACACCATACGCTGCGTCGCAGAGCATACGAAGCTCGCTCGGTCGACGAACGACGAGCTGACGAACCGCCACGGTGAGGAGATGTCCTTGCTGCCGTCTAGCACACCACCATCGGCATCGTCATCATCAGAAGCAGCAGCAGCAGCAGCAGCAGCAAGTCAGAATTAATAGGCAACGACGTCGTCTCGTTACCAATTCGAGTCGATTGACGCATGGTGGCATCGCCATTGCCATCGCCGTGAAGCCAGTTGGTCATCGGTCCCGGTGCCGGCATCTCGACGAATCGAAAGTGGATTTAAATGAAGTGGCCTCCCCCCCCCCCCCCCCCCCCTTTGCCACGCCAGGAGTACGCGATCAAACCCCCGGACGATGGGCGAGCACTTTTCTCGAGAGCGTTTTTCTTCGATTTTCCGCGTCATCCGCGTAGGCCTTTTGTTTGATTTGACGCGCTGGCGTACGCGGTACCGAGGCGGATGATCATCATCCTGCTGTGCGTGAAAAGGGTCCGTCGGACGGTCGGATGTGTGGCCAAATTGGTGATGAAGTTGATGGTGGTGGGCGGTGTCGGGACATTTGGGGCGTAATCAAGGAAAATGTTTGCTTTCGCGATGCGCCCCCGACTGGTGGGGAGTACGCATGAGAATTGGTCATGAGGGATGTGCACGTTGGTGTCCGTTAGAATGCAAATCGTGATTCCATTTGTCTGCCTGTCTGTCTGGCATATTTTCATATTTTTTTTTTTTGAAACACTTTTTCACTTCCAGATACTGGTATGATGCTCAGTTGAATGCCATTCATGTACATCGGGGAAATTGTCGCGATAAATAAACCTTACACCTTGATTAGACAGTGTTGAAAAGCCCAAGTAGCCCAAGTAGCTTAAGGAAAAGATATAGAATTAGAGCTGTCAAATAGTTGGTTCTATTTTGGGGAGTATTCATTGAAAACTTCATCCATGGCATTAAATTTATTGTTTATTGTATTTTATGGTCTTTATTTACCACTTTTTTGATATTTAGGAATTTTTTTAAGTTGAAACAGTGATCACACTATGGTGGATCAATGATCAAACCGGGTTCATCGCTTAAGTCTTTTGATTTGGATCGAAACCGATGCCCATCGTAGCTGCATGATGGGTGATCGAAACTACGCAAATCAGTATTCTTTTCAAAGATTACAAGTTTATCCAAGTAGCCTCGTTGACTTTTGTTGTATTTCCCATTTATCGATTTTTGGTAGATTTTTGAAGTTGAAAAACTGATGCTTTGTACGATTTTGCTTACAAAAACGACTTTTAAATAATTGTTTAAAAAAAGTTTCAACAATTTTTATGACCGTTGCCTCTATTCTAAGATATTCCAAATGAACTTCCAGTGAAGCATCGCCAATTGCCAGCACCTTTTCGATGAAACAAACTACAAAAGCGTGCATGGTCGACCACAACCGATTCCTCTACACGAACTTCAAAGAACTGTCAACAGCCCCTGGGGGAATGTAGCAGATAGTCACGTTTACCACGTTGCGATGCTGCGATGGTCGCGAGTTGAACAATAAAGAAAAAAAACGGGAAAAGTAGAACCACCAAACCCAAATCTGCATTTAACCATTTCCATTCTCTGCTGCAGAACTGTCCTGTGGAAATGCTCACGAATGGAGCGAGCACTGGTTCCAACCGCCATCAGCACAAATCCGTTAAGCGCAGCATAATACATTTAATAGCACATTCAGCGCAACCAGAGAGAGAGAGAGAGAGAGAGAGAGAGAGAGAAAAGCAGAGAGTACAGAAGTTTATTGAATGTGCCAGTGGAAGGGCCCATTACCCGTGGCCGCGGACTCATTTCGGGCTCGTTAGTTAATTGTTTGCTGCGGTGTTGTCAATGGGCTCACGGAAAATCCGCGATTGGTGCAAGGATTGGAGGCGAATGGAATGGAGGATGATGCTGCTGGGACTCGTATGCTCGATGTCGTTGATGGAGGGTTTTTTCCTGCTTTTTTTATCTCAATTCACTGGCTATCAAAGGCTTCTAATGGTGGCTGTTGGCCAACATGAAAGGAGCTTAGAGGACATTAGCTTCTCCGTACGGCTTTCAGCCAGTGGAACCATTTAAGGCTCTCAAATCAATAATCTCTAATCACTGGTGGAAGTGGAGTTTAGATTAAACTTTTCATGATCAATATTAACCAAAGAGAGAGAGAGAGAGGGAGTCCCGTGATTGAAAGACACTTTCAGTACATCCGAAAATGCCCAGCGCATACATTTTTTAAGCAAATCTGTTTCGATGATCTATAAACGATCGAACCCTCCTTAACCTGCACACAGCATCCTCTCCCTAACATCGAGTTTACTACTCAATTTGGAGGCGATAGCGTCGTCATAACTCCGCGTAATGGTCGAATCGGACTTTGCGGACGACTTTCTAATGGTGCCCCCCACCGGACTGTTTTGGAGTCATCCGGGGGCCTCGAGGGTCCATATTGAAATTCAACAGCCACTTATCGAGTTTAATAGAGTTTCGCTGCCTTGCTGATACTCCACCTTTTTACGGCCTACCACCCGCTGGAGTGCCCCTTACCATGATGAATAGACGCCGTTCGTCATCACTCCCGATTTTTCGGCGGAAATCGATCGCCGAAGACGAAGGAAAAACACATCGCGCCTCATTTGATAGACGCACGGTACCGGGTTTTCGGAGTGTTCCCGCTTTATGGCAAACCAACGTGGAACTGAATCACCGAAAACTGGAAAACGGAACCCAGAGTTTGCTTTTCAATCTTGCCACTTACGCTCTTTTCCCTATTTCCCTACTGCGCTTTCGTTGTCCCTTTTCTTTCTTTCTTTATCACACCGCGAACACCGTTGGACGGTGCATATTACTGACCAAGGTTGCCCTCCACTCCACTCCAAGGAACGGGTCACAAAATGAAATATCTTTCGCGCGTACCACGCCAGAGATATGATATCGGTAACCGGTCGGTCCCGGGACTTTCCAGCTATCTATCTTTTGCCGTTTTATGGCGCCTCCCCGCCGGACAGGTCCGGCAAAGTGACAGAGGGTCACGCAAAAAAGACCGGAGACAGCGCAGAGCCGCCGTCAAAACGGAAAGATGATTTGCCTGATTGCTTCCTTCCCAGGATGAGGGGCGGAAGGAAAGGAAACAAACCGTCACGTCGCCACCTCGGCTCCCTCCTCTAAGGCGACATTTTTGCTGACACGAAAGACGTTTCTTCAATTATTTTGTTTCACTCCCCCCCCCCCCCCCCCCCCCGGGCACCTCTCTCAAAGTGACCGTTTCGAGTGTCAGTGGCTCCTGCGCTGCGTTTGGTCCTTTGGTTTTTATTTCCTTTTCTTTAAGGAAAAGCGAGGAAACAGACAGGCACATCTAGTATCCCCCTCGCTTGGGCCACGCACAAAGATTTATGATGACCAATTCGATACAGGTGGTGCGTGGCGATGTGTTTCTGCTGCAAAGTTTGCGTATCGATTGCCCGCACGTTCCACGACGACGACAACGAGGGGAAGAGGATCGTCCTGGCGCCATTACCCGGCTGCTTATGATTATTGAGTTTCATCAAATGACCCAACATCAGAAAAATATGTGGCCACCTTGACGCCACAGGATACAGGACACTGGCCACACTGGGGCACTGGTAGTAGACTGACCAGCAGCGGGCGTAGACCGAACACTGACAGCGACAGCTCACCGGGCAGAGGCACAGGCTGGCGCGAAGCAAAACTGCGTAAACTTTTCGCCCATTAGAGATCCACTTTCTTCCTGTTTTCCCTTCTTCTTCTGTTTTCCCTTGACTTTACCTGAATTTTTACCAGGCACCCGCACGATGATGGCCCTCCGCCAGCACCACCACATCCGGGATCGTCCATCGCAGTCGATGGCGGTCGTGGTGTCAGCTGTGGAACGGATTTCCTCTTCTGCAATCGAGAACGATAAAGTAAATAAATGTTTCAAATTCATCTCGACCGTCGCCGCCACCCGGGTGACACGTCCCAGGAGCACGCAAAACGCCAGGTCCGGATGAGGGGCCGGTAGGAATCGTTTTTCATTTTCCTTCTTCGTCAACCGCCACGTTCTGCCATTTTCGATTGGTATCGATTCGGAAAGTAAGCGAGCGAACATCCTCTTCCGTTCGAGTGAAAACGAGAGTTGTCCGGTGATAAGGGAAGGGTGAATGCGCGGTGGATTAGAAATGGCAGGAGTGTAAGTATCAGTTGGAACATTTATAAAAAGCTTTGTTACTTCAATGTTCACAAAATGGCTTCCTAGATTTGTGGACTTAATTTTCTTTTTTAATTTTTTCGCTCAAATGTTCATTTTCTTTCATAAAAAATATTTTTAACTGGATGATACTACGTTCAATTAAATAATAATCCTATTACAGTTAAATGCACAGAATGTACTCACCAAGAATACAACAATTACAAAAAAAAACAACTAACCATAACATGAGCGATATCATAATGGCCGAACGAATGGCTACTTCGATAGAAAAAATAAAACCGAATCGAAGTGTGGCACATCACCGCAACTGCACAAACGGTTACTCTGCCTTGTGCCTACTACAACCTTCTCTGCCGCACAAAAATCGAATGACAACGCCCGGAGGAAACGAAACGAAAAAAAAACAGCAAGCGACGCATAAATTTACATCACTTACTGTGACCGATCGGCGCCGATGGCCGCAAAAACACAAATATTGCCTTTCGCTGCTAATGAGATTAGCGCCTGAAGTGCAAATTTCCTCCCATTCCACCCAAAAAAAAAAAAAACACGACTACTCGGAAAACGGTGAAAACCGTCACCAAACTGCAACGAGCTGCAGATGTCTGCCGTGGCCGTCCGCGTGTTGCATCTCTCGCCACTGGATGTCCGGTAGTCGAAACCATTTCACGCCCTTTTACCATTTATGATTCCACCCACCATCCACCCACCCACAGTGGGCCGGTGTTCAGTGTCAACAAAAAGGGTGGATCGGTGAAATCGGTGGAAAAGGGGGGCAGCACATCACGAGGACATGACATCGCACCGCCAAAGATCATAAATAATCAAATCCATCATATGCCAACCAGGCATCCCATCCTGCCAACCAGGCAGCCACTGAGGGAAACGGCCACGTCCCGGACCAACACTCCCGGCCCGGTCGCAACTTCCACAGTTAATGTCACCGGCATTAGCATAATCATCGGCATCGCCCCCCCCCACGTGAGACGCAGCCCAACTGGTTTGTGGCCAAATTTGCCAGCAAATTTCACCCCAGGGATCCATCGTTCGTTCGTTCGTTCGTTCGTTCGTTTGGACCGGACCGGGCCAGGCTGGATGCATCGGGCTGTCCAGGGACCTTTGATGGATCCCCTCGTCTCCGCACACAAGGTGCTAGCGTTGCATATCACGGGCATCATCGGGCTACGGGTTGTGTAATTAAAATCCCAGCCACCGCCGCTCATTAAACTCTCATGAGGGCCATGAGCGAGCGAGGGCGATACTTGGCCTCGTGTGCTGATTGGTTGCATCTGCATTACTTATTCAATAAAAAGGTGCGATGCCTTTGCGCAAACGAAAAACACCCGGAGAAGCTCCCTGGAGTGGACACACGGTCCTGCCGCTTGGAACTCCCTGATGAGCGGTCAAAGCAGAGATCTCGGTCCGGTCAAATTATTATTCCATCAATTCGTGAACACCACACCGGGCCATCCGGGGATCAAACTGATGCGCATAAGCATAAAAGCAGTATCGCTTGATGGCTACTGCTGACTCCTCTAATGGCCAATTGTGTGGTCTGGACAAAAATATGTTATCCCACAGGAGGCTCTGAACCTGTGGCAGTAGCCTGTGGAAGGAAGTTTTTAATTTCATCCACCATCCTTGACCATCCCGGGCATCCAGGATGCTGCCCGTACATTCTCCAGAGCACCCCGAAAACGCTAAACATCGTCAATTCAATTAAAACAACTTTCATCCCTCGCCTCTGGAGTGAAGTAGTTGGGATTTGAATGGTCCAAGCCCGTGTTGCCGGGGTGTATATGGCTTTTTTCGACCTGGAACCCGCCCCCAGAGGGAGGGAGGGAATGCCTGGAATGCCGTAGCACCAGACCAGCAAAAGGTGAACGAATTAAAGCCACAAAAGCTGCAAAAATGTTCGTATTCGTAAGTGAACTTTGGGACAACTTTTGGTCGACCTTTCAACACGCCGAACCATTGCGACCGCTAGGGCAACCCAGGACAGGACAGGACAGGACGATTGGGTTCCACAATTGTGTGGCCGGTATACCGGGTGTGCGGTGTTCCCCCATCCCACCGACCACGATGATATCACGCTCTCCTCTCTCCTGTGGTATAGAAAAGCCATCCCAGAGACGCTCCCGGGGAAGATGGGACCAAAAGTTTGACAATAGAATAATTTAAACTGCTAAAAATGGTCACCATGAGAGTGTGACGGTCGGTCGGTTGGCCACCACTCCACTCCGGATGTAATCTCGGTCCACGGGGTTCGAAACGAAACGCTCGGAACCACACCGTAACATCGTAAGCGAAGCGGTCATACTAACTCCTCACCAAACGTTGGTTTGATATTTTAGTTTTCCCGATTTTCCCGATCCACACTTCTTCTTCTTCTTGGCGCACCCGTCCCGTTCTTCCCGTACCGTCCTCTACAATTATTGCTAGTATTATCATTGTTATTGCACACGGATGAGCTCGAGGTTTTTCCTCTTCCTCTCTTCCAGTTTGCGGAGGATCATGCTGTCTGAGGCAGAGTCTGATTGAATCGTAGTGGTGGTATTTGCCTTGTATTTAGCCACACCATGGTGGCACGCCAACGAGAAGGAGAAGAAGGAAACGAAGAGAGAGTGAAAGAGAGCAAAAAAAATGGAACCCAAGTTCCCGGTTTTCCACCGCACCGCGTTTTGTGCAACAACCGCACAAAGTTGGCCAAGGCGCGGGCTTCCAAACTTCCCTTTGGACTCGAATCGGATCCCTCGACACCCTCTCCCCCCCACAGCCACCACCCACTGAAGGGAATCGGTGAAAACTTTTCTAATTTAATGCCTTGTTGGAGATTTTCATGCACAAATGCGGAGGCCACAGACGGTAGCGGCAAGACAGCAGAAGCCAAACAGCGATCGGTTCCGTACTGGACCCGGACTGGACCGCACCGGAGGAAGGGCACACGACACCCGGGGACATCTCTCGCTTGAACTGATCCGACGGCTGT
>NC_064878.1:57051048-57063548 GCF_943734665.1 Anopheles aquasalis | reverse complement strand
GCTTGCTGTGACATTTATAATTTATAAAGTGCTGAGCAAATACAGACGCGCAATCGGTCCGTGGCGTAGTAGTAGTAGCAGTAGGCGAGTTGAAAAGTCGTTTGAAGCAGCCATCATGGTTTAAAGTTAGCAATCTATGCAGAGTCTTAAAGCAAGCAGAAATCCCGCTTTTCCAGACACTTTTCAATCGCAGACCGCCATGCTGAAGGCAGGGACACCGGTTGCGCACCGGGACCGAGACCATTTACAGAGCTCTATATGATATACCAGCAGCAGTAGCAGCAGCATCAGGAGAAGCATCAGGCGATCGCAACATCAGCAGCAGTAGCAGCATATCAAATCTCTTGTTCCCGAGTACTCTCCGGGATGGAAATGGAAAATTGCGGATCCGTTGTCTAGCGTTGTCGCTTGGGTTCCTGTGTCAGCTCTCTCTCTCTCTCTCTCACTCCGTCAGTGCGTCATTTCGATTCGAAACGACGGTACACGCTGGTGCGATCGTGTATCCGCATCATTCATTCACGGCATGGCGCGACAAGGAATTAGCAGCAAAACTTCAGCATTCGCCGTTCGCCTCCGCAAACGACGACGACGACGATGCGGACATCAGCCAGGGGACCACCCCTCCCCCCCCCCCCCCCCCCCCAACGGGTACTGTAGTCGCGTGGAACGGGAGCTGGAACATTTTGAAACGGTTGACATTTTTTCCATTTATTTTCTTCATTCCCTTTTCATTGCTTTCCATTGCTATCCCCGCGGAAGCTTCACTTCCGGTACCGCGGTCCTGGCGTGTGAGAGCATTGCTTTCCATCCTCGTTGGGGTTTTTCCTTTTCCATTGCTTCGCTAAAAAGGAAGCAAAACAAAGCTCGAGCCACTCGAGTGCGCGAGAGGATGGATGTGAAAGCCCACAGCCCTCTAGCACTCTCTCTGGCTGGTTCTCTCTGTTTGTGTGCGTCCGGTACAGAAACAACGGAACGGCAAGGCTATAAAATATTCATAACTCAAGCTCCCTGGACCCTGGAGCCCCACAGGTCAGGTCCTCGGGCCAAGAAATGTGTACGCATTTTTGAAAGACTTCAATTGCGGTATGCATTCAACATGGCTCGACGGGTACATCAGCGAGGGCTCGACAGAGCAAGAGAGCAACAGGAGCCGCACAACGACAAAAACAATGGCTTTGGACCAAATCATCATTTCAGGCAGTTTACTACAACCGGAGCACCAAACAGCCGGGATTTGGTCTTTGCCGCCTTTTTTGCTGCCTACCTCGCCCTTTTTCTCCTCCTCCAGTTGATGCCATGAATGTGTGGAAATCTGTTTTTGCATTTGTTTCATCATTTCGTTCTGCCCTTTTTGGGGTTTTTGGGGCCGTTTTGTGTGGGCGCTTTTGTCCTTTCAAAATTTGATTTGACAAAGTGGGAAATATGTGTTACCACCTCCTCCGCTCTTCCCCCCAGTTTTCCACTAGGGAACCATTTCCCAGCGTTTGGATGCTAAATCGGATTTTCCTCAATTTGGCCCCATGGCTTGCTCAGCATCAGCGCAGCGTGTGCAGCAAGCGAAAGGTCACTTGGATGCTGCTGCTGATGCTTACATTGTGGATTATGCGGCGTTATGCAGATGCAACAGATTGCTGCAGAATATTTGACAGGCGGACGCTTCAGAGAGAGAGAGAGAGAGAGAGAGAGAGAGAGAGAGAGAGAGAGAGAGAACGATGACATGAGTGCGCTGTTGCAATGGCCATATTTTGGGGAAATGGAGTGAAATGTATGTAATAGGGATGAGGCAGGATCTGCACAAATTCACGCACAAAATATTCAGCTAGTTGCTCGCTGTTGATGTATCGCACTGGTACGGAAAAAAGGAACTTCATTTTCATCGAACTCATTGAATTCATCGATCGCGGCGCTTTTTCCATCCCAGTCCCGATAAACCGATCAATCCAATCCAACAAAACTTCAGCCCCGGCAATCCGGTTGTTTTTTTATCGATTTGCGATAAACCAACACCTCTATCTCCTTTATCCTCATCATAGAGCTCGAGCTCACCAACCAGGGGGGGGCGGTTGAGAATTGATTTCACTGAAGCCCTACCGACGGTGCTGCTGCTCAATCATAATTTATTCCCGCACATTAATGCTGAACGCAAATGCAAATCGGCGTCATCGTGATCTGCGAAAGTGAACCCACCGGCTTTTGTATTATTATGGTTCGATCTCCGCACCCCATCCACGGCACACGGTTCGGAGAGGGTGAGTTACACAACATAATGCCAACTCATTATGATTTTTACTCGTTTGATTTATGGAGTCCACGGCCAACCGGCGTTCCCGGCGATTGTCGTTAAAAATCAATTCCGCGCATCCGCCTTGGCCCACGCGACGAACGCGTGTGCCCGTCCCTCAAGCACCCCGTGGGGGATCGATTCCTTGTGCGGTTTGCCGAGATTGTTCGGTGCCGGGGTCAGGTGTGGGGTCGGCCAAAGCACCGCATCAAATTATGATAATGTTCGCGTAATCGCGCGAGGGCTTTGAAATGCAAACCATCACCGAACGATGCAGAAAGAGGACCGAGCAGGAGGAAGAGGGGGATATTAGAATATTTTTACATGTTTTAATCCACCAACCAGGCGACTTTGGAGTGTCGAAAGGCGGACGAAGAAATACCTTTCTGCAGAAAAGGTTTCCACAAACAAATGGCCACAGCAGTTCATCTACAAAAGTCGATGAAATTGTTGCTCATCGCATTCCGCATCCTCTCCAACAACTCCGTTACGAGTTACTGGTCACACAATCCTGGCTTCGTGGTCCATCTATTGCGGAAGGATTCCATTTAATCCAACACCAACACCGTTCGGTACCGGTGCTCACAATGCTCTTTATGTTTTCCTTTTATTTCTATTTGTTTTACCTCTCCCCTTCCTCCCTCTCTCATCTCGCTAGCTCACTAAATTGATTTCAATATTTATTGCCACGAAGGAAACGAAAAGATGGTAATCAAAGGACCAGAAAAAAAACAAAAGAAATCCTCCACCACCCCCCCCCCCCCACCCCCCCGGGGGCAGCATTTCACTCTAAATCGTCCTCTTGCCGGTCCACGCCACGGGCCACGGGACGAAACAGTTAAAGGACACGGCTGAGTGGCACTAAGCAGTTGGATTATTTCGATAAAAATCATCAACTCCCCCGAGGGGCCAACCTTTTATCAGGGGGCGACGTGCGCGGAGCGACCGAACGCAGACTGTTTGCTGTTTATTTTCCACCGGAATTTTCACGGCAGCAGCAGCAGTAGGGGTAGGGCATCTTATTATTATGCAACACTCTCCCTCTCTCTCCCTCCGGCTTTCTTCAGCGGCGAGACAGTTTGTGGCACGCGGCACGCGAGCTAAAGGCATCATTAAAACCACCACCAAACCCTGCAGCACAAGCATCATCCCCATCACCGGCAGCATCCAAACTGCGTACTGCGGTCATAAAGTTGGCTTGGCCCAAAAACCGAGACGAATCAATCGGTGGCACTCGGTGCGATGCGATGCGGAGTCTGTAAATTTATTCACGAAAATCCGATCGGGACGCGGTCCGTGGCCGAGATGAGATGCCGGATTGATTGTCGATTCGATGCTCACGATGCGCGTCCCCCTCTCTCGACACTTGCAGTGTCCGTTTGTTCAACCCTTGTTCCAACCCGGTGGACCAGCTCACTGTTCGGATTCATTTACTTTGGACTAAAGGAATCCATTTCACTTTTCATTTCGATTTCAGCTCCTGCTCCTTCCCCGATCGTGCATCGTTCGTCCCGTTTGAAGTCATCGCATCAACGCCCCCGTCCACTGTCACTTTCTTATTCCCGGCTTTTTACGACGCTTTCCATTCCATTTCCATCTGCTGGGTGCGCCGCCGCTGGGTGCCGGATCGGCTATTGGCCGTTTGGACCAAACAACAAAGCGCCCGGCGATGGCGTATGGTAATATGACGCGTGTGCAACCAAGCGACCCGAGAAAGGCAAGAGAGAGAAAGACGAGAAGGAGGTTCTTCTTTTTTTAGTGCAAAAGAAATCAATCATCAATCTGCTCCGTGGATTCGATCCGACTGTCTCGGACAGTTCGCACCGAGCTGTCGTGCATCGTCGTGAGGATTGGTCTTTTGACCTCGACGCATGCCAGGGATGCCAGATTTTCACTCTTTTTTCATTTTCGCTTTTCCGGAAAACAGTCAGTCGCCATCTCAAGCGCCACCAAGCGGTGGTGCAGCTGTCGATGGTTTATTGGCCTCGAGTGCGAATGCAGTACCACCACCACCACCACTACCACTCGCCAACGGAGCACCGGGCGAAGCATTTGACAATTTCCCAGCTCTCGAGGCCGAGCTGGGTACGTTTCCTCGTCGTCAATTCCCGGTGCGTCAATATATCAATCCGGAACATCGCCATCGAGCCAACTGGGAACAGAGGAGGGAACAGAGTGCGCTACGCGTTTTACCGTAAATCGTAAATCGCTGTTGATGATGAAAGGTAGAGAGAGAGAGAAAGAGAGAGAGAGAGAGACAGAGAGAGAGAGAGAGAGAGAGAGAGAAAGAGTAGTGGTTCTTCCGCTTTTCCCCAAAAGCCAATCGGGTTTTTGACGTTTTCAAGTGAGCGATTTTCGATGTATCCTCTTGGTGTCACAGCCACTCTCGAATCAGCAGCTCCACCCGGGGGGGTGTGGAAGGGAAATGAAAAGAAGAAGACAGCGAAAAAAAACGGATTGAACATAAGGATAGCTGTGTCTTCCTTTGGAGAGTCATATTTTCTTCACCAAACCGCCATCATTCCCAGCTACCGCCCCCGTGTTCTGCACCGAAACTTTACAGCTGCAGCAGTTTCGCGCTATTCCCATACGTGCTGTTTTGCCGATTGAGCTGCTCCCGTACCCATACACACCCAGTCACTGTGGGCCGGATCGGATTTCAAGAATCGTTCCAAGCAACCAAGCAAGCAAGTGAGCGAGCGAGTGAGGTCCCTGGTCTCGTATTACTAAACCCTTTCGCTTATCCCTCTTGCCCCCCAGGCACACCCCAAAGAGCAGATGGATTTCGTCCTTGATCCACACTTCTTCGCCACTAAGCTACCACGGGCCACCGCCAAGACAACACAAACACCCACCCGTGCGTCTACGGTTGAAGTGCTTCCAACGGCCGCAACGCAAAAGGATTCACTCTTTAGAGCACCGCGAGCACAAGTAGGTATCGGGTTGAAGGTGGTGGTAAGTGGATAAAGAGTGATTAGTCGGAAGATGCCCGGAAGATACCTCCCTCCCCCCGGGCGGGGGGACAGGGCCTGGAGGTAAATGGCTTTAAGCTGTACCGCAAACACGCGCTCCTCGGTTAGCATCTTAACGTCTGATGGTCACCGATGGATGGACGATTTAATTTGTTCCCTGATAAGGTTCCAATCTGAGGATGAACGTCTTCGACCATCGGTCTAAGGTGTATTTTGGAATGAGACTCAATTGGAGTTGTTTAATAGCATTTTCAAGGGAGAGATAATAAGGACACAGTAGGCTGGAAACAGTATTTGCCAAAAGTGACAGATGAAACGTCAAACTCGACGGAAGATATTTCACTTTAAGGCGATTCTAGCGAAGGATTCAGATTAAAGAAGCACTTAAAAGCACAGCGATGTCTCTACAACACTACGCACTTGGTCTACGCCTTTATCTCCCCTCCCCCCCCTAAACAGTACTCCCGGGTGCGTGCAAGAGTCCCTTTCCAGACGGCGAAAAAAAATGGATTTCCATTCGATGCCGCTCACCGTGTCGACGTCATCACAGTCAACCGCGCGGAACCACGCTCACATTCCGGAGTCGGTCGGTAATGGTACCTCGATGGAAACGCTCGATCCATCCATCAATCCGCGTAATGGTGCAAAATTGAAAACTCACTGCGTATTCACCGGAACGCGGAAGCCGGAAGTGCAGAAAGAAAGTGCAAAAAAAACGTCTCCCTCACCGAGGAGTAGTCGACTTCAACACTGCGGTTCCGGAAATGACGCTCGTAGTCAAACGCCACTCCGATCCTACCCACAGCACAGGCAATTCACGGTTAACAGCAGCAGTTCGCCTGAGGCTACTCGCCGGTGAAGCCCGCGTAATGGAAAGATTTATTGACTTCTTCTCCTGCGTTCCGAACTGGAGTGCGGGTTTTTTTTTGCCAGGCCAGGCCAGGAGAAGGCCAGGTCCTAGTCAAGGAAGTGCGCAAAACATCGCACTTCATTCGCTTGGCCGAAGGATTGCATGAGGAATGTGCACTCCATGTGTTCTCTCAATCTCCGGCCCATAAACCTGAATCCCTGGAACCGGATCCGTGATGACCGGAAATGGCGTGCGTGCGAGAGATAAATTGTAACATTTAAACCGTGAATCACAGTGTCCGATCGGAGGGGGGTCGTAGATCGTCGTCCGATAACTGACCAACCAGCAGACAGCAGCAGCGTGTTGCATCGCGTTGCAGCAATGGAGAAGCTCCTTCGGTATGCCGCTGAGATGTGATAACGACTCTAAAAATGGACTCCACCGCGTAAGAACACCAGGAAGGGCTACAGAATACGCATTAAGCGCTTCGGCCGGACTCGACACGCACACCCGCCAGTGAGCCAGTCGCTTTAGTGCCTGGTGGCCTGCCGGAAACCGCCAAGTACCATTAATCCTTCCATTCAATATCCGCTCGACGCGAAGTGCCCGGACACGGACGACTGGATATTAATACGCCCGGGGGGTTTTCTCGGGGTTTTGAAACTTGAGCCCCCACCCTCCGGGTGAACGGAGAATCGGTCCACTCGCCGGACCAAATCCCTTTTCGCACGAAATCGAAAGCAAAATGATCTGTCCCCTTGCTCCACCACCACCACCACCACCACCACCAGCAGACGTTCAACTGGGATGGCAGCAAAATGGCGGAAGCGTGAGAACTCGGACTCCTCGGAACGGGCAACGGCGCGAGTCGATTAACGGAAGCGAACGAATTAACGGAACTGTGGATTTCAAGGCTCATTTACTGGCTAGCTGGCTGAATGGCTGGCTGGCTGGCTGGCTTCTCCCCCACAAAACGATCGTTATCCCCCCCCCCCCCCCCCTTCCGGACCGTCGCAAATGGCATTGTGATGGTTATCCGCACCATCTCCTGGGCCTGGGCTCGCGGAATTGCAAATTGATTGCCCCCCAAAGCGTCATCGCGCGAACCGCGGATCCGGACATTCCCTCGAAGTACAAGTCCTCAGTCGCGAGCGCCCGCGCGTCATAAGCATTTGACGAAACGTCGACGATTGCCCCAAGTAATCCCGAAAGTATCTTTCGCGGTTTCGTCCTTTTTTTCCCGGTTGGTAATACCCCGAGTACATCCTCGGAAAAATTTCGATTTTACAGATGATAATGAACCGCCCAGAAAGATTTGGCCCTTTTTTTGGCAGAAAAAAAACAGGCGGGAGGGACGACGGGGAGAAAACTCCATTGGACCGTGATGCGTCCGAGCGGAGCGGAGCCTAATTTACATCTCGCCTGGCTCGCCCCCTAACCGAGGAGCGCTCGTTTTCAATTCACTAATTTTCAATTACTTTAATTTGAATTTGAACAATCGCCGTCAATGAGGGGGCTGAGATGGTGTGGTGAGGTTAATACACGGCGTGCGCTCAACCAACCGACCAGTTTCGAAGAAGCCAGTCCATAAAATGGTCCCTCGGTGGTGATTTAGGTTGGTGAGAAGAATGCCTCAAGGGCTTAAAATGGCTGCAAGTGACAAGCACGACGAAGATTTAGCTGCTATTAAAAAAAACGGTAGCGAAGGTGACGGGATTGACAGACCAGCTAAAGTGGCATGCTATGATGAGCTCGAAAAAAAAACGATTGAACACGATTCAGATCTAGTAAACATTGTTTTTTAAAGTTTCTAAATGTCACAAGGCATCGAATGACGTTAATATATCCGGAAATACAGATCCAAATAACGTCACAAAATACCATCAGTTCCACTTATTGCATGTTCAGCCCGATTAAATATAAGAATCATGTCTCCCACATACTTACACCATGAATACACCGCACACTTAACGAGCAACGGGCTTACACCTGGAGGTCTTGTACCTAACATCCCAGAAGCCCCACTTTCCAGCACCACAAAACACACATTCTGCCAGATGCAAACTTCAAAACCACCGCATAATCCGCCGGCTCGCATCCAGGGTACCGGCATTATGGAATGCTGCTCGTCAGCGAATTGCGCTAATTTACCGCAACCGCCCAGGAAAGGCATGACGATGGTAAACGATGGAATCGCAAACCGGAGCCAGCATCCTTTCATGAGCTCGCTCTCGGCCCGCAGCCTATTTTACTTGATGACATTTTATGCCCGCCGGCTGTATCCTATCTGCAGTGTGCGCGACCACCACACATATTCCCAGCAGGAGCTGGAGCAGCAGCAGCAGCAACCCCCAGGCCCCAAACCAGCGCAGTTGATCCCTTAATCAATAGAAACGGAAATCCCGTTTCGATTGGTCGAGGCTTAAGCGAGATTCGCTTTCGCTTTTTTGCTCCCTGCCACCCGGAAGCGAATGAATGAGCGAATCGGTACAGGCTTGGTTCAGGGAGTTCCGGAACAGGAACCAAGGGACTATCGGTTAGCGCGGTTTGCAACGAAAGCGCTCCCCTAGGCCCAGGGCCGCCTGGGTCACAACTACTGCTGAGCTCCATTTTTATCGATCCTAATTCCATCCTTCCATGGGGTTTTTGGGGGTGGTGGGTGGCACTAGGTTCATGATAGGCGATCCCAAATCCGACGACAATCGAAAAATCTTGATTAAATTAAGATCAATAATCCAACTTCATCCCTCCGGGGGTAGCGGGGACCGGAAGACTCTCACAAAAAGGATATATCGGGAGCAAATTATTCAATTTAATAAAACTCCCACCACGGCGAGCTCTGACACAAAACGCGAACTATCATCATAATGAAGAAGAACAAAGCGCGGTGTCGTGGGTTCATGATACAGACAGACAGCAAATGGCGAGGCGACGGAAAGCGAAGCAAAGAGGGAATCCGTTTCAATCGTTTGCAAACCACGGTTGCCACTTGCCGTACACGACATGAATCCTGGAACAGATCCGACATCTTCTCCTTCTTCTTCGTCCCCTTTTTGGTTGCTTCCACTTTACTTGTCCAGCAAACCGGCGAATCGATCGATCGACGGATTGCGTACAGCAACGAGATAGCCTTCTGCATGTTGCTGCTGCTGATGCTGCTTTATCACACCGACTGCCTTCTAACGGACCAAAAGGATGGCTTCTTACGGCCCGCGACACGCCAGCGCAAAGATTCGATTTCAATTCCGCACGTTCCGCGCGCTAAACTCTTTCCAAACCGGGCGAAAGAGAAGGGAAAGGGGAATGGCGATGGTGGCGTGTTGATGGCGGTATTTTATCGGCTTGGGAATTTATGTTTCGTAAATAAATTTATGATAATTATCATTATCATCTTCACCCCCGGGCCCAAGGCTGCGCACAGTTCCAGGGATTTCCGGCGCGAGGGTGGTAAGACGATATTTATTCCCTTCTTTTTTTCTTCTTCTTTTTGCTTGTTGTTCGTTCAACGACACCACTGCCATCTTAAGATGCTCCTAAGCTGATCGAAGCTGATCTGGCAACGTAAAGTGGGAAAAATATGTGCCATTTTGGGGTGTGTGCGCCGCCATTTCCGTTTCCGCGCTTCGGCGATACGAATGCGTTTCAGGGAGCGGCGTGAAGTTTGCACGACAATCGTATTCGTACGAACGTTCGACGGAGAACGATATTCATCAGGTTGTTGTGTTGAGGTTAATTGAGTTTGAAGATGACTCTTAAATCGGGATTATAATGAGATCAAAAAGCAACTAACTTGCGCTTGCCGGCAGGCATTGGGAGAAGCCATTTAAATGCGAATTTAAGATGCTTCTACAAACAATCAAAAGAAATCAAAGAAAGCCATGCGGTATTCTTCAATGCATCTTCGACGAAAAAGGATATTCTTTTTTCAATCAATACGGTAAACCCTGATCCGGAAATATGTTTAAAGCTTCAAAGATACTGCGAAAAAAACCGGGAAAAGTAGTAAATTTCGGATCGTGGGAGAAATAATTTGTGCTTCTTTTACGACAGCTACTTTTCTTTTAATTAAGGAAACGATTTATTTCGTAATAGCTGCTGCAAAACGATTGTTCCCGGAGAGCTTAAAAACAAAAGACTCTAAGCGACGAACCTCCACTTCGGTGAACTCTTCGGAAAGAATGACACATCCAGAAGACAGGTGGCGGTTATTTCCATTAACAAAATCTCTTCCATCTCCTTCAAAATACAGAGGACCCCTTTGGCCAACAGACAACCGATATCACAAACTCGTTTCAAACGGGATTGAAAATAAAATCGAGAGGTCACAAAGCCAGGACCATAAACACCGCCATCACAATCCCCTAATTGACTTCCTCGTTCCCCCATCACCGGTCCTGTGTCATCAATTTCGGTTGAATTACAGCACCCGTCTCCAAAAAGGATGTGCTCTATCATCACCCTGATCGTAATCGGCCTGGCGGTTTGGCGCTGGTGAACACCTTCATAAACTAGTGTCCCTTCCCCCCAGGAAATTCGACCGCCATCAATAGGTGTGCCCGGTTCAGGGCCGTAATCTGTGGAGCTTTTAAATTGGCTCCCTCACACACAAAGCCTCTACATGATTTAACCAAAGTGATAAAGTGGCATTTACTCACCTGCAAGCTGGAACTTTCGAACAGCGTCGCGTAAAGTGGCTTCACTTCCGCTCCTTCTTCTTCTTCGTCTGCCACAACAAAGTACAGTTCAGTTCCTCATCAACGCGCGCCACTCTCACTCTGCGTATTGTAAACCTCAATTTATTATAATTAGATTTTCCTGAATAGCGAGAAGCGTGCAGACGTCGCGACAGAACTCCGCGAGCTCGTGTGCCTCATGTGTGCCTCGTTGTGCCTAAGGCGATCCGCAACAATCAACCAAACCGACCGACCTACCGACCGACCTGAACTGTGGCTTGACATCCCTGAACCACCCTCCTCCCCCGGGGGCATAAAACCATGTCCTCTCCTTCGTCACACACAAGCACACAGCTACAATTACCAGTGGCCTAGCGGTGGCGTTCAAAACCGACAAATGATGCCACCAAAGGAGGGTAATGCCCATGCCCCCAGGATCGCCGTCGTACGATGACAATATATTTACGATTTAAATCCTGTCGCAATTATCAACCTCAAACCCCCCTTGCATACGACAAAGACGACGACGAGGACGATGACGATGAGGTTCGAAAGGAAAGGGCTGCCGTAGTCGAAGACGTTTTAAGGACCTGCTAAAAACGGGACAAAAGGAAGGTGAGGCGCGCTGCGGATGCGGATCCTAGAGGTTCTTTGAGCTCCCTGTAGAAAGTTGTTCGAAAGCAAAAACTTACAACGAGAATTCTCCCCAACTGCGACACGCGCAATGGCACTACCGTAGCGTTACCGAATTGGAGCGTCGTCAGTGCGTCTTCTTAGGGGTTGTGTGGCCCAAACCCATCCCCCGTTACTTGAAATTTCCATTGAAATCCTCTTCATCTCTGGGGGGGGAGCAGGCTGGAAGCAACAGAAAAACCCCGTCGCACAATAATTCACTCATATTTCAACCACATTCCTTACCGGTTTTTGGTTGGTCTATGGGGAGACGACTTCAGAGAAGATGTTGGACGACGTCGTTGACTTGCTCTCGATGCTCCTTGGGTTGCTTCGATCTTGAACGGCTGGTCGGGGAGCAGGAGGACTGAAATCTTGTTTGCATTTTAAGTTGTTAGTTACACTTACGCCACCGTCGCAGTAGGCACCGTAGCTGGTGATTGGCGGAATGTGTGTTGTACAAAGGACACGCAGACACATAACGCGCGCCCCCGTTGGCTTTTGCGGGTTCGATTCGACAACCGAAAGTCGACCAGAGAGAGAGAGAGAGAGAGAGAGAGAGAGAGAGAGAGAGAGAGAGAGAGAGAGAGAGAGAGAGAGAGAGAGAGAGGGAGAGAGAGAGAGGGAGAGTCGACCAGAGAGTCCTGGGCACGGGACACCATTTCTTAAGATTATTTTGCTTTCGGATTTTCCGGGAACACCACTCCCTGGCGAAGCACACGCAGCGCGCCCTTAATGCAGGGAGTGTGTTGCTTCCGTTGGCATAATTGTGGATTTTCGTTTTGACTCCACTTCCGCTATCACACCACATTCCCGTGGCTACACACCAGCCAACCAGCCAGCCTTCGTCGCTATTTCCTGGATACCCGAAAGGAAACCACCAACATTCCGACCCCGTTTCTGGCTCTGCGACTCCAGGACGATGTGAGTTCCAAAGTAAGAAATGGAAACAAGCGAACCAGAGAATCTCGCGGGGAGAACCACGGAAATCGCGGAAGGAAGAGAGAGAGGAGAATATTTTCATAAAAGTTTCAAGATAAACACAAACAACG